>NC_044033.1:527477355-527820571 GCF_901765095.1 Microcaecilia unicolor
GTGCATTCTATTAAATAGGATTGGTCAGTTCCTTTCCTATATAATAAAAGGCACCTCCAACATTCTGAAGCTGACTGCATGGCTGAGGCATTCCTGCTCTCTGTATCCATCTCCTGAATTGACATCACGTACTTCCGGGTTCGTCACAAGCAGAAGTGACCAACCACACGAGGTTTCTCGGCTTCAGAATGTTGGAGGTGCATTCTATTAAATAGGATTGGTCAGTTCCTTTCCTATATAATAAAAGGCACCTCCAACATTCTGAAGCTGACTGCATGGCTGAGGCATTCCTGCTCTCTGTATCCATCTCCTGAATTGACATCACCTACTTCCGGGTTCATCACAAGCAGAAGTGACCAACCACACGAGGTTTCTCGGCTTCAGAATGTTGGAGGTGCATTCTATTAAATAGGATTGGTCAGTTCCTTTCCTATATAATAAAAGGCACCTCCAACATTCTGAAGCTGACTGCATGGCTGAGGCATTCCTGCTCTCTGTATCCATCTCCTGAAATGACATCACGTACTTCCGGGTTCGTCACAAGCAGAAGTGACCAACCACACGAGGTTTCTGGGCTTCAGAATGTTGGAGGTGCATTCTATTAAATAGGATTGGTCAGTTCCTTTCCTATATAATAAAAGGCACCTCCAACATTCTGAAGCTGACTGCATGGCTGAGGCATTCCTGCTCTCTGTATCCATCTCCTGAATTGACATCACGTACTTCCGGGTTCGTCACAAGCAGAAGTGACCAACCACATGAGGTTTCTCGGCTTCAGAATGTTGGAGGTGCATTCTATTAAATAGGATTGGTCAGTTCCTTTCCTATATAATAAAAGAAACCTCCAACATTCTGAAGCTGACTGCATGGCTGAGGCATTCCTGCTCTCTGTATCCATCTCCTGAAATGACATCACGTACTTCCGGGTTCGTCACAAGCAGAAGTGACCAACCACACGAGGTTTCTGGGCTTCAGAATGTTGGAGGTGCATTCTATTAAATAGGATTGGTCAGTTCCTTTCCTATATAATAAAAGGCACCTCCAACATTCTGAAGCTGACTGCATGGCTGAGGCATTCCTGCTCTCTGTATCCATCTCCTGAATTGACATCACGTACTTCCGGGTTCGTCACAAGCAGAAGTGACCAACCACATGAGGTTTCTCGGCTTCAGAATGTTGGAGGTGCATTCTATTAAATAGGATTGGTCAGTTCCTTGAAGCACAGCCAGAGCTCAGCGTCCTGCACAGTAACGCTCAGACACCAGAGCGAGAGGGGTGGGGCTGACACCAGAGAGAGGGGGGGCTGACACCAGAGAGGGGGAGGGAGGTATCTCTGTCACACACACACTCTCTCTCACTCTCACACACTGTCTCTCACACACTATCACATTCACTCTCTATGTGTCACACAATCACTCACACACTCTCTTGGTCTCATACACTCAGTCTCACAGAGAGTCTGTGTCTCACACTCTCTCTCTCACACTGTGTCTCACATACGCACTTGCACACACTGTCATTCTCACACACACACACTCGCACCCAGACTCATTCTCTCTCTCTCTCTCACACACACACACACACGCACATTCACTCTCTCTCTCTCTCTCACACACTCTCTCAACCATACACACTCCGAGGAAAACCTTGCTAGCGCCCGTTTCATTTGTGTCAGAAACGGGCCTTTTTTACTAGTTTTTTTGTAATAAAAATGGAACCAGTCATGATCCCTTTCCTTTTCACACCTCAAGAATGATCCTGTAAAAATACGTAATTGGTATCATACCTGTAAATATTAGCCCCCCCCCCCCCCCCCCAATATTCAACCTGTGACGGTCAGCGTTTTATTAAACGCTGATCTTCACCGGCTAAATCATCCCCCGATATTCAGTGCCAGGCCATGTCCGGTCACCAGCACTGAATTTCGGGGGATAATTTTGGGTGGCCAGGACGCCAGAACTTATGGGCACGGCTGATATTCAGCCAGGACCCAGATATCAGGCAAGGTAAAGAGTTCCCCTGAGCCCCCTCCTTCCCTCTCCCTTTCCCAAGCTCACAAATAGAAGCCCCCCCCCAACCATCCAAGTAGGCTCCCCTCATAACTAATATAAAGTCCTTTCCAAAGCTTGGGTCAGAGTTACAAGCCTGGTTACATCTCGCCAGTTAAACTGCCAGCAGAACCCAGAAGTGAAGGCAGAACCAGAATTTGGGTAGGGTGTTTTCTTCAAGGACGTGCAGACCATATTTTCACATGTGTCAGTGCCTTCCTGCCAGCAGCGAGAGCGCGAGACTACCACAGAATGTGATTGTCCTCACAGCGTCTGGTGTTTGAGTATTGTTTCTTGTTTGTTTGTTTGTTTTTGTACCCTGATTTTTGTTTTATTTTCTTTAGAAAATGTTCCTCTCCCTTCCTTGTATAGTTTTAGTTTGGTTTCCCCCTACTTTTAAATTGTTTTTACCACGCTCTGTAGGCCACTTAGGCCTGAGCTCCGGTCGGGCTGTATTTTTCTGGTGCTTACCCCTCTTTTCCGTCACCATTGAGCCGTTTGATTTGGCCACAGCTATTTTCCCTTCCATGTTATCAAAGGTTCCCAGTGGCTTTAAGCGCTGTAGCTGGTGCAATTGGACCCTCTGGCAAAGACGCTCATTCTTGGTGTCTTCAGTGTTTGTAAGCTCTGTCGAGCAGGGACTGTCTCTTCATGTTCAAGTGTGCATACGTCTAGTAGCGCTATAGAAATGATAAGTAGGTTAGCATCGAACTGAGAACCAGCTATTTTGGGATGTTCCAGAGTAGAGTTGGCACTTGGCCAGTTAATGCCAATATTCAGCACTTAAACAGTCAGGTTTATTTATTTATTAATTTAGATTTTGCTCACACCTTTTTCAGTAGTAGCTCAAGATGAATTACATTCAGGTACTCTGGATATTTCTCTGTCCCAGGAGGGCTCAAATCTAAGTTTGTACCGGAGGCAATGGAGGGTTAAGTGACTTGCCCAAGATCACAAGGAGCAGCAGTGGGATTTGAACTGGCCACTTCTGGATTTCAAGACCAATGCTCTAACTACTAGGCCACTCTTCCACATATGTTAACCACATAAATAGGACCACACAGGGCCAGCTCAACCTATGGACTAGGTGAGGCACCAAAATACGAGTCTGGCCAGATTGGGAGTCAGGAGTTTGGAGCCCTTTATCACCAGTACTGGGAAGGTGGGGGCAGGGGCAGATGCTGAATATGGCACTTAACTGGCTATGTGTTAGCCATCTCCAGAAACCCAGAAATTCAACACCAGTGCCTGGGCATAGTGCTGGCATTGAATTTCCCTGTTTAATGCCAGCGGCGGTCAGCAAAACACTGATTGCTACTGCCTGAATATTGGACTCTTCATGTTTTTTCTTTCCATTCCTTTTGACTGTCTTCTTTGATTCCAGGAGCTGAGCTTGTTGAGATTCAGAGGTTGATCGACAGCGTCACAAACCCACAGGATCCCAAGAGAGTAGCTGAATTCCTGCTCCTTCGAAGAGATGTGATGCTCCTGCAGTTCAGCATAGCAGTCAGACATTCGATTAGGTAAGAGACAAAGAGCCAATCCCCCACCCCAGTACCCAGGGCCGTGCCAAGGGTCTGTGCTGCCCCCCTGCAGGAGATTAGTTGGTGCCCCCGTCCCCCGCAGACGAACAGTTGGCGCGCGCCCCCCCTCCCCTCCATGAAAATGATCGCTGCCCTCCCGCTCCCATGTCCCAACTGCCCACCCTCTTCTCCCCCCCAAGATCCCTTTTACATTTACCTCCGTCCGGCAGCGAAGGCGCGCCACAGCGTCAGTGAAGGAGGCGGCGCTCCCGACGTATCTACTAGTCTTCCCTTCGCTCAATGTCCCGCCTTCTTCTGACGTCATTTCCTTGACGTCAGAAGAAGGCGGAACTCTGAGCGAAGGGGGAAGACTAGTAGAGACGTCGGGAGCGCCACCTCCTTCACTGACGCTGTGGCGCGCCTTCGCTGCCGGACAGAGGTAAATTTAAAAGGGATCTTGGGGGGAGAAGAGGGCGGGCAGTTGGGACGCGGGAGGGCGAGGTAAGCATGGTGCGGCGGGGCGCCCCTCAGTGGGGGCCCATCCCCCCCCTACCTGTTACTATTGTACTGCTTAATGCTTAGTCGTCCAACCCCCCCAAACCCACTGTACCCACATGTAGGTGCCCCCCTTCACCCCTTAGGGCTATAGTAATGGTGTAGACTTGTGGGCAGTGGGTTTTGAGGGGGATTTGGGGGGCTCAACACACAAGGGGCTCAATGCACCTGGGAGCTGTTTTACCTTTTTTTTTTTGTTTTTGTAAAAGTGCCCCCTAGGGTGCCCGGTTGGTGTCCTGGCATGTGAGGGAGACCAGTGCACTACGAATCCTGGCCCCTCCCACGAACAAATGCCTTGGATTTATTCGTTTCTACGGTGGCCTTTGTTTTACCTATCCCCATATAACCCTGGTCTCACCACAAAGTTCTTGGCACCAGCCAGCTCTTCGGGTCAGAACCCGAACCAGGGCCGCAAGCAAAAGTTTTTTCACTGAGCTGGAATAGATGCAAGCCGGGGCCAGGCTTGATCAGGTAGGCTGTAGGGTTTTTTTTTTTATATTTCAATTTGTTTATTAATTTTCACTTTTAACAAGAATACACTTGTTTTGAAATACAGCAATAATTAGTTAATCAAAGTATTATAACTCTTCATATAAACAATAAGCAAGAGAAAATATTAACATACTTTCCAGAATCTTATCAAACAGAATAGTCATGCTTCCTTAGACCCCATTTAAATTCATGAGGCAATCAGAGTTAGGGAAGAATTTTTCATTGCTATATACAAAAGAAACTTGGTGGCATAATACTCCCATTTACTTAAATTGTTTACAATTGCTTAGAATCTAGAAATGATTTAAGACTTTCTGGTGAATAAAAGGTATATTTAACCTGACCCAGCCTAACTAAACATTTACACGGGTATGCGAGAAAGAACAACCCGCCTATCTCTAAAGTTCTTACTTTCAATGCTAAGAAGGCTTTCCTTCTTTGCTGGGTCGATTTTGTAACATCAGGGAAGATTTGTACTTTTACCCCACCAAAAGAAGTTTGTAAATTTTTAAAATAAAGTCTCATAATATTATTCAAGTCCTGTTCAAAAACGAAAGAAACTATCAAAGTTGACCGCTCTGCTTTTTCGTCCACTGTAGATTCTAGTATTGCTGAAATATTTTCGAGGTCTAAATTAGCTTGTAATTCGTCTTGTTTTTTCCCTTTCTCTCCTCTGGGATTAGGAATATAGTAAATCTTATTTACTGGCGGCATCGCTTCCAGGGGCATTTTTAAGACTTCATTTAAGTATCTTTTAAACAAGTCATAAGGATTAATCCCCGGGAGTTTGGGGAAATACAACAGACGCAAATTTAATCTTCTGTTAAAGTTCTCAATTTGTTCCAACTTTCTTCGAATATCTGCATTGTCTTTAACCAAACCAAATTTAAATTCTTGAAAAGAGTCTGCTTTATTCTGAAGATCAATTACTTTTTCAGCAAAATCTGTTTTTAACTGGTCAACTTTAAAATTCAATTCTTGGAATTTTTTTTTCAAAAGCACTCACTTCTCCTGATGTTTGTTGTAGTGTCACATCCATTTTATTCAGCATAGTCCATATCATTGCCAGATTTACCTCCTTCGATGTTCCTATTGATCTTTCTTCTGCTTTCGGCGACTTCCCCGACGTTTCCCGCCCCACGCAAACAGTTTCGCCCGCAACACTTCCGGTAGGGCGTCCCTGCTCCTCGGGCTCCGTCGTAGACGCCGGGCATGGAGGTTTCTCAATTGCAGGTGGAGAAAGAGATATTTCTTCTTGCAGGGCCTCCGCTTCCCCAGAGAACCCTGCTAAAGGCTCCGTATCTCCTATTGAATGGGAGACTGGCACGAAAAAGCGCCCGATACCCGACAAAGGCACCGTGGGAGTCGAGGTAGGTGGGGGAACTACCCGCGTTACCCCTTTTCGTTTTGTATGTGGCATTCTGCTATAGAAGTATTTTTTTGCCGAATCGGGCTCAGAGCTGCTTTCCGTGCGTCTTACTACGCCGCCATCTTGGATCGCCAGGCTGTAGGGTTTTAAGCCTCACTTTTACTTTATTTCGTTATCGGTCCAGGAACAAAATAACTTCCTCAGCAACCCTCCAGACTGGTGAAGATGCTTGGGTTATGCAAGCCTGCCAGCAGAGGGAGACTGAGAACACCTGAGTTTGGATACTGTATGTCTATCCTGAGCAGAAACCCAGCCAGCCAGTATTCCTCAGTCTCCAGCAGAGGGTAGACGTGCAGCCTGGCAGGCCCAGTGGGGTACTTTGGGTGTTCTAGGTTTCTAGTTCTTTCTTGCATCTCTCCTTTGAGGAATTTTTTAAAAAACAGGCATTCTAGGAGAGTCGAATATATTTCCCTGTACCTGGTGCCTTGGAGTGCTTCTGGGTTGTGGGTCCGATGGGGCCCCATGGGGGGTTGCACCCAGGTGGCTGGGTCCCTCCCCCTGCTCTGTCCTCTAGTTGGAGTGGACAGCTGTGTGCCTCGGCTGCTGTGTAAGAGCCGTGAGTGCCTTAAACAGCCTGCAGCAACCGGGCTAAAATACAGAGTTTAAAAAACAAACAAACCGTGCTGTGTGCCAGTTCTTCAGCTATCGGAGGGGGGGGGGGGAGCAGGTTTCACTGACTTTGGGCCAGAGCAGGGCTCTCTTTACCGTGCTGTCCATACTCGGCTGTTCTAAGAGTTCCGCAGAGATGTGTGCAGCCAAGCTCTTGCACTGCCGCTCGTGCTCGTGAGTGTGCCGCTGTGGGATAGGCAGCTTCAGTGAGACACTTCAGCTCATGTTATGTGCTTAGACCTGAATAAGGTGCAGCTTTTGCTGGTGTGTGTTAGAGCTCAGGGATGCGCATTTGCTTTCCGGTTTTGATTAGTAAAATGTTATGTGCATAGGGAATCCATATTAAATATACTTTATCCACATAAAGTCTTCAGATTAATGAGTGGAAAGTTGATTTACTTTTATGCATGTTCAAATTTTACATAAAATTAACCCCGCAAAGGGGCAGTTCTGTAAATCGGTGGTGTACATGTAAGTGCCTTAGCATGTAACTGTAAAAGGGCACACGTGGGCGGAGCATGGGCATGTCTCCATCTTGCACGTGCACCTTAAAGAAGATTAAGATATCAGGGGAATTCTATAAATAATGCGCAGTTCTGAGATTCATGTGTATTTACATTGGCTAAGGAGACAATTAGCACTAATTGGGCACCAACAATTTGGACTTGCGCACTCATCTTGCTAAGCGCTGTTCTAAAAAAGATTCACACGCAAATCTTCTAGTGTGCAACTCAAAACGGGGCATGCCCTTAGCAGGAGGTGGACTCCCTGAGCCCATATGCCAGGCCGCCTCCCTACCCATCTTCAAATCATTGCTCAAAGCCCACCTCTTCAATGTCGCCTTCGGCACTTAATCACAACACCTCTACTCAGGAAATCTAGACTGCCCCAACTTGACATTTCGTCCTTTAGATTGTAAGCTCTTCTGAGCAGGGACCGTCCTTAGTTATTAATTTGTACAGCGCTGCGTAACCCTAGTTGCGCTCTAGAAATGCTAAGTAGTAGTAGTAGGATAGAGGTGCCTGGGCACAGTCTGCTATGTGGTGAGGGGCGCTTGACTTAGCGGTGAAGCAGAGCAGTTCTGGATTGTCCGGAGCAGACTCTTTACTGCAGGCGGGCTCTTCAGCGGCGGGAACTGCCGCCATATTGGAATCTTCCCACGCTTCAGGGCCGCCTCAACTGGTGCAGGTGGTTCCGCTTTCAGGCCACACTTCGACAAGTGAGTGCTTGGGAGAGATAGGTTTCCCTCCTGAATTTGTGTACCGCTGAGGTCTGAGGTGAAAGTTACTTCATGTAAAACATCATCATTGTTTTGGTGAATTTAAGATTTATGGATGTTTTTCATTTAAAACATTGCTTTTAAAGCTACTATATAACTTTTCATTACAACTTCATAGCTTGTTTCCTTGTTCTAGAGAAGCTTTCCTGTCTGCGGGAAACATCACAGCATATCAGAGGACTACGGACAGCGTGTACCACGGACTGCCCCCTTTGAGTGATGCTGTGACTAGGAGCGCCATGGCCTCTCAACTTCCCCTTCCACAGCCACTGGAGCCACAGAGTCACAGGGTGAGTGCTTCATAGGGAAAGCATGCAGTGGTGTAGCCACAGGTGGGCCTGGGTGGGCCGGAGCCTACCCAGTTAGGGCTCAGGCCCCCCAACAGTAGCACACGTTTAGTGGTAGCTGTTGGGGATCCCAAGCTCTGCCAACTGATGGTAACAAAAACGCTGCTGTTCATGATACTGGCACCTGCGCATGCCGGCTGCAGACTGTCAAGGTGGAGAAGAGCATTTTCCCGCCAGCTGAGATATTTTTTTTGGTGTGGAGGGGGGGGGGGGGGAGAACACTTAGTGTCCACCCACTTCTTGCCTAGGCCCACCCAAAATCTGCTGTCTGGCTATGCCCCTGGCAGGTAGTAAACCTAGAAACCACTAGCGTAGCCAGACCTCAGTTTTTGGGTGGGCCTGGGGGTGGACTGGGTGGGCATGGCCCTCGCATTTCCTCTCTGTCAACCCCTCAATACCCAAAGCAGTAAGGATGAATACCTTGGCTGGCGGGGATCCCCAAGTCCTGCCAACTAAAGAGATCTTTCTGGAGTCCGCTGAACAGTCTCATCCTCGCGGCAGTCAGCAGCGCCTATCCAGCTGCTGACGCCGGCACTCCCCCCACCTCCCGCACATGCTCAGTTCATTTGGCACCCCCATGCATGCATGCACGAGGGATGCTGGTTGAGCTGAGCACGTGCAGGGAGAGGGGGCGGCAGTGCTAGTGTCGGTGGCTGGAAACGCACTGCTGACTGCCGCGGGGATGAGAATGCTCGGGGAACTCCAGAAAGATCTCTTCAGCTACGCTAACAATGTCTATCGCCACTGGGTGGGACTGAAGTGAAACCCACCCCTGGCTACTCCACTGTTAGAAACAGAGGAGGAGGGCAGAGAGAGACTGCACAGCTCACCTTGCCTGTTCATTGCCCCCCCTCAACTGCTACACTGCAAAATCTAGCTTCACAACTCACATTCCGTTAATGATCTTCTGAGCTTATCCCAGGCTTTCCTGATGAGCCGATGATCAGAAGCAAATGCAGGCACTAGAGGCTTTTAGCACCATACTAGCACCTGTGTTTGCTACCGCCCCATGATCAGAGCCCCCGAGCGTGTGAAACAACGCACTTGCAGGCTCTGAACGTAACTAGCATGCAAATGCATGCAAAACAGGGCAAGTAGCGTGAAAATGCATGCTAAACCTATTCATTTCCCTTATATGGTGTGAAGCCCCAACCAGCGCTTCCCAGGATGCAATGGGCAGGGCTGGGTGCCGCCATTTTGCAGGCGGCGCCAATGGAAGAAGAGGGAGGCCACCTCCCTCCTCCAACTGCAGGTAGGGGGTGGAGAAACGCCGCTAGAGAGATTTACCCGCGGCCCACTGGGCCACCAAGGACATTGGTGGAATGCTGGGGGGGGGGGGGGGGGGGGGGGTTAGTGGGGGCTGGAGACCAACCGGATTGCATCTAGAGGAACACGAGACTACTACTACTACTACTTAACATTTCTAAAGCGCTACTAGGGTTACGCAGCGCTGTACAATTTAACATAGAGGGACATCTTTCTCATAGAAACATCCAATTTTGGACGTCCTTAACTGCCCATTGCAGAAATGTCCAATATTTGGACGTCCTTAACTGCCCCGTCACTGAACTGTCCAAATTTTGGACGTCCTCAACTGCCCCGTCGCTATACCTCCGACACCCCCTTGAAATTTGGCCGTCCCTGCAACAGGACAGTTGAGGACGTCCATCTTCCGACTTAAAGATGGGCGTCTTTCTGTTTTCATTGGTCTCCAGCCCAGACCTGTCAAACAAGTGCCGGAGGATTGTGCTGAGCACATGCTCAGGCACAATTCTCCCGCACTTCTACCCCATCATCAGAGATAATTGCGCTGCTTAAATTAGCATGCATTATCTCTGATCATAGGTCTAATAGCGCCTCGCGCTGTTCCAGTGCTATTTTAGAGCGCTGTTTGGAACAGCGTGGAGCTTTTGATCATCTGCCTGTAGGCTTTTTCCTTCCTGTAGTGCTAAAGTGCTTCATTCTCACAGCTACTTGTTTGCCTCTAGATTGGGTCATTTTTGTTTTTTTTTTAGATTATTGCTCTAATTCATTCCACACCCACTTCGTTGACTTTTTAGTGGTCCCTAAAAATAAAGTTCAGCCAGAGAGTTTTATTCTATTTATTGGTGAATTAACGTGGAAACACTGAGGATTCAGGGCATCAGACCGTCCTGTTGGATTCCTCAGGCTGCTACATTTACCCCCCACAGTCAGTGGCCCAAATTCTGCCCAGGCAAACCCTGCAGTGTAGGGACTGGACTGCAAGTCGAGGAAGAGAACCAGTCAGTAGCGTAGCCGGGTTGAAGGTGTGAGAGGGGGTGGGGGGGAAGCGGAGAGCCGACGGCGCATATTTTAAATGTGACAGATTGCGTGAAAAATAGGCGCCGGCTCTGTCGGAAGTCCATTTGGGGGAGCAGCCACTTCTCTGGAACCAGCAACCCCAAATTGTAGGGACAGAGGCAAAGTGTGGTAACTCCAACATTTGCTTCTGAGTAGGGTTACCATATGGCTCCAGAAAAAAGAGGATGGATTGAGCTCAATCCATCCTCCTTTTTCTGGAGCCATATGGTAACCCTATTTCTGAGCCTCCTATTGTCAGTAAAATTAGCCACAGGGCTGAGTTTCATGATAATATCCACAGTTATCTCGTAGTCTGCAGGTATCCTCCGTGGATCCGGGATGTTTAATGCCCTTGTGTCTGTGGATTTTGTTTCAGGCCTTTATGCTGTTTCCATGGAGAACCATCCTGGCAGATGGAGGGTTCTTTCCCCTCACTATCAGCAGCCTCCACTCCATAGACCATGATATGCAGGTAATGGTTAATCACCCTGAGCTCCTTACCTACTGCCATCTGTGTCCATGTCTGTGGCTCTAACCTTCTATTCAGGGCTGCTCTATCGGGACTTTGGGAGAAGCCACATATATGGCATTGTATTTAATAACAATCTGAATAAAAATATTTAAGTGAGGCAAGCGATGACTTTGAAAGTTAGAGGCTAATTACCAGGGCGCTGAGAGACTAGGCTGGGCCCGGGGCAAGGCCGCCCTGCCTCCGCCCCCCGCCGCTCCCCACGCTGCTGCAGTCCCCGGTCTCACCTGCCTGCCTCCTCGGCTCTGGGCCCCCTGCATTCGAAGCGGCAGTCGCAGATTGCCTCCCTTCTGGCCTTCCCTCCCTGTGTCCCGCCCTCGACTGATGTATCTTTCCGTTTCCGCGAGGGCGGGACACAGGGAAGGAAGGCCCGAAGGGAGGCGATCTGCAGACTGCCACTGCTGCGCTTCTTTCACATAGAGCGAGGTCGAGGTGAGGCGCTATGATTTTAATTCAGGGGGGCGGGTCCGGTGGTGGACAGAGGGGGGCAGGTGGAGGGGACTGTGGCGCCGGGCCCCCCTTGGAGGCCCTGGCCAGGGGAATTTTGTCCCCCCCCTGCCCCCCCCCCCCCCCCCGACGGCCCTGTGTCCCGGTTCAGTTATGAATGGCTGAGTAATCCCTCAACTTCACAGTACTCTCTCCCTTCACTTTCAGCTGTGCCTGTGTGACCTCAGTGACCAGGAGCGAAGCGTAGCTCACGGGGAGCTGGTCGGAGTGCAGCTGCTCATGGAGGACGTTCTGCAGGGAGGTCATGAGCTTATCTCCTTCTGTCCGGAAGACAGGGACGGTCAGAACACCACGCTGTCCAAGGGCAAACAGGTAAATTCCTGGCAAGTCATATCCCGGGTTAAAGGGCGTAGGAAGCTCTGCTCACAGACTTTTCACCTGACCCATGTACTACCCTTGTTTTAATGCAAAAGTTTCATGATGGATTTTTGTCACAGCAGTGCCCTTCCTTAGATTATTGCAAATGAAGCTGTCTTTCATTAGCTCTGAATTTATTATGGGGTTGCAGCTCAACACCTTTGTGTTGAAACAACTCTTGGAGTAGCCTAGTGGTTAGTGCAGCAGACTTTGATCTTGGGGAAATGGGTTCGATTCCCACTGCAGCTCCTTGTGACTCTGTCAATTAACCCTCCATTGCCCCTGGTACAAAATAAGTACCTGAATATATGTAAACCACTTTGAATGTAGTTGCAAAAACCTCAGAAAGGCAGTATATCAAGTCCCATTTCCCCCTTTCCCTTATGACATCACAATATCAGAAGTCAGCCAAGTATCGGGCAATCAAGCCATTGTGACATCACTGATGAGGTTGGCTCTTATTGGTGGAATGAGTGGAGGAGTAGCCTAGTGGTTAGTGCAGTGGACTTTGATCCTGGGGAACTGGGTTCGATTCCCACTGCAGCTCCTTGTGACTCTGGGCAAGTCACTTAACCCTCCATTGCCCCTGGTACAAATTAAGTACCTGAATATATTTAAACCATTTTGAATGTAGTTGCAAAAACCTCAGAAAGGCGGTATATCAAGTCCCATTTCCCTTTCCCCCTTTCCCTTATGACATCACAATATCAGAAGTGAGCCAAGTATCGGGCAATCAAGCCATTGTGACATCACTGATGAGGTTGGCTCTTATTGGTGGAATGAGTGGAGGCGTAGCCTAGTGGTTAGTGCAGTGGACTTTGATCCTGGGGAACTGGGTTCGCTTCCCACTGCAGCTCCTTGTGACTCTGGGCAAGTCACTTAACCCTCCATTGCCCCTGGTACAAATAAGCACCTGTACGTACTATGTAAACAGCTTTGAATGTAGTTGCAAAAACCACAGAAAGGCATTATGTCAAGTCCCATTTCCCTTATGACATCACAATATCAGAAGTGAGCCAAGTATCGGGCAATCAAGCCATTGTGACATCACTGATGAGGTTGGCTCTTATTGGTGGAATGAGTGGAGGAGTAGCCTAGTGGTTAGTGCAGTGGACTTTGATCCTGGGGAACTGGGTTCGATTCCCACTGCAGCTCCTTGTGACTCTGGGCAAGTCACTTAACCCTCCATTGCCCCTGGTACAAATTAAGTACCTGAATATATGTAAACCATTTTGAATGTAGTTGCAAAAACCTCAGAAAGGCGGTATATCAAGTCCCATTTCCCTTTCCCCCTTTCCCTTATGACATCACAATATCAGAAGTGAGCCAAGTATCGGGCAATCAAGCCATTGTGACATCACTGATGAGGTTGGCTCTTATTGGTGGAATGAGTGGAGGAGTAGCCTAGTGGTTAGTGCAGTGGACTTTGATCCTGGGGAACTGGGTTCGATTCCCACTGCAGCTCCTTGTGACTCTGGGCAAGTCACTTAACCCTCCATTGCCCCTGGTACAAAATAAGTACCTGAATATATGTAAACCGCTTTGAATGTAGTTGCAAAAACCTCAGAAAGGTGGTATATCAAGTCCCATTTCCCTTTCCCCCCTTTTCCAGGCATATGGTGCAGCAAGATAAAAGGAACGGAGTCTGGAGTTAGCAGTGGAGGAGAAGGGTGCAGATAAGAGAGATTTACCCAGTGAACGGAGTTCCCGTGGAGGAATGTAGGGAGAGATGAGAGTGGAGAGGTACTGAGGAGCTGCAGAGTGAATGCACTTATAGGTCAATAAGAGGAGTTTGAACTGTATGCGGAAACAGATAGGGAGCCAATTTCTCTTCAATGGGGAGCAGCAAAGATAATACTTCTGTATGCCCCGCCACCTCGTCAGCCCACCCTTCTGAGAATGCTCAGTTTTTGTGCATGTGTGGGGGGAGGGGGGAAGCAGCAGTAGCAGTATATAGAGAGTGCCATGGGAGCATTCTGGCCATGGGCTGCAGTGTTCATGATTGTTCCAGCTGCTGGAAGGAGCCCTCTTCAGCTGGTGGGGCTTCAGAAACCCGTCAGCTCAGGTATTTTATTGAGTTGAAGGATGTGGGAAAACATTTTGTGCTCACCCAGCTTAAGCAAGGTCCACTCAAAATACCACGTCTGGCTACGCCCCTACCATGATACTGCTGACCAGTGTGTTCCAATGACATTCATCCCCACTAGCCTGCCTTGAGACTTCTTGGTTATGAGCATTTCAAAATGCATTCTCTTTCTCTATTGAGAAATGCCTTGTCCTTCAAACATCCAGCTCCCTCTCCCTCCCCATCCACTTCTCCCTTTGTCCTGAGCAGTGGCGTAGCCACAGGTGGGCCTTGGTGGGCCAGGGCCCACCCACTTAGGGCTCAGGCCCAGCCAACAGTAGCACACATTTAGTGGTAGCTGGTGGAGATCCCAAGCTCTACCAGCTGAAGACTTCCCTCTGATGGTAAGAAAAATGCTAGTCTCCACGCTACTGGCACCTGCACATGCTCAGTTTTCAGCGCATGCCTGCTGCAGACTGCCAAGGTGGAAAGAAGCGTTTTCTCACCAGCTGAGATATTTTTTTGGTTGGGGGGTGGGGAGAACACTTGGTGCCCACCCAGTTCTTGCCTAGGCCCACCCAAAATCTATTTTCTGGCTACGCCTCTGGTCCTGAGCCTCGGCAGAGAGGCAGAAAAGCAGAAAAAAAACCCAGAAAGACAATGGGAACTGCACCAGAGGTCTCAAGGGTCACCACCCTCAGGCCTTACATTGGTGTAGAGGATTATTGGAAGTTATTATTGGGTACCACCAATCTGTATAATTATTTATTTATTTATTTGTTACATTTATATCCCACATTTTCCCACCTATTTCTAATTCTAAAGGGCTTATGTGTGTTGGAACGCAAAGCATACTTTAATTGAGGTGGGGGGGTCTTTTCAAAGTATGCACAGGGCCTGAAGCTCTTTGCTTTAAAGAGTGAAATATGTCCACTTTCCTGCTCCCCTCCCAAATTCCAGCCTAATCTTGCAGAAGAAGCTGAACTAAGCATGGAGAGGCCCCGGCCAGAAAGGAAGCCTTCCGCAGATACTTATGTACCCCATGATCCTGTGACAGCCTACGCTTTGCTAAGGTCCTTCCTCATCATCTGGGAACAGCTGGAGGTATTTAAGGAGGCCTGGGGCCGAATCAAGCTTCATACTGAGGACATCAACACCCTCCCTCTTTATAAGCAGTTTGTTGAACTGTACAGGTGAGTTTTAAGCATCCAGTAGCTAGCTCAGTTGATAACACCCTCATCGTCCCCGTCTCATCCGCCCGCAACCTCGGAGTCATCTTCGACTCCTCCCTCTCCTTCTCTGCTCATATCCAGCAGACAGCCAAGTCCTGTCGCTTCTTCCTCTATAACATTAGCAAAATTCGCCCCTTCCTCTCTGAGCACACCACCTGAACACTCATTCACTCTCTCATTACCTCTCGCCTTGAGTACTGCTGCAACCTACTCCTCACTGGCCTCCCACTTAGCCATCTATCCCCCCTTCAGTCCATTCAGAACTCTGCTGCACGTCTTATCTTCCGCCTGGACCGATATACTCATATCACCCCTCTCCTCAAGTCACTTCACTGACTTCCAATTATGTACCGCATACAGTTCAAGCTTCTACTACTAACCTACAAATGCACTCGATCTGTAGCCCCTCCTTACCTCTCTACCCTCATCTCCCCTTACGTTCCTACCAGTAACCTCCGCTCTCAAGACAAATCCCTCCTTTCAGTACCCTTCTCCACCACCACCAACTCCAGGCTCCACCCTTTCTGCCTCGCCTCACCCCATGCGTGGAACAAACTCCCCGAACCCATACGCCAGGCCCCCTCCCTGCCCATCTTCAAAGCCTTGCTCAAAGCCCACCTCTTCAATGTCGCCTTCGGCACCTAACCACCATACCTCTATTCAGGTAATCTAGACTGCCCCCACTTGAGACTTGACATTTCTCCCATTAGATTGTAAGCTCTTTCGAGCAGGGACTGTCCTTTTTGTTAAACTGTACAGTGCTGCGTAAACCTAGTAGCGCTCTAGAAATGTTAAGTAGTAGTAGTAGCTTGGTTCAACCCTATCATGCATTTCGCATGCCAAAATTTGCATTTGCTTACTGTTAGAGCTGCTTTGGGGAGTCTGTTTTATAAAGGCATACAGATACTTATGTACCACATGATCCTGTGACAGCCTACGCTTTGCTAAGGTCCTTCCTCATCATCTGGGAACAGCTGGAGGTATTTAAGGAGGCCTGGGGCTTAATCAAACACCCTCCCTGCCTATGTTTCTGATATGAAATAGAGCCCTTCTAACTTCTCACATAAGTTCCCTGTAATAAAATCAGGCCCCTAGTGACTACACAGGCTCGGCTATATTAAAAATGCCTTAGCGCAGTGTGTAAGGGCGCTGGTGACTCTCCACGCTGAGTATGTCCTGTGCTGTGTCTCCCTAGAGTTGAAATCCTGAACCCTGCAATGAAAGCCATGGCAAGGCATATGGGTCAAGAAGTTGATTTTGACAGACTAGGATCAGGGGCTCAGTTCGCACTTCTAGCCCAAGGAGCTTCGGAAGTGGAGATCAGGCGTCGCCAGGTAAGCAATGTCCACAGGAGCCTCAGAGATGGAGTTCAGACAGCACTAGATTTTCGGTTTGTTTCCTGAGTGCTTTTATTTCAAAGACCTTGAAGTTTCCACCTGCTTCTTTGGACCTCAAACTCAGTCAGAAGCAGGCCTGGGAGACCACATTTGCAGCTGTATGGGATTTGCCCCCTATTTTATACCTTCTCACCCCACCAATGTGCCACATCATAAGTACATAAGTAATGCCACACTGGGAAAAGACCAAGGGTCCATCGAGCCCAGCATCCTGTCCACGACAGCGGCCAATCCAGGCCAAGGGCACCTGGCGAGCTTCCCAAACGTACAAACATACTATACATGTTATTCCTGGAAATTTGGATTTTTCCAAGTCCATTTAGTAGTGGTTTATGGACTTGTCCTTTAGGAAACCGTCTAACCCCTTTATAAACTCTGCTAAGCTAACCGCCTTCACCACGTTCTCCGGCAACAAATTCCAGAGTTTAATTATGCGTTGAGTGAAAAAAAATTTTCTCCGATTTGTTTTAAATTTACTATGGAACCATGCACCAGACTCCTTTCAGAACCATGAATTTGTGGGTTCACTGTCAAGCAATGGCCAACACCCTTTCCCCAGGGGCAGTCCAATAAGCCTCAGAGAGCAGAAGGCCTGACTAGGGGATTCAACTGGGGGCCACTGAGCTGGCCAACCTGATTTTATATTATTCAACCTTCTGAAAACGGGTGTGGACTTCATGGGCATTGGTCTGTTAAATAATCATTTAAAAAATATATGATGATGTGTTTGTCCCACAAGCAAATACGTGAATTGAATTCATGGCTGGAGAAATAGCTTCAGAGTTTTTGTGTTTTAAAATCTGTCTGCATTTTGTTGTTGTTTCCAGGGACTTATCTAGATTCTAACTCATCTCTCACAGATGTTTCTTATACATTCTTACCAACTCTGTATCGCTTGTCATTTAACTAGTACCGTTATATTGGATTAAAATCAGGGGTGTGCTGGTAAACTTTTAACAACAGGCTCTTTCTCCGGACGTAGCCAGCTCTGCAGTTGGAAGGGACAGGGGCGGCCGGGGTGGGGTGGGGTGGGGGAGCAACACGCCTCTCTCTCCTCCCTCCCTTTGTGCGGGCAAGCTAGGCATACCTTTGCTGGCAGCCAATAAATGGACTGCCACCACTCCCGTCTTGCTCTGAGCAGCATGCTGGAACTTCTCTCACATGCTCGAGAAGTCCCAGCCTGCTGCCCAGAGCTGGAAACAAGGAGCAGGGAGCAGCAGTAGTCTATTTACTTAGTTTGCAGGGCTCAGCATCCCCACCAGCAAAGTAAAAGAGAATTCAGCAGGGGGCCCAAGCCCACATTTTGGGAGCCAGTTGTTAAAGTAGCCATGGAGGGCCCTACTTTAACAACCGGCTCCCAAAATTCTCAAAAAATTAACAACCGGCTCATGCGAGGCTGTGAGAGCCTGCTCCAGCACACCACTGATTAAAATACTTCCTTGAGGTATATGCTGATGGGTTTTCATTTTTTAATCCACCTTCAAGTGCTTAACTCTATTTAAACCCAGACTACAAATGCCAAATTAATTTAATTATAACCTCTAATGACTGAGGTTTACGTACGTCTTGTGTCATTCTAGTTGCAGAAGATTCTGGAAAGCTTGGAGAGCCACATGATTCACGAGGTGCAGAAAAAGCTCGCTAAGGAGATGACGCTAGTTATATCGGAAAGGGCGAAGGCGGGTCAAGGGCTGCCCACAGGTAGGTCTGTCCTTGCTGGGGGGTGTGCCTGCACATCACAGGGTCCAGCACGGAACTGACGGGCTCCGTAGTCCAGACTTCATACCATTGGTTGCAGGGAATGAGCCCATAACACAGTGGCATAGCCGCAGGTGGGCCTGAGTGGGCCGGGGCCCACCCACTTAGGGCTCGGGCCCACCTAACAGTAGCACATGTTTAACGGTAGCTGGTGGGGATCCAAAGTTTGGCCAGCTGAAGACTTCCCCGTGGTGGTAATGAAAACGCTACTGTTCACGATACCAGCACCTGCGTATGCTCAGTATTCAACACATGCCTGCAAGGTGGAAAGAAGCGTTTTCCCACCAGCTGAGATATGGGGGGGGGAGGGGGGGAAACACTTGGTGCACACCCACTTCTTGCCTAAGCCCACCCAAAATCTGTTGTCTGGCTACACCCCTGCCATAACACCAGCACTGCTCCACTGGAAAGGTTACATATTTAGGGATTTGTTTACTTAAGCTTAGCTCAAGTAATCTGCCTCAGGGCCCATAGGAATAAAATGGGCCCTGCTGCAGAAAACTCAAAGCTAAGCTTTAGCAAACAACCCCCTTAATTTGTTTTAGTCTTTTTCAATTATACCAGATCTTTCAGCTTCCTCTGAACCTGCTCCGTCTAAGAAAGAACGCATCACTTTCAAAGTATGCACCTTAGTCTATAAAATCATTCACGGAGAAGCCCCTGCATACATGTCTGATTTAATAGACCTACCACCCAGAAACGCTAAAAGACCTTCCCGAACCTTCCTCAATCTCCATTTCCCCAAGTGCAAAGGAATAAAATACAAAGCATTGCACGGATCGACCTTCGCATACATGAGCACACAAGTCTGGAATACACTACCACACAATCTGAAAACGATCTATAAACTGACCGACTTCCGCAAACTACTGAAAACCTCTCTCTTTGAGAAAATCTACGGCAAGGATCAAAACACATGAAGTCCATACAAACCAATAGATACGCACCAAAACACTCTATCCTGAAGTCTCTTCTCCCGTATCCTCACCACCCTTAAAATCCTACCCACAAATAAGAATGTTAGACCTTTATGATCCCTCGATATTGTTTGTCCCCCTCTCAACTCACCACTGTTATCCTCTGATGTCCTATTCCCAAATGATATCCTGAATTTACTCTGTCTTCTATAACTCATCATAATGTAATCCATAATCGTACTGTAACCAATTGTACTTCCATCATTCTCAAAGTATTGTAAGCCACACTGAGCCCGCAAATAGGTGGGAAAATGTGGGATACAAATGCAAATAAATAAAATAAAATAAATAAGAAACTGGTACCCTCTGAGTGCACTGCGATTTCCCAGGCGTGTACACACGGCAAAAAACCACGACACTTGCACTCCGCCTACTAAGTACAGGTTTCTGTTGCATCACTATCTAGGCCAAGTCTAGTGACTGCTGGTCCTAAATAAAGCGAAATCTTTGTAGATTGTGAAGAAGGAGCTGATGGCATCTAAAGAGCTTTTGCTGGTCCTTTGAAAAGTCTCATAATCCAAGGATTGGAAATAATGGCAGATACAGACCACAGGGCGAGTCTATTCTCTCACTGCTCAGTATTTAACTCGTAGCAGTTAACGTTTTTATAAAGATTTCTGGGAACTGAATTGTGCTTTTGGCACCGGCACTCGATATCTGGGCTTAGCCAGCTGCCGGACGTTATGTGGATTCAGGTATTAATTGCTGGGTTCTTAAGACGTCACCACCCAAGAAAAAGAGCTTGAATGTTAGGGATACGAGAGGAATTTATACAATTATGAGAGGGGTGAAATGGATAAATTACATCTATACATCAGTCAAACATCGCAGAATATCATTGTGCCCCTGTACAGGTCCCTGCTACCAGGGGCGTATCTAGGTGGGGGCTTTAGTTTCAAGGCCAATCATCTGGAGACTTAAAGCTTGTCCTATCTGTCTTCAGCTATCTAGTTTACAACAAGAGCTCAGTAAAGTAATGCAAGAATTGTATGCACTTAAAGAAATAAAGAAAACACTCCGTGAAACTAATGACCAGCAGATTGAAAACAAATCATAGAACAAATGCATACTTTGAAAAGACCCTCCCCCCTCAATTAAAGTATGCTTTGTATTCCAGCACGATCCATGTTGGAATGCATAATTAAATCATAGAACACATAACTAAGCTGTGAGTGACATAGTGGGATTCACAGGAGGATCAGGTAAGTTCCTGGAGGAAAAATATATTACAAAATTATTAGCCAGGTAGATTTGGGAGAACCACTGTTCACCCGTTGAAAGGAGCTTTGGAAAATAGATCTAATTATTAGGGATTTGTTGGGTATCTGCAACCTAGGCTGGCCACTGTCAGAGACAGGATCCTGGACTCAGTGGACCTTGGTCTGATTCAGATGGCTTTTCTTATGTTCTTAATTTACCATAATTTAATTTACATATTTCTGTTTTCTCTGTACCAAACAGTGACAAATGGATCATAATAAAGTAAAAAAAAAATACAAATACTAAAATTACATTTTAAAAATCCATAACATAACACAGAAGTGTAGAATAAGTAGAAGTATCAATTTTTTTTACTCATTCCAAAAGTACAAAGACTAGAGGACACTCAAGGAGGTTACGTGGAAATACTTTTAAAACAAATAGGAGGAAATGTTTTTTCTCTTAACGATTAGTTAAGCTCTGGAACTCTTTGCCAGAGGATGTGGTAACAGTGGTTAGCATATCAAGGTTTAAAAAAAAGGTTTGGCCATGTTCCTGGAGGAAAAGTCCATAGTCTGCTATTGAGAAAAACATGAGGAAAACCTCTGCTTGCCCTGGGATTTGTAGCATGGAATGTTGCTACAATTTGGGTTTCTGCCAGGTACCTGTGACCTGGATTGGCCACTGTTGGAAACAGGATACTAGACTAGATGGACCATTGGTCTGACCCAGTAGGCTACTCTTATGTTCACATATCCCCAAAGAATGTATGGAATAAGTGCACCTTCAGGTTTTGATGGAATGTCATTTAATTCCTTTCTGCCCATGTGACAGTGGTAAGGTGTTCTACTTGACTACAGCTCTATACTGTATAGATTTCTCAAAACTGGATTTTAACAAAAGTTATGTGCAGCCGGGAGATAGATTTTATACAATTGAGTTGATCTAATCGACCAAGGGCAGACTCAAGAAAAATGTCAGGAAGTATTTTTTCACGGAGAGAGTAGTGGATGCTTGGAATGCCCTCTCGCAGGAGGTGGTGGAAATGAAAACGGTAACAGAATTCAAACATGGGTGGGATAAGCATAAAGGAATCCTGTTCATAAGGAATGGATCCTAAGGAACTTAGCCGAGATTGGATGGCAGAGCCGGTGGCGGGAGGCGGGGATAGTGCTGGGCAGACTTATACGGTCTGTGCCAGAGCCGGTGGTGGGAGGCGGGGCTGGTGGTTGGGGGGCGGGGATAGTGCTGGGCAGACTTATACGGTCTGTGCCCTGAAAATGGCAGATACAAATCAAGGTAAGGTATACACAAAAAGTAGCACATATGAGTTTATCTTGTAGGGCAGACTGGATGGACCATGCAGGTCTTTTTCTGCCGTCATTTACTATGTTACTATCCAGCTTATAATCGAAAGTAATCGCCGGCTATTTCCCGACACAAATCGGGATATGGCCGGCGATTTCGCAAAAGCGGCGAAAAGCATATATTCATAAGTACATTTGTGATAGCTTCGCCGCTTTCCCTTCGCCTCGCCGGCGAAAGTTCAAAGGGGCGTGTTGGCGGCGAAGCGAAGGCGGGACATGGGCAGGCTTGGGCGAGGCTACCAGATGGCCGGCTTTCGCGGATAATGGAAAAATAAAACCCGGCGATAAGCAGTATTTCGCCGGGTTTACTTGGTCCTTTTATTTTCACGACCAAGCCTCAAAAAGGTGCCCCAACTGACCAGATGACCACCGGAGGGAATGGGGGATAACCTCCCCTTACTCCCCCAGTGGTCGCCAACCCCCTCCCACACTAAAATTATTAAAATACAAACCTTTTTTGCCAGCCTGTATGCCAGCCTCAAATGTCATACCCAGCACCCTGACAGCAGTATGCAGGTCCCTGGAACAGTTGTTGTTGGTTGCAGTGGACTGCAGAAAGGCAGAGCCAGGCCCATCCCCCCCCCCCTACCTGTTCCACTTGTGGTGGGTAATGTTGAGCCCTCCCAAACCCCCCAAAACCCACTGTACCCACATGTAGGTGCCCCCCTTCAGCCCTTAGGGCTAGGGTAATGGTGCACACTTGTGGGCAGTAGGTTTTTGGGGGGATTTGGGGGACTCAGCACACAAGAGAAGGGTGCTATGCACCTGGAAACTAATTTGGTTGTTTATAAAAGATGTTTGAAGTGCCCCCTAGGGTGCCCGGTTGGTGTCCTGGCATGTGAGGGGGACCATTGCACTACAAATGCTGGCTCCTCCCACGGCCAAATGCCTTGGATTTCGCCAGGTTTGAGATCGCCGGCAGTTTTTTCCATTATCGCGGAAAAAGAAAAGTGGCGATCTCAAACCCGGCGAAATCCAAGGCATTTCGCCGGCCCACACCGTATTATCGAAAAAAAAGATGGTCGGCCATCTTTTTTGAAAATACGGTTCCGGCCAGCTGTTGCGCCGCCGCCAAAATAGATCGCCGGCGACCTATTTCGCCGGCGACGTTCGATTATTCCCCTCTATGTTACTAGTAGAAGATGATTATCTCAAAGTATCCCTAGATACACTGGGAGTGGTCCATATTAAATCTTAAAAGTCAATTTTGAATAGGGGCGGCCCAATGTTAAATGCATTAAAAACTGGTGAGCCTCTCGCCTCTTTTCACAATCAAATTCAATCTTACAACCTGCAAACAATGCCTTAGTATAACAGGCAAACCTAAGTAGCATATGTTCCAGTAATCAATAACCAATAAAATCATAGCCTGGACAATCTGTTGCAAGTTATCCTTTGAGAAATGAGCTTTAATCTGTCTAATCAATCTCAATTTAAAATATATCTTATGCACCCACTTCATCAGCGTATAACTCCATCGTTAAAGAGGAATCCACAATGACACCCAATAATTTCAATGAAGTTACCAGTGTGACGTTAATACCTCATAACTGGATGAGAGAGGAGGAGCTGTTTATCATTCCATCCAATTCACAATAACCTTACCTTTTTTGAATTCAGTTTTAGATCTTCCTATAAGTGCATAAGCATCGCCATGCTGGGACAGACCAAGGGTCCATCGAGCCCAGCACCCTGTCACCGACAGCGGCCAAAAGAACAAGCAATTTGTCCCGCCCATCCTAGAAGTACTGTATCCCCTCATCCATTCAAGAACATTCTATGGCTTTTTCCTCCAGGAAGCCGTCCAACCCTTTTTTGAATTCTGCTAAGTTAACCGCCTTAACTACCTTTTCCGGCAGTGAATTCCAGAGTTTAACTACGCGTTGAGTGAAGAAACATTTCCTACGATTCGTTTTAAATTTACCACACTGCAGCTTCATTGCATGCCCCCTTGTCCTAGTATTTTTGGAAAGCGTAAACAGACGCTCCAAATCAACCCGTTCCATTCCACTCATTATCTTATAGACCTCTATCATATCTCCCCTCAGCTGCCTTTTCTCCAAGCTGAAGAGCCCCAGCCTCTTCAGCCTGTCCTGATAGGGAAGTCATCACATCCCCTGTATCATCTTAATTGCCCTTCTCGGCACCTTTTCCAATTCCACTATGTCTTTTTTGAGGTGCGGCGACGAGAATTGAACACAATACTCGAGGTGCGGTCGCACCATGGACGATACAACGGCAGAATAATATCCTTATTTTTGTTTTCCATCCCTTTCCTAATGATACCCAACATTCTATTTGCTTTCCTAACCGCAGCAGCACTTTGAGCAGAAGGTTTCAACGCATCATCAACGACGACACCTAGATCCCTTTTTCGGTCCGTGACTCCCAACGTTGAACCTTGCATGATGTAGTTATAGTTTAGGTTCCTCTTTCCCACATGCATCACTTTGCACTTGTTCACATTAAACGTCATCTGCCATTTAGACGCCCACTCTCCCAGTCTCGTAAGTTCCTCTTGTAGTTTTTCACAATCTTCCCGCGATTTGACTACTTTGAATAACTTTGTGTCATCGGCAAATTTGATTACCTCACTAATTACCCCCATCTCTAGGTCATTTATGAATATGTTAAAAAGCAGAGGTCCCAGCACCAATCCCTGAGGGACCCCACTAACTATCCTTCTCCATTGCGAATATTGACCTTTTAATCCTACTCTCTGTTTCCTATCTTTTAACCAGTTTTTAATCCACAGTAAGACACTACCTCCGATCCCATGTCCCTCTAATTTGCATTTAATTCATTCTAATTTTTTTCAACAACAGTTTAGAATATTGGTTCAATCTACCATTCTATCTTAGATGGATTACTGTAATTCTTTGTATTCTGGTATTTCAACACTGCTGCTAGTTTGATATTTAAGAAAGCAAGATTTGATCGTGTCACCCTTTTGTGTGTCTTCACTGGCTTCCCATTGAGGCCTGTATTTTATTTAAACTTTGTTGTTTGGTTTTTAAAAAACTTTGAATGGTGAGGGGTTTTCCTTTGTTTCAACATTTATGTGGCAGAAATAGAAAACGTTTAATTTTGTTTTTCCACCCACGAAGGGAGTGAAGTTTAAATCTGCCCATGAAAGGTCTTTGGGTTGTGCCTGCAATTAGTATCTCAGATTCTTTACCTTAGAGAGAAGCTGAAAACACACTTTTTTTTTACCAAGTTTGTATGCGCTGATTGTTAATTTTTTATATATGTTATTTCATTTAAGATGTAGATTTGAGATACTGTCACCCGCTTTGAACCTGATTGATTAGGGATTGGGTAGGAAACAAATCCTTTACATAACCAATTGGAAGTTATCCATGTACTCACCCTGTTCAAGCATGTGTCAACCACGTTCATAAGTTTGTTCCCAAGATAACCTAAAAGGTATTAATAAAACAACATTGTCAACGTAAGAATAAAAAGAATGTCCAAATCTTGAAAATACTCCCCAAAAGAACAGAAAAGAAACCCATTAATAATGGAGGCAAAAGATGAGCTTTGTGGAAAACTGCAAACGAATTGCCAACAGACTTACTGAATTCGTTTCACCGCTTGACCCTACGTGATTGGTCAAACAAAAAGGGGTAAATTTGAGAGAGAGTGGTGAAAATGATCTGTACCAGGTACAAATTCTGTATTGGCAATTCCACGAGAAACTGTGGTTCTAGAACACTTAGGAGAAGTCCACAATTTTGCGCTTAATTTTAGGCGCAAGGTACTTAACACCAGCCAAATGGCAGTTAGACGCGTAACTGATGATATCTATAACTGGCACGCGTTAACTCCTAGGCAGACCTACTACTACTTATCATTTCTATAGCGCTACAAGGCATATGCAGTGCTGTACACCATACACAAAAAAGACAGTCCCTGCTCAAAGAGCTTACAATCTAGATAAGACAGGCAGACAGACAGAACAATTAAGGGTAAGGGAATAAAGAGGTGAGGATAAAAAGACAGGGCAAGTGAGCAGTGGTTAGGAGTCAAAAGCAGTGGTAAAGAGGTGGGCTTTAAGTTTGGACTTGAAAACGGCCAAAGAGGGGGCTAGACGTACAGGCTTGGGAAGTTTATTCCAGGCATGAGGTGCAGCAAGATAAAAGGAACGGAGTCTGGAATTAGCAGTAGAGGGAGAAGAGGACAGACGAGAGATTTATCCACAGAACAGAGTACTCGAGGGGGGCGTAGGGAGAGACAATAGTGGAGAGGTACTGGGGAGCGGTAGAGTGCATGCACTTATAGGTCAACAAGAGAAGTTTGAATTGAATATGGAAACGGATAGGGAGCCAGTGAAGTGACTTAAGGAGAGGGCTAATGTGAGTAAGACCTCTGATCTGCCTATGCCCCTCCCAGGAGGACCATGCCCCCCTTGCGGTTGCATGGTATGGAAATTGTGTACCCCGTATATAGAATATCAATTAAGGTCAGTTACGTGCCTAACTGCCAATTACATAGAAACATGACGGCAGATAAGGGCCAAATGACCCATCCAGTCTGCCCTTCCTCAGTAACCACTATCTCCTCCATTCCCTAAGAGATTCCACGTGCCTGTCCCATGCTTTCTTAAATTCAGACACAGTCCTTGTCTCCACAATCTCCACTGGGAGGTCATTCCACATGTCCACCATCCTTTCCATGAAAGAGTATTTTCTTAGGTTACTCCTACGCCTGTAACCTCTTAACTTCATCCTATGCCCTCTCATTCCAGAATTTTCCTTCATTTGGAAAAGGCTCATCTCCTGTACGTTAATGCCACTGAGGTATTTGAACGTCTCTATCACATCTCCTCTCTCCTGCCTTTCTTCCAGAGTATACAAGTTGACGTCTATAAACCTGTCCCTATATGCTTTGTTACAGGGACCACTGACCAGTTTTGTAGCCGCCCTCTGGGCCGACTCCATCTTGTGTGCAGCGGCAGCTAAGAAAGCAAATAGAATGTTAGGTATTATTAGGAAAGAAATAGAAAGCAAAAATGAGAAGGTTATTATGCCTATGTATCGCTCCAAGGTGCGACGACCACACTGTGTATATAGCGAAATTAGAAAAGGTACAAAGAAGGGCAAAGAAAATAATAAAGGGGATGGGACGACTTCCCTATGAGGAAAGGCTAAAGTGCTTAAGGCTGTTCAGCTTGGAGAAGAGACGGCTGAGGGGGGATATGATAGAGGTCTATAAAATAATGAGTGGAGTGGAACAGGTGGAGGTGAAGCGTCTGTTCACGCTTCCCAAAAATACTAGGACTAGGGGGCATGCGATGAAGCTACAGAGTAGTAAATTTAAAACGAATTGGAGAAAATATTTTTTCACTCAGTGTGTAATTAAACTCTGGAATTTGTTGCCAGAGAATGTGGTAGAATCAGTTAGCTTAGCAGGGTTTAAAAAGGTTTAGATCATTTCCTAAAAGAAAAGTCCATAAGCCATTATTAAGATGGACTTGGGGAAAAATCCACTGCTTATTTCTAGGATAAGTAGTATAAAATCTATTGTACTGTTTTGTGATCGTTCCAGGTACTTATAACCTGGATTGGCCACTGTTGGAAACTGGATACTGTGCTTGATGGACCTTCAGTCCGTCCCAGTATGGCAATGCTTTTGTTCTTATGTCTATATCTTTTTGTAGGTGCTAACTTTATAGAGAGGGTTAGGCCTGAAACCACTGCAAAAACTACCAGAAATTCATTTTAGTTAACTTCAATAAAAGCAAATCGTGATTGGTCAAATCAAGAGTGGCTGAGAGATTCATCTGTATCAAAATAACCTATTCTCCCCTATCCAGCACTAGTCTAGTCTCTTGAGCGAGTGCCACAATGGAGACTCCTAAACCCAGACTGAGAGGGATTTAATTCAGACTTTGAGAGGAGTTTAATTAAGCCCCAGGTGTTGGAAAGCACCCGAATGCTGAATAAGAAGCCTGCCCTAAAGAAATAGCAAATTTAAATGCCAGATTTTAAAATTAATATAGTCACTGCCACTGTTGAATATTGGCTCATTGGTGGCTTTTCCACAGAATTTCTTGTGAACTGAAGTCATCAGGTTAAGCACATGACAATTAGGATGTGCTGGTTGGTTGGGTGGCGGAGAGTTGTCGTCCTTATAGGTACAGGACCAGATGAGTGAACATGACATGTCTACGTCTGTTCTGACATGTTCCCTCTGCAGAGCTCTGGAAGGCCCCGTGTATGAAGGAGAGCTTCTCATTGGCAAGGCCGCAGATCCTGGAAAAATTTGTGCAGCGGCTGATGGAGGAGTCTCAGCATCGGGATAAAGAGGTACCTGGAACCAGGATTTAATAACAGCACCATCCATTGGTCGATACTTTCCGTGTATCCCGGCATTTGGCGAAGACCTTATTGATGGTTAAGACATTGGGGTGTTTTAAGTTTTTTTGCTTATTACCCCTGTTTAGCTATGGAACTTGTGGGTCGTAATGTTTAGTTGATATATTTTAATATTTTGTTTTACTTTATTTTATTATTGACGTCAGATTGTGATTTTTTTTACCAAAATTATGTATGTAAATTTGTAATCCGCTTAGAATTTCTGAGATAACACAGAACATAAGACTCTTTCAATAAACAATGGGCTCGGGATACCCAGCAGTCACATTCATAGAGCAGGTCCATGGTCTGATAGAAGGTCAGCTGGGTGGGGGGGGGGGGGGGAAAGACTGTCTTAGGGCCCTGTTTACTAAGGTGCGTTAGTGTTTTTGTGGTCTACACCATGTAGGCGTCTATAGGGATATTGTAGGTACATACATGGTTAACGCTCGTACAAAACATTAACACGCCTATATTGCTGCTTAGTAAAACAGGGCCCTTAATATTTGGATCAGCTTTGAAACCTGATTTGGAAGGAGAAATAGCTATTTATAGAAATACTAGTAGAAAAGGCCCGCTTCTGACACAAATGAAACGGGCGCTAGCAAGGTTTTCCTCGGAGTGTGTATGTTTGAGAGAGAGTGTATGTGAGAGTGACTGTGTGAGAGAGAGTGAATGTGCGAGTGTGTGTGTGTGATAGAGAGAGATTGAGACTGGGTGCGAATGTGTCTGTGAGAGTGAGAGTGTGTGGGTGAGAGTGTGTGCCAGGGGCCCCCACCCCTTCCTCCCAGTTCCAGTGTCCCCCCTTCCTCCGTGTTCCAGGGTCTTCCCCCCCTCCCTTCGTTCCTCCGAGTTCCAGGGTTGTCCCCCCGTTTTTTTTTTAAAGTTTTTGTACAGGTGGTGCATTCCCCCCTCCTCCCCTCTCGTCCCCTCCTCCAAATTCCAGAACCCCCTCCCCCCCAGTTCCAGACTCCCCCTCCGAGTTCTAGACCCCTCCCGCTCTCCGAGTTCCAGACCCCATCTCTCTGCCTTCTTCCCTCCGATTTGCAGACCCCCCCTCCCTCTGATTTCCAGACCCCCCCTCGGAGTTCCTGACCCCTGGACCCCCCTGCCGTGACCCTCTCGAGCCCCCCTTCCCGCTGCCATCGTCGCATACGTGTGCTGGCGGGGGACCCCCCACAGATTTAGTCCTGGCTCCCCTCCACTTTTGACCTCCCCCCCCCCCCACAACCCCCGCCAGCCTTAGTCTTCTTCAGCGCCGGTCTCCAGTGCGTTCGCTGATCTGTGCTGTGAGTCCAGATGTCCAGCACGTCCTGCACGTTCCTTTAAGTGAAACTGAGCATGCTCAGTTTCACTTAAAGGCACATGCAGGACGTCAGGACTCACAGCACAGATCAGCGAACGCCCCGGAGACCGGCGCTGAAGAAGACTAAGGCTGGCGGGGGTTGTGGACCCCCGCCAGCAAAGGTACCTTGCGGCGGTAGCGGAAGTGGTGGTTGGCGGCAGCGGGAGGGGTCGAAAGTGATGGGGGAGGGTCGGCGGCTGGGGGAGGCAGGCTAAAATGTGCCCCCCCCACCTTGGTCTCTGGACCCCCCCTCCCGCCTAGGTCTGGCTATGCCCCTGGTGGCGGGGGCCGTTTTTCCCATGCAGCGAATAAAAAAGCCCTCAGACGCACATGGCCATGTGGTATGGAACTCTTACCACATGGCCATGCAGTGGGGAGTCCTTACCTTCACCCATTGGGCTGGCGGTAGTCCCGGAAGAGTGAGCGATAAGCCCGCCACTCTGTAAAAGGGCCTCTTGACCCTCCATTGCCTCAGGTATAAACTCTCTAGGGAATGAAAAATACCTACTGTACTTGAATGTACACTGCATCGATAGCTGTCAGGCTTGTGAGCGCTATGTGAGAAAACAAACTTTCATGGTGTGCGCAGTCAGCTCTGTCTGTGGATGAGTCTTCACATGTCCTTATTCTGGATTCTCCTGTCCTGAAGGTGGCATGTTTTCTGCTCTGCCTTCCCAGATTGCTTTCAGCAGAGACCATCTGCAGAGGTGCCTGACATCCCTGGGCTGTGACATCATGGCGAGAGAGCGCAGCAACTTCGAGACCTATTCCATGTTTTATGAAAATGTGTTGCAGCAAGAGCACCGGCTTCTCTACCAGAAGGAGCAGGTGAGGACACGCGCCAGAAAGCCTGTGGCTGCAGAACCCAGGTACTTAGGGGAAGGGATCTGGGAGTTATCGTGGATAAGACGTTTAAAACTTCTGCTCAGTGTGCCGCCATGGCTAAGAAAGCGCACAGAATGTCGGGTATTATTAGGAAAGGGATGGAAAGCAAACACGAGGATGTTATAATGCCATTGTATCACTCCATGGTGCAACAGCACCTCGAATATTGTGTCCAATTTTGGTTGCCGCATCTCAAAAAAGATATAAAGGAATCGGAGAAGGTGCAGAGAAGGGCGACGAAAATGATAAAAGGGATGGAACGACTTCCCTATGAGGAAAGACTGAGAAGGTTAGGGCTCTTCAGCTTGGAGTAGAGGCGGCTGAGGGGTGATATGATAGAAGTCTACAAGATAATGAGCGGAGTAGAGCGGACAGATGTGAAGCGTTTGTTTACACTTTCAAACAACAACAAAACCAGGGGACACAAGATGAAGCTAGAATATGGTAGATTTAAAACAAATAGGAGAAAGATTTTCTTTACTCAGCGTGTGGTTGGACTCTGGAACTCATTGCCGGAAATGTAGTGACAGCAGCTGGCCTTACGGAGTTTAAAGGGGGTTTGGACAGATTCCTGAGGGAACAGTCCATTCAACATTATTAAAAAGTAATTTGGGGGGGGGGGGTTGCCAGGTTCCTGGGGCCTGGATTGGCCGCTGTTGGAGACAGGATGCTGGGCTTGATGGACCCTTGGTCTTTTCCAGTATGGTGGTGCTTATGTGCTTATGCTCTTATAAGGGATGGAAGGGGAAGGCACTCAGGCGTAAAGGCTAAGACCTATGGGGGGGGGGGAAGAAGCTCAGCTATAAATAGAGCAAGTTGGTTCAATAAAGAGGTTTTTCTCTCCAACTAGTTTACTGGCCTGTATTGCTAAGCAGCAAAAAAGAACAAGTTAAAAATTTCCAAAGCCTTATTCATAAAAAAAAAACCACTCAAGACTACATCAGGGATCTATAATCACAAAAGCATAAGACATAAAATATTTAAAAAACTTAAATCAGATAATAAAAGAATTCTAAAACAAACTGAACAAAAATTCTGTGTGTTTGTGTACACATAGGAACAATTATATTCCTTTTACAGAGCAGCAGTAAGCCCAATAGTCCTGCCCTGATTGTGCACCATTTCCAGGTGAAAAAGAAAACCCCAGAAACGGCTTTCGCAGCGATAACCTGGCGCTAATCGGTTACTGCCAGGTTAGCGCAGAAGCCCTTATCACCACCTCAGTGGGTGGCAATAAGGGCTTCCCCCCCCCCCCCCCCCCCCCGGTCGCATGGCCATGTGTGCCTGGAGTCTTTTTACCCACTGCACTAAAATGGGCCCTGGTGCACAGGAAAAACAGCCAGCGCAGGGCCCATTTCCCCGCAGCTTGGTAAAAGGACCCCAGAATGATGTTTCATTTAAATTACATTAAATAATTATACATAACATAAAAGAAAATACAAACCATACAATAACATAAAAATCATAAATGTATAAGCATCAGCAATAATAAAAAAAAATTACATGCTACAGATGGGGGAGGAGCCAAGATGGCAGCAGGACTGGAGCTGTGAGTAAGAAACTGTAACTCTGCTGGGGATTTTCCTACTCTGTTAATGCCTCGGACAAATAGAAAGGGGACCGTTAAGGCTGCTTCCTCCATGGCTCAAACAGTTCCCCTGTGTCAGCAAAGAACAGACTAATTCACAGCGGGACTGTCTACCGTAATAGTTGGGGGAATTGGGTGAGGGAAAGCCTGTTTTTTGGAGGCTGGAAGCATCATTATGCCCATTATACCACTGCTTGATGCACCCTCCCTGGCTCCTACCCTGCTAGTTCACCCTGTTAGATGCTTCTCCCCCTGCATACTCCTTGTATATCCTTCTAAGTTTTCCTATTCTGTATTTTATTTAATGTTTGTAAGCCACATTGTGCCTGCATGTGGGAAAATGTGGGATATAAGTGAACAATAAATAAATGTCCCGCCATGCCCAGCGACTGCTTCAGATTCCGACAGCAGGGTCCGTACTGCCGAAGTGGCTGTGATTCATGGCCCGCAGAAGGGCATCAGGCCGAAGGAAATTCACTGAAGGCTCCCACAGCGGTTACCTTGGATTGGATCTGGGAAATTTTGCAGCAGCTCCAAGATAAAGTTTCCAGGTCTACAACAGAGGTAACTTCTTAGGTTTCTAAAGTCGACCTAATGGCTGGAGTAGTAGAAGAGGTTAAACTGGATTTTTCTACGCAGAAGAATTTGATAAGTGATAATATGAAAGATCTTCAAGAGTTTAAGAGTGTTGTGGTACGTGATAAGTTGGCTTTATATAGAAGATTGAAACAAATAGAGAATTTTAACAGAAGGCTTAACCTGCCTGTTTTGAATTTTCCAAAACTCCCTGGAATATTACCTATGGAACTCTTTAAGAAATACTAGGTTTGTCCTCTGTCAATATTCCTCCTATGAATGAGATTTATTATTAGCCAATTCCCTCTAATAAAAACAAAAAACCCAAGGCGAACTGGAATCGAATGCAACCCAGGAAGCCTCATCAGATCTTAAAGAATATTTCAGCAATTCTAGAAGATTCTATTACGGAGACCAGTCAAAGGGCAACACTGCTGGGGTCATACGTTTTTGAAAAAGATTTAAATACAACTTTGAGACTATTTTAGACATTCTCAGGAAAGGTTTTATGGACAAAAGCTTTGGATTTACCCTGATGTAACAAAAATAACACAAGATAGGACGAAAATCTTTTTGGCGATGAGACAAGACGTGAAGGGTTTGAGAGCTACTTTCCTCTTGTCGTATCATTAAGTACATAAGTAATGCCATACTGGGAGAAGACCAAGGGTCCATCGAGCCCAGCATCCTGTCCACGACTGCAGCCAATCCAGGCCAAGGGCACCTGGTGAGCTTCCCAAACGTACAAACATTCTATACATGTTATTCCTGGAATTGTGGATTTTTCCCAAGTCCATTTAGTAGCGGTTTATGGACTTGTCCTTTAGGAAACTGTCCAACCCCTTTTAAAACTCTGCCAAATGTAAATGTATTGTAAGAGGTAGAGAGGCAAAGTATGTCTTTATTCCTCATTCCTAGATATGAAGATCATCTAAGATGGAAAATGTGGTTTATATTTGGGACTGGTGATAGTCTTTCCGGTTAATGCCTTATTTTATGACTGTTTTTCTTCTTTTTTTCCCTTCTTTCCTTCTTCCTGTCCCCCTCTTTATCGATCTTGTGTTATATTTTTGAAATGATAAAGAAAGAGAGAAATAGATCTCATTCTCTTTTGTTTTTTCTTTTAACAGTATTGTTGATGCCCATACATTTGTCTGATTTATGTTAGTTTAATTTTTTCAGTGTTTTAAAGGAATTAGAGAAGGTGCAGAGAAGGGCGACGAAAATGATAAAGGGAATGGAACGACTTCCCTATGAGGAAAGGCTAAAGCAGCTAGGGCTCGTCAGCTTGGAGAAGAGGCGGCTGAGGGGTGATATGATAGAAGTCTACAAGATAATGAGCGGAGTAGAGCGGACAGATGTGAAGCGTTTGTTTACACTTTCAAACAACAACCAAACCAGGGGACACAAGATGAAGCTAGAATATGGTAGATTTAAAACAAACAGGAGAAAGTTTTTCTTTACTCAGCGTGTAGTTGGACTCTGGAACTCGTTGCCAGAGAATATGGTGACAGCGGCTGGCCTTACGGAGTTTAAGGGGGGTTTGGACAGATTCCTGAGGGAAAAGTCCATTGAACATTATTAAATATATACGTATATATTTTTTTTGGGGGGGGGGGGGATTGCCTGGTTCTTGAAGCCTGGATTGGCCGCTGTTGGAGACAGGATGCTGGGCTTGATGGACCCTTGGTCTTTTGCCAGTATGGTGGTGCTTATAATTATTATTATTATTAGCATTTGTATAGCGCTACCAGACGCACGCAGCGCTGAACACCTGATACAAAGAGACTTTCCCTGCTCAAAAGAGCTTACAATCTAAATAACACAGACAGACAAGACAGTTACAGGTGAGGGAAGTAATGGGTGAGAAGGAAGGAAGGGGCAAGGGGAGGGCAATTGTGGCTAGGAGCTAAAAGCAGCATGCGCTTATGTTTGTTTTTTCTGATGATAAACCCATGATGTAGTCTTTCTTTCTTTCTTTTTTTTTCTTAAATAAAGTTTCTTTTATTAATCATTAGACACAGCAGAACATGCATCCAAAATATGATATCAAACATGAATAGCAATATAAAATCCCCAACCCTCATGCTCCCTAGTGCCCCCTCCCCCCCCCGGTCTACATAAATACATCATCCAAGACAGAAATGTTGCTAAGACAACTCAAGCTCTCCATTATCTGGAAAAGGAAAGCAACAGAAAATAATACCTCCCCCCCCCCCCCCCACACACACACACCCCGCAGAGAGAGCAACATTATGATACAGATGTTCTCCAGTGGTGTTATGTCCCAAATCTTATGAAAATTAACCAAACGACCCAGTTCTGTATGTTGTCAGTTTGTTCATTGGGTAAGTATCATCCAACTTACAGAGCACCACATCTAACGGAGGCACAAAAGGTCACGTCCAAGCGGCCGCCACAACCAGTTTGCAAGCCATAAAAAAGCTGGTGGCCAGTCGATGACCCTGTAGGTCACCAAGCTTGACCCTGTAGGGCTTCATATGGAGCAAACAGCACCTGTGTAACTGCTGAAGGGTGTGCAGAATACATAAATCACTGGGCAGGTCCACCAGATATGATACATAGCCCCCTGTAAGCCACAACCCCTCCAACAATGATAAGAGCCCGTCTTATACATCTGTGTAAGGCGGTGTGGGGTACAGTACCAACTATAACTATTTTCCAGTAAACTACTTCAATAGATATCTTCAAAATTTTAAAGTAATTTCCCAGTGACGATATTCCCATTGACTTCCCACGTCTCTCTCTCCCATTGGTGAATATAGTACTGTACGGAGGATGTTGTTAGAAGCAGGGCTTTATGCAGTCTAGTGATGGAGCATCCGATGCTACCCACCTTCAGAGCTTTCTCCAGCAGAGTTTCAGCCAACCCCAGCTCCTCCTGTGCCCTACGTTGCACAAAATCCCGCAACTGCCAGTAACGAAAAATCTGGATAGCCGGTACCCCATATTTATCCTGCAACTCCAAAAAGGGTGTCACCTCCGTGAAGAAACAGTGTGTTTTAGCCTATAAAATGTATTGGATATTTTCCTGCATTATTATTATTTTATTACATTTGTATCCCACATTATCCCACCTATTTGCAGGCTCAATGTGGCTTACGTAGTATGTAAACATTGTCGTTACAGGATAGCAGATACATTTAGTATTGTGTAGAAATTAAGTGAAGGAAGAAAGAAGAAGGAAGGGAGTGGTTAGGGTAATTATAGGAGGGGGGCTTTCTTAACTGAGTGGGTTGGTGAGAGGGACTAGTGTGGCTATCGGTTCTCATTGTAGGCCTTGTTGAAGAGATAAGTCTTCAGAGATTTGTCTTGATTATGTCTTGAAGTGTATTTCTCCTATTTGGCCAGCAGGTGGCGTTTCTTTGCTGTACAGAGAAATTAATGTTCTTTCTTTAGTTTTAGCACACAGATAGGAAGTAAGAAGCAGTATATTTTTTAAATCTTGTTCTCGGCTCTGATTGACCCAGGACCTCATTTTCATTTGGAGTGTACTGGCTTTTGCTCCAGTCTTAGCCAGGGAGAAAAGAGAGACAGATCTCTTTGCTGAGACTCAGTGAACAGTTATGTCACCCTCCCTCCTTGGAACTCGAAAGGCTCGATTTTGTCTGGATGGTGTTAGTGATTTTATTTTATAAGTATTAGCATTGTGGGGGTGGGGTAGAAGCCCAATGTTAAACCTAGCACCTCAAAATTTATAACTATTTACAACACTAGCTGAACTTCGGACCCTGGAGGATCCAGCGCAGATCTGGCAGCTTTTAAGTGATCTGGCGAAGACTGGCTGCGGCTGGCTAACCCCACCGGTTGGATCGCACGGTAGTCGTGTCCGGGAAACTAAGCCCACAGCTGAGAAGAATACTGGTCTGTCTCACTGTCGGATGAGGGAAACCCCTGCCTTGGCCATTTAATTGTACTGGGAAATTGAACTCGGGTCCCCAGGATCAAAGTCCACTGCACTAACCACTAGGCTACTCCTCCACTCCAAAGCATGAAAGTCCCCAGTTTTGTCACAATGCTATGTTACTATATATGCTCTGTAGCACTGAATATTCATATTTTTATGAACACCATACTGGCATTTAAAAAGACAAATTGCTCACTGGGTATTTAACCATTGTAATCTTAGGGACGGGAACCCTATCTCCTTATTATTTCTGTCCTCTGTAAAGAACACCTATTTCCTGAGTCAGTGTCGATGTTAGTCGCTGGGTTCTGAAGGAAGTCGTGTCAGAGTCCACATGAACCGCTGGGTTCTGAAGGGAGTCATGTCAGAATTCACGTTAGCCGCTGGGTTCTGAAGGGAGTCGTGTCAGAATTCACGTTAGCCGCTGGGTTCTGAAGGGAGTCATGTCAGAATTCACGTTAGCCGCTGGGTTCTGAAGGGAATCGTGTCAGAATCCACGTTAGCCGCTGGGTTCTGAAGGGAATCATGTCAGAATCCAACTTAGCTGCTGGGTTCTGAAGGGAATCATGTCAGAATCTACCTTAGCCGCTGGGTTCTGAAGGGAATCATGTCAGAATCTACCTTAGCCGCTGGGTTCTGAAGGGAGTCATGTCAGAATTCACATTAGCCGCTGGGTTCTGAAGGGAATCGTGTCAGAATCCACGTTAGCCGCTGGGTTCTGAAGGGAATCATGTCAGAATCCAACTTAGCTGCTGGGTTCTGAAGGGAATCATGTCAGAATCTACCTTAGCCACTGGGTTCTGAAGGGAGTCGTGTCAGAATTCACGTTAGCCGCTGGGTTCTGAAGGGAGTTGTGTCAGAATCCACGTTAGCCGCTGGGTTCTGAAAGGAATCATGTCAGAATCTACCTTAGCCGCTGGGTTCTGAAGGGAGTCATGTCAGAATTCACGTTAGCCGCTGGGTTCTGAAGGGAGTCATGTCAGAATCCACCTTAGCTGCTGGGTTCTGAAGGGAGTTGTGTCAGAATCCACGTTAGCCGCTGGGTTCTGAAGGGAATCATGTCACAATCTACCTTAGCCACTGGGTTCTGAAGGGAGTTGTGTCAGAATCCACATTAGCCGCTGGGTTCTGAAAGGAGTTGTGTCAGAATCCACATTAGCCGCTGGGTTCTGAAAGGAATCATGTCACAATCTACCTTAGCCGCTGGGTTCTGAAGGGAGTCGTGTCAGAATCCACGTTAGCTGCTGGGTTCTGAAGGGAGTTGTGTCAGAATTCACGTTAGTCGCTGGGTTCTGAAGGAAGTCGTGTCAGAATCCACGTTAGCACTGGGTTCTGAAGGGAGTTGTGTCAGAATCCACATTAGTCGCTGGGTTCTGAAGGAAGTCGTGTCAGAATCCACGTTAGCCACTGGGTTCTGAAGTGAGTCGTGTCAGAATCCACGTTAGTCGCTGGGTTCTGAAGGGAGTTGTGTCAGAATCCACGTCAACTGCTGGGTTCTGAAGGGAGTCGTGTCAGAATCCACGTCAACCGCTGGGTTCTGAAGGGAGTCGTGTCAGAATCCACATTAGCCGCTGGGTTCTGAAGGGAATCGTGGTCTGTGGCTCCTGGCTGAGGGCTGTTCCCAGTGATAGATGGGTAGAGAGAGAATAACAAATGATGGTAGAGGGAAAACCCCAGGGAGCCACAGATGCAAACTCAAGACACTGTGGGGGGGAACCAGTGTAAATGGAACTGGAAACCCAAAGGGGTGGGAGGAAGAATAATCACACAAGAGCAGCGTGATGGAATGCTTTGTACTGGGGAGACAGTGGAAATCCCTGTCCTGATGCTTTTGCACTTTTCTTCCTTACAGGAGATACAGGCGGCTGCAGAAGAACGGAGGGAAGGTGCCGATCACATCAGCCAGGTTGGTTTCTAGACTACAAATGTGCCTCATACTCAAAGCTCCCTTCCCAGTCAAGAGTGACTCGAAAGATCTTGCACAGGAACAGAAGAGGATGACAGATAAAACTAGTGAGGCATCTGCTTCGTCCTCCTCCTCCTCGGAAACCAGGAGCAGAAACACAAAGGCAGGGAAGAACCTCTACGTCAGAAAGTCCAAGCAAACAGGCTGACCAAAAGACGAATCCAACGCTGGAGATAGTGGGTCCCTTTGTATCAACTCTAATGATGTATTTCCTCACACTATCTCCAGCGTTGTATTCGTCTTTTGGTCAACCTCTACTCCTGTTTGCTTTGTCATCCTCCTCCCCGCCACCACCCTTGAGCTGAGGATCCTTTGTGCTTATCCCATGCTTTACCCCTCACTCCTCCCACAGCTAAGGGTCTTCTGTGCTTATTCTAGGCTTTATCCCACAGATATGTATCTCCACCTAATAACACAAACTTATACTATTTCCCAACGTAATCACAGATATTCAATTAAACCATTATACACTGGACTATGAAAATAAACCAAACTCAGTTCCACAAGACAACTCTACCCAAACCTGTAATTAATACCAAAAGCAAACAAAAATCTTATTTAAACACATCAAGAAACACAATACAAAATCCTATATAATAATTTCCAACTCCAACGTTCTGAAGCTGACTCCCGTGGCACTGAAGGGTTCGTAGGGTCTGTGCGGTTTGTAGGGTTCGTGCTGCCTGTAACCATCTGTCTCGCTGTCCCGCCCTCTCGTCATAGCTTTATAACGTTGAGGGTTGAACACTGAGAGGGAAGGGGACGCAGCATAGTTGCCAGGCAAAGCAACGCAACGTCACAAACATGAGGGTGTCATCGTCCCTCCCTCCCTTCCAGTTCCAGGCCCCCTCCCTCCAATGTTTAAAAGTAACCTTCACTTACCAAGTCACAGTTACGGCGGCCGGCAGCAGCAGCGGTAAAACGCGTGCAGGCTCGGCCCGTGTCTCTCTCTCAGCTGTGGTCCCGCCCTTGCGGAAACAGGAAATGAGGGTGGGACCACAGCTGAGAGAGAGAGAAGGGCCGAGCCTGCACGCCTTTTACCGCTGCTGGCGGCCGCAGTAACCCCAACGAGGTAAGTCAAGATTACTTTTAAACTTCTTAGGGAGGGGGCCTGGAACTGGAAGGGAAGGAGGGAGGGAGGAAGGGAGGGACGACGACTTTGGAACTAGGAGGGAGGGAGGGGGGACCCTGGCATACACTCTCAATCTCACACACACACACACTCTCTCTCTCTCTCTCTCTCACACAGACACACTCACACCCAGTCTCACTCTCTCTCTGTCACACACACACACACTCGCACATTCACTCTCTCTCTCTCTCTCACACAGTCACTCTCACACACACTCTCTCAAACATACACACTCCGAGGAAAACCTTGCTAGCGCCCGTTTCATTTCTTTCAGAAACGGGCCTTTTTTACTAGTACCTAAATAAAAGCTACACAAAAGTTACCTAAAGAATGAAAAAAAATTACACAAAATGTCACATGAAGGGGCACACAAAGGTGTACACCTCTTTGTCATGCCTCTTCGTTGGAATGCTGGGTTCTGCCGTTCCCCAGGACTTTAAAGTGCACACTGCATGCAATTCGGGACAGGGGGGACTGCAAGGTGAATGTGCACATTTATGGCTGCCAGAGTTTAACTGTACATGCTTCCTTCTCTTTTTTTGTCCGCCCTCTGTTGCGGGACAGACTGCAGACCTGAGCCACAGAATAATTATGGAAATAACCGCCTTGCGTGCCAGACTGTCTGAGCTAGAGGAAGAGCAGCTGACTCTTAAGCAGAGCATGAGGAAGGAAGTTTGCGCAGGCTACGAAGCGCTTGTCAGGATGCTGTTTGGCACCTGTGTAGATCTGAAAGTAAGTTTACAATGGAGACCCTGGAAACATTTTTTTCCTTCCTCTTACATCTATGCAATGCTCATGAGCTAGGAATCAGGAGATACACACACATTGCATTGGGGTATATGGTTTATGTACTGCAGCTTGTGAGCCAATGTTCAAAGCCAGTTGCCAGCACTTAACTCTGCACTGGTTGAATAACAAGCTCCTAATTTTTTCATGGTTTTTTAAATTCCGTGTAAGACCCACCTGAGTAGAATTCCTGGGCCCAGGGCTGAGAATGCTTCACAGCTTCTAAGAGCCAGAATGTCATGACCGGGCTCAACAGCTGCAGGCCGACCAAAGGAGGCGCTGCAGTGTATGTGCCTGTGGGCCTGTGGTCACTGCTGCACTGGCTAGATTGAAGGAAGAAGACCTCAATGGGGTAGAGGGAAATAACCTTGTTGTTCAAACAATATTAATAACATGAGAAGTGAGTAGAATATGTTGAAGATCTAAAACATAGTAACATAGTAACATACATAGTAACATAGTAGATGACGGCAGAAAAAAGACCTGCACGGTCCATCCAGTCTGTCCAACAAGATAAACTCATATTTGCTACTTTTTGTGTATACCCTACTTTGATTTGTACCTGTCCTTTTCAGGGCACAGACCGTAAAAGTCTGCCCAGCACTATCCCCGCCTCCCAACCACCAGCCCCTCCTCCCAACCACCAGCTCTGGCACAGACCGTATAAGTCTGCCCAGCACTATCCCCGCCTCCCAACCACCAGCCCCTCCTCCCAACCACCAGCTCTGGCACAGACCGTATAAGTCTGCCCAGCACTATCCCCGCCTCCCAACCACCAGCCCCTCCTCCCAACCACCAGTCCCTCCTCCCAACCACCAGCTCTGGCACAGACCGTATAAGTCTGCCCAGCACTATCCCCGCCTCCCAACCACCAGCCCCTCCTCCCAACCACCAGCTCTGGCACAGACCGTATAAGTCTGCCCAGCACTATCCTCGCCTCCCAACCACCAGCCCCGCCTCCCATCTCCGGCTCTGGCACAGACTGTATAAGTCTGTCCTGCACTATCCCTGCCTCCCAACCACCAGTCCCGCTTCCCACCACCGGCTCTGGCTAATGTTGTACTCCCACAATCCACATGTTCCACTAAAACTTCTCCACTTCAAAAAAAGCTGTTGAACTGTCTTAATTAGGGGCTGTTTCCTTTAAACCTATTGGAGAAAAAAGACCTCTGTGTAGAATTTTCATAACTTCGGCTGGCGACGCTCAGTGGTTGGAAGTCATTAATCACTGGTAATTAAAAAAAACTGATGGACAGGACAACGTCATAGTGCATCAAAATTTGTTTGGGTGGCCAACTTGAATTATTACTATTGGAAACCCATTTAGCAACACTTGTATAACATAATACTTAGTCATTGGTTAAATATCACTTATCTTGTTCACATCAACCAGTTGCAGCTTCATTATTAATGCAACATCCTAACAATTGTAAAGGAAATAACTCAGCAGCTGGGAGGAGAAGGGAAGTGGATGGGATTTGATATATCGCCTTTCAGTGCTTTACATAGTATATACGGGTATTATTTGTACCTGAGGCAATGGAGGGTTAAGTGAGTTGCCCAGAGTCACAAGGAGCTGCAGTGGGAATTGAACTCAGTTCCCCAGAATCAAAGTCCACTGCACTAACCCCTAGGCTACTCCTCCACTGGCAACGTGCCATGTAGAAGCCTGCCCTTGTGGCCGCACAGGCTTCTGTTTCTGTGAGTCTGAGACTCACAGAAACAGAAGCCTGCGTGGCCGCTTTGCTGATCTGCAAGGGCAGGCTTCTACATGGAATGTTGCTAGTGGAATAGTAACATTCCATGTAGAATCTGAAATAGTAGCAACATTCCATGTAGAATCTCAAGTAGGGAAAGGGAAATGGGCTTGATGTACTGCCTTTCTGTGGGTTTACATAGTATATTCAGGTACTTATTTTGTACCAGAGGCAATGGAGGGTTAAGTGACTTGCCCAAGATCACAAGGAGCAGCAGTGGGATTTGAACCAGCCATCTCTGGATTGCAAGACCAGTGCTCTAACCACTAAGCCACTCCTCCATCCTCTAGTTCTAGGCCGATAAGTAGTTTTGAATATATGTCTTCAAATCTAAGCTAAAAACCCACCTTTTTGATGCTGCTTTTAACTCCTAACCCTTATTCACTAGTTCAGAACTCTTATTTTATCATCCTCACTTTAATATTCCCTTATCTCGTTTTTGTCTGTCCTAATTAGATTGTAAGCTCTGTCGAGCAGGGACTGTCTCTTCATGTTCAAGTGTACAGCACTACGTACGTCTAGTAGCGCTATAGAAATGATAAGTAGTAGTAGTAGTCTTTGGGATTCCGGAATCCTGCTATTATTTGGGTTCCGGAATCTTGCTACTCTTGGGGATTCCAGAACCTTGCTACTCTTTGGGATTCCGGAATCTTGCTACCCTTTGTCCTTATCCCTTATTTGTCCTGTTTGTCTGTCCTAATTAGATTGTAAGCTCTGTGGAGCAGGGACTGTCTCTTCATGTTCAAGTGTACAGCGCTGTGTACGTCTAGTAGCGCTTTAGAAATGATAAGTAGTAGTAGTAGTAGTATTGACCCGAACATAATTCATTTCTGAGAGCACACATTTTACTTCTAAATTTCCTGTTAATTCTGACTGAAAAGAAATTGGGCAAAACAGTTTTGAGGGTGACCAAATGAAAGACTAGCTTTGGGACAGACGGAGGGTTTGAATGTGCTGGGATTTATAGGTCTGGAAATGTTATTTCACCCTTTCAGTATCGTTTGGATGAATATCATCTTAACATGCACAGGCAGGTGTATGAGCTTATCAGTGACGTGAGGAAGGAGGGCTTGGACAGCATCTCAGGGCTGAAGAAAGCATTTGAGTCTGCCAGAGAAGACCGCACACAGAAAGATCGCTTTGGAAAAGTAAGTTGGTTGGGTCATCAAGGGGCTCTTTCACTTAGCTGCTTAGGCACCTACATGCGACCAGCGCGTGCCAATTCGGAGTTACTGCCCGGCTACAGAGTGCCCATACAGTAATTTCATATTTATTTGATTTTATTTATTTATTTTGCTGCATTTATATCCCACATTTCCCACCTATTTGCAGGCTCAATGTGGCTTACAATATAATACAACTACAATCACATTGATGGAATAGAGCAGTGATGGCGAACCTTTCAGAGACCAAGTGCCCAAACAGCAGCCCAAAATCTAATTATTTATCACAAAGTGCCAACAGGGCAATTTAACAGGTGGAGCATTCCCCCTCCCCCTCATCCCCCTCCCTCTCCCCCCTGTCCTCCCTCCCCCTCGTCCCCCTCCCTCTCCTGTCCCCCCTCCCTCGTCCCCCCTCCACCTGCCTCCGAGTACCAGGCCCCCTCCCTCCCAGTTCCAGGGTCCCCCCTCCCTCCAAATTTTAAAAGTCATCTATTTTACCTCATCGGGGTTAGGGCAGCAGCATGCAGGCTCGGCTCGGTGCTTAGTTCAGTTTTCAGTTTTCCCCTCTCTCTCTCAGCTCTGGTCCCGCCCTCATTTCCTGTTTCCGCAAGGGCGGGACCAGAGCTGAGAGAGAGAGAAGGAAAAACAGCTAAGCACCGAGCCGAGCCTGCATGCTGCCGCCCTAACCCCGACGAGGTAAAATAGATGACTTTTAAAATTCGGAGGGAAGGGGTCCTGGAATTCGAAGGGAGGAGAGAACGAACCTCCAGTGGGTGAGGCGATGGCGCGAGTGCCAACAGAGAGGGCTCTGCGTGCCCTCTCTGGCACGCGTGCCATAGGTTCGCCATCACTAGAACAGAGAATCAGAGTATATATAACAGATAAGGTGCATAGGAATATTATGGCAATCATATTAACGGAGAAGAATTTCAGAATTATTGCTATTAAGGTTCATTCGAAAATTATGTTGATTAAGAAGTGGGTAAGTGGATAACAACATAACATAATGATATCAGGACAGGGTATGATTATCAGTAATTAGGGTGTAAATAAAGTAAGCAAAATAATACGCGTGTCTGCTACGCGCGCCTGAAAAATATATTTTATTTTCTGGCGTATGGCGAAAATCGGGCGGTAACTCCGACTTGACGTGCATAGGCAATTACTGCACGGTTAACGCGAGAGAACTTACCGCTGTGTCAATGACTGGTGGTGAGGTCTCAGACCCAAAACGGACGCATGGCAATTTTTATTTTGCCACACGTCCATTTTCGGCAAAAAATTTAAAAAGGCTTTTTTTTTTTTTGCAGACGCGCTGAAAAAATGGATCAGTGCACTCCCAAAACCGCAAGCCATCTTTCAGCGACCCTTAGTAAAAGGACCCCCGAATGTTGGTATAAATAATACTAACCACATTTCAATTGGTTGACTTAGAGATTTACAAGATAATTAATCCTGTCTAGTTTGCCCTATGTCCTTCCTGGTGAGAAGTAACATCAAAAAATATTTCTTCGTGCTGAGTCTACGGAGTTTAAAGGGGGTTTGGACAGATTCCTGAGGGAAAAGTCCACTGAATATTATTAAAAATTAAAATTTTTTTAATGGGTTTTGCCAGGTTCTTGAAGCCTGGATTGGCCACTGTCAGAGACAGGATGCTGGGCTTGATGGGCCCTTAGTCTTTTCCCAGTATGGCGGTGCTTATGTTCTTATGTTAACCTCATTCGTTTTTATCTTCTGGCTCACCTGGCCTATACGGTATTCCTTAAATCTAATTTCATATGGCTGGGTATTCTCTCTCAGTCTATCCTGGACAAATATTCTGGTTCAATCGTGTATAAAAAGCACAGGCTGGATGAATGTCCCAAATATGTCTTCTTTTCTGTGTTGTTAAATTGTGGGGTATGTCCTAGAATAGTGAAGGAACTCAAAAAGATGGTGGGACCTCACCCCCTCGCAGCTGTGTTCATCTTATCACATGAAATCGGGAAGGTTTCAAGAGACTGAAGACAGATGTAGTAGCACACCACAAGATTTAGGGGTGGGGGGGTAGAGAGGAAACAGAAAGCTACAGACCTGTTAATTTAACATCCACCATGGGCAAGATGCTAAGACCAGTGGGCTATGGAAGTGATGGGCAATGTTTTTACAAGGAGAAAATCTTGTCAAATAGCTTTGATTGATTTATTTGAGGAAGTGAACAGAGTTAGAAGGTTTAGGGGAGGGGGAAGGGGTGCACCATGGTGTGACTTAACCTTGATTATAGCATTCAGTTCTGGTCGCTGTATCTAAAAAATGAAATAGCAGAATTAGAAAAGTTTCAAAGAAGAGCGACTAAAATGATCCAGGGGATGGAACGCCTCTCGTACGAGGAAAGGGTAAAGAGGGTAGGGATGGAGCCAGTTAGCCCTAGTGGGGGATGGGAGGGAGGCTGGCTGGTCCCAGTCCCGTAGAGGGATGTAGGGGTCACTTTAAATATTGGATGCAGTGAATTAAGTGGGAGGGGAGCTTGATCAGGGCTGGTGCAGACTGCGAACTCTCTCTTTTTTTTATATGTCACACTTTCTGTCAGTGCCTGAGCCAATCATGACTCAGACGCTGACAGGGACAGTGACATTTGGCAAATGATCTGCATATTATTGCCACCAATTTAACGAGGCAGTAATGGCAAATGATTTCTGAGGGAAATCCATGTATGGTCGCCAATTCTAATCTGCTACTTTCTGCATTGATCTCCCTGTTTTCTTCCTTTTTGGGGTTCCACTATCTTGAATAGGTGAGTGTCTCAGTTCCCCTCCTAGTTCCTTCCTGCGTCCCACCTTTCTCATGCTTCACCACAAAGCTCTTAATAACCTTAATAGCCAGTAATTCTAGCTTGGCCCTTTGCCCAAACATCCAGCCTGCCAGGCTGACCCTGCTACCTGAGCATGTGTTTCCATTAGATCATTCACAAAGCCCCTTCCCATGGGTAGAACACTGCTATACCTGTGGAAATGGGCTTTGTGAGGACTGGCCATCCATTATGTGGGTAAAAGTGGATATATTGGTGTACATAGGGTGCCGACTCCGTGGGTGCTGTGGGTGCTCGAGCACCCCCAATAATTCACCTGCTGGAAGTTCGTTCCCTCCCTCCCTCCTCCCTTCGAGTTCCAGGCCCCTTCCCTCCGAATTTTAAAAGTCATCTATTTTACCTCATCGGGGTTAGGGCGGCAGCAGCGGTAAAAAGCATGCAGGCTCGGCTCGGTGCTTAGTTGTTTTCTTTCTCTCTCTCTCAGCTCCGGTCCCGCCCTCATTTCCTGTTTCCGCAAGGGCGGGACCAGAGCTGAGAGAGAAGGGAAACAACTAACTAAGCACCGAGCCAAGCCTGCATGCTTTTTACTGCTGCTGCTGCTGCCCTAACCCCGATGAGGTAAGATAGATGACTTTTAAAATTCGGAGGGAGGGGGCCTGGAACTCGAAGGGAAGGAGGAAGGGAGGAAGGGGGGCCTGGAGCTGGGAGGGACTGGAACTGGGAGAGAGGGAGGGGGGACGGGGGGAGGAAGAGGGATGGGAGTCAAGGGGGCGGGGGGAATGCACCACCTGTAAAAAAAAAAAAATTCAGCACCCCCAATCACTTTGAAAAGTTGGCTCCTATGTTGGTGTACAACAAGCCTGCTTTCACTTGGGGATTTTATAGGTGTTCCCAGGGTGAGGATAGGTTGGGGAAGGCAGTCTAATCTGTGGCTTAAAATAAATCATGGGAGTAAATAAAAGTGTCAAGAGATACAAGAGAGGGAATCCAAAGCACACCCAACGGGGATAAAAGTTAAAAAAACAAAAAAAACACACACAAGAAACCGTCCAGAACAGGGGGCATCAAATCAGTGCTTTATTAGGCAGACCTGACACAGTCCGTGTTTCAAATAAAACGTCTGTGTCAGGGGTCTTATGTAGAGAGGGTCTTCAATATAATGGGTGTACTGCTATGGATTTACAGCCTGTCTCACAGACACAGACTACTCAGTAATTACCATGGATTCTTTTGGATTTGTATTAGGTAAATGAGACCTTTATTAGAGGTTCTAAAATCTACAATGATTAAGATATTTATTTATTACATTTGTATATACAATGATTAAATCATCTAACTAAAAGAAAGCTATAAGATAGATATATACATATTATACATACAACATCACTGGTCAGGAATTTCAGGCCCTTATCTCATCAGCCGGGAGGCCTGTTGCAGCGAAAGCCCAAAGTCTCCTTATGACCAGGAACAAGTCTTTTCTGCACGATGCATCCACCCACAGATGAGCCTCAAAGCTCTGCTGCAACAAGCCCCCCTTTTTATTAGGCTAAAGCTTATTTTCAGAGCCAAGAAAAATTACAGAATGCTTGAGAATAGGTAAACAAGCCATACTGTGGGAATGTGGTCACATGTTTCCAAGTCCAGGTGGCCAGTCTGAACTTCGAAAACAAGCACCATCCTCCTCCTCTTCACATACCAAATTAATTAGAGCTGTGTCTTATCTTCTGCATTCCAACTTATTTTCACACAATCAAAGTTAAATAATCATTTTTAAACGGAATTACTTCTAATCAACAATACAGACCCTGAGTGCACTTGTTAGTCAAGGCAGATAGAGTTGAAAAGCAATCTCTAAAATCCTTTTTATTACAATCAGTCAAACAGTGAAAAGAACAGTTTAAAAAGCTTAAAACAGCAAAGATGCCCATGAATGGTGCGGAGCAACCATCAAGCACAGTAAAAGCTTCCTAAAGCCAAAAAGCGCCGGCATGTCGGATCTGCCTTATAAAGTATTGATTTGACGCCCCCTGTTCTTGAAGGCTCCTTGTGCTTTTTTTGACTTAAATAAGTGTCCACATGAAAAGGAGACAGAAATCTGTACAGGTCCACAGTGGGCCAATAATCACAGCAACGTTACCTGTGTTTAGTTTAGATTATTTTGGCAAACAGGACCAGTGTTATATATGCTGGGGCTTAGGGCTGAAATTTAGGAGGGACCCCAGTGCTCAGTAGCAAGCTGTGCCTCTTATCAGGTTTGAGGCCTGGGGCTTCCTATGTGTTGGGGGTCCAGGGAAATTGCCCTGGTTGCACTTTTCTAATACCGACCCTGCCAGCACCCCCTCCCCCTCATTTCTGCATTAGCCTCCACCCAGGAGAGCTTTCCGCATATCCATCACCTTTTCACAAAAAAACTACTTGCCGACATTGCTTCTCAGTCTCGCCCTTTGGTTCCGTGTATTCTACCCCTTTGTTCTAGATCTTTCTTTTCCTGGAATATTTGACCATCTCTTTTCACATCTCCCCTTCTCTCTCCTCCGTCGTCCGGCCTGTCCTTCCTCCATGTCTCTGAATGTGTAACTGTTGGTCACCCTCACGCCTGATCTCTGCAGGAGGACTTTCAGGCTGTACAGAAGGAGAACATCCATCTGGAAGAGTTGCTGTGTAAGATGAAAGCTCTGGGTCGCTGGAAGGAGACCATCAAACAGGGCCAGCTCCGAGCCCAGCTGAGAAACGCAGAGGAGGTGAGCGGGTCCATTTGCTATTATGTTTTACCTCTCCCTAACAGGGCAGCAAAATATCACCTAGACTGTAGGAAATGGGGTTCTCCTCCTAGATCAGCAAGCTCAGCTTTGAGGTAGGAACCAGAAATCCAGAAGCCTCCCCCTGTATATCACACCCAAAGACTTTGAACACATTTTCCAAGGGGAAGTACCTTCTCTTTGAAAATCAGCCCCTGGTGTGTTCAGCTAGCTTGTGAACTTTCTACCTGCTCTTTGCCTAGGAAATAGCACATGCACGTTTGGAAAATGCTCTTCTTACCGTAACCTTCTGCAATAAACATTCTTATCACTATACAAAGCAGTGGCGTAGCCACAGGTGGGCTTGGGTGGGCCAGGGCTCACCCATTTATGGCTCAGGCCCACCCAACAGTAGCACATGTTTAGTAGTAACTGGTGGGAATCCCAAGCTCCGCCAGCTGAAGATTTTCCCCTGATGGTAACAAAAACGCTACTCTCCACGACACCAGCACCTGCGCATGCTCAGTTTTCAGTGCAACACTGCTGCCAAGGTGGAAAGAAGCGTTTTCCCACCAGCTGAGATTTTTTTTTTTTTGGAGGGGGGGAGAACACTTGGTGCCTACCCAATTCTTGCATAGGCCCACCCAAAAATCTGTTGTCTGGCTACGCCCCTGATACAAAGGCTTAAAGATATGACATCTCCAATTGGTACGAAATACCACAGTTTGTATCATCTACTAGGCTGGTAAGTAACCACTCATTGGCTCCCCATTTCTCAGAGGATAACCCAGAAAATCCTCCTTATGGTCTTTAAGACACTGTCCTCTGAAGAGCCAACTTTATGTTTCTTGGCATTTGATCCATTACCCTCCTCCTCGTTTACTTCGCTCCCTACCGTGTTTCCCCGAAAATAGGGCATCCCCATAAAATAAGACCTACCGAGGTTTTTGGTGCCCTTGGAAAATATAAGGCCTCCCCCGAAAGTAAGGCCTAGCAAAGTTTTTCTTTTACCGGTAAGTAGGGTGGCCCCCCCCCCCCCCCCCCGAGATCGCCGGGCCCCCACTCCGTTGCTCCGAAACTAACCCCCCACCCGAGATGGCGCCCCCCACCCGAAGTCGCCGGACCCCTGAACTTAAGCCTCCTTTCACTTTCCTTCCAGTTCGCAGCAAGCAGCAGCAGCAGGAGGGCAGGCCACTCCTTCCTTCCGTGTCCCGCCCTCGCCTGACGTAACGTAACGTCAGGCGAGGGTGGGGCACGGAAGGAAGGAGAGGCCTGCCCTGCCCTGCTGCTCCTGCGAACTGGAAGGAAAGTGAAAGGAGGCTTAAGTTCAGGTTAGTTTCGGAGCGACGGAGGGGGGTGGGGTCCGGCGACTTGGGGTGGGCGCGCCATCTCAGGTGGGGGGGGGCGACCTCGGGTGGGGGGTTACTGGTAGTTGCAGGAGCGACGGAGGGAAGTGGGCAGGCCAACCGTGTTTCCCCGAAATACTAAGACATCCCCTGAAAATAAGACCTAGCGCCTTTTTGGGCGCAAAAATTAATATAAGACAGTGTCTTATATTCGGGGAAACATGGTAGATCAAAATCAGCTTGTTATATCCAGCTACAAAGAAATAATCCATGAGCACACCAGGGTATCAATATTCTCAGGTCACAACCCACAACTGTGGAACTCCCCACCACCTCGTTTACGATTTCAGACATCTCCTGCCCAATTTAAAGCAGATCTTAAAACTTTCTTGTACAATGATGCATTCTGCTAATTCACTTTGACCATCTACCTCCCCCTCCCAGACCATCTCTGAGAGACCCTTTCCCTCCATATGCTACCCTACCCCCCTCCTTTTATCCTATCAATAAAGTTCTACTCCCCTTTCCACCACTGTTTCCCTTTTGTCCATGTTTTTGTTTTGATCACTTAACTATAGGATTGTAAGATACCTAAACAGTTTTTCCTAGGGCAGGAACTTGGGAGGGGGAGCGGCAGAAAACAGTTTTACTGAGATCAAAACAATAAGTCCTGAGGGTTCCATTAAATCCAAGAACAATCATGGCATATGTGTACCTACAGCAAGGGTGAGCAGTTTTCAAATAGTCCCTTTACCTGGGTAAAGGCTGTTTGGAAATTGCCCTTATTTTGAGTATAGGGTCATCGTGGCAGTGGGGCTAGTTGAATGTTCATTAAATTTGATATACCAATTGAAAATGAACCTTTAAGCAGTGTACAGTACTTAACAATCAGTGATGCTGAAGGCTGAACCTCAAATGGGCTCAGTACTGTCTTTACAGTAACAAAAGGGAACAAACTGCTTTGATAGGTCACTAAAGGATCCAAGACATTTTCCGATTTTGGCATCAACAGGAGGCTATCGGGAACAAGAAGGCGAGCCTGAAGCTGAAGATGCTGGCCGAACGGGAGACGTTTCTGCTGCAGGAGCAGCTGAACGTCGTCAGGGCAGCACTTGCAGAATCCCAGGCTGAGAACAGAAGGATCCAGAAGCAGCTGGAGAAGCAGGTAGGGTGCGATATCTGGAATCCATTTTGGCAGAGCATATTTTAGTTTGGGAATGCAAACGTGTTGTTGAACTGGTGAGGACTGGGCATGAGGAGAGTTGAAGGCATGCTGATCCTGTGTGACTGGGGTTACCACCGAATCTAGGTCCCTTCCTGGTCCGGCTCCATCATATACGTGGAGGTGTAGCCTGACTTCCTTAAGAAAATAAGGATGCTATTTTAGAACCTCCCCCCCCCCCCCCTCCCAAGGTCAGTTGCCAGCCTGTGGCTTTGTCTGGTTTATTTATTTGGATTTTACTCACACCTTTTTCAGTAGTAGCTCAAGCTCGAGATGAGTTACCTTCAGGCAGGGGCGTAGCCAGACTTCGGCGGGAGGAGGGGTCCAAAGCCTGAGGTGAGGGGCACATTTTAGCCCCCCCAGCACCGCCGACCCCCCCCCACCCCCATTTTTGACTTCCCTGCCGCCACCACCACCTTTGACACCCCCCCAGCGCGCCAACCATTTCGACCCCCTCTTCCCCCCGCCACCAGGTACCTTTGCTGGTGGGGGGTCCCAACCCCCGCCAGCCAAAGTCCTCTTCTCTGGATTTGCAGATCAGCAACGCGGCCATGCCGGAGAAGAGGACCAGCTGGCGGGGGTTGGGGACCCCCGCCAGCAAAGGTACCCGACGACAGGATAATTTAGAAGCTACCTCATTAATAATAAGCAAAAGCAGAGTCATGATATGGTATCAGAGATGTCTTCCGAGTAAAAAGTAAAAGTTTTCTTGGGAAAAAAATATATATATACTTTGGAGAGGGGGGGGGGAAGAGAGAGAGAAAGAGAGACCATCTATCCTGTACTAAGTGTAGCAACAGATTACAACATTCATATATTTAAAGTAGTAAAAGGTTGATCAAAAAGAGACCACAATCAGGTATTTAATGTGCTTAAGAGGCCCTATACAAATGTGTTTCATTATGCTCTGAATGAATCTGCTATTATATATCGATTTGGTTCCATTGTTTATGGTGACTAATAGAATCCACTAATAAAAATCCACTATTTCTGGTATAAGCAGCATAAAATGTATTGAACTATTTTGGGATCTTGCCAGGTATTTGTGACCTGGATTGGCCACTGTTGGAAACAGGATGCTGGACTTGATGGACCTTTGGTCTGTCCCAGTGTGGCAACACTTATGTACTTAGGATTCTGAATGGAATCTTGCTACTCTTTGGGGTTCTACATGGAATGTTGCTACACTTTGAAATTCTGCATGGAATCTTGTTATTCTTTAGAATTCTAGAATCTTGCTACTCTTTGGGGATCTACATGGAACATTGCTACTATTTGGGTTTCTGCCAGGTATTTGTGACCTGGATTGGCCACTGTTGGAAACAGGATGCTGGACTTGATGGACCTTTAGTCTGTCCCAGTGTGGAAATACTTATGTACTTATGACTGTCAGGCTCATTTTCAAAAGAGAAAAACGTCCAAAAAGTGACATGTCTGCATTTGGGTGTTTATTTATTTGTTACATTTGTATCCCACATTTTACCACCTATTTGCAGGCTCATTGTGGCTTACATAGTACCATAGAAGCGTTCGCCAAGTCCGGTAGAGAAACAAATACATGGTGATGTTGTGGTCGATTAAGATTTATCTCACAAAAACGTCCAAATCAGTATTTTCAAAACCTCTTTTTAGACGTTTTTCTCTGAAGTCCGTCAGAAGGACGTCTAAATCTCAAGGGGGCGTGCCAGGGGCGTGTTCATGGCGGGACTTGGGCGTTCCTAAGACTTAGACATCTTTCAGCCATAATGGAACAAAACAAAAACGTCCAGGACTAAAACAGACGTTTTGAGCTAGACCTGTTTTTATTACAAATAAGGCACAAAAAGGTGCCCTAAATGACCAGATGACCGCTGGAGGGAATCAGGGATGACCTCCTCTTATTCCCCCAGTGGTCACTAGCCCCCTTCCCACCCTCAAAAATTGTGATGAAGAACGTTACTTGCCAGCCTCTATGCCAGTGTCAGATGTCATACTCAGGTCCATGACAGCAGCGTGCAGGTCCCTGGAGTAATTTAGTAGTAGGTGCAGTGCACTTCAGACAGGTGGACCCAGGCTCCTACCTCCCCCTACCACTGTGAGCCCTCCAAAACTCACCAGAAACCCACTGTACCCACATATAGGTGGCCCCTTCACCCGTAAGGGCTATGATAGTGGTATGCAGTTGGGGGTAGTGGGTTTGGGGTGAGTTTTGGTGGGTTTTGGTGGGCTCAGCACACAAGGTAAGGGAGCAATGGTGAGATGTGTACCTGGGAGCATTTTATGAAGTCCCCTGCAGTGCCCCCTAGGGTGCCCTATTTTTGTCCTGGGATGTCAGGGGGACAAGTCTACTAAAAATGCTGGCTCCTCCTGCGTCCCAATGGCTTGATTTTGAACATTTTGCACTTGGATGTTTTGGGGGATTTTTCAAAAATGCCCCCCCCCCCCCCCCCCCCCAAAAAAAAAAAAAAACGTCCAAAAAAACAAAATGTCCATAGTATTTTCGAAAACAAAAGATACAAAAGATAGACGTTTATCTTTTTTGAAAATGACCTTCTTTCTTGTTCAGAATTTGGACATTTTTTGTAAAACGTCCAAATTCTGATTTAGACGTTCTATCGAAAATGCCCTTCCATGCGTTTACAGAAGAGCAGATAGGCAGTGTACTGGCATATACGTGAACGTGCTAATTTCCTTTTGTAACATGTGTGTTCTGCCTCCAGTAGAGGTTGGTCCGGAAGATTTATTTATTTATTTACGTATTACATTTGTATCCCACACTTTCCCGCAGAGCAGTAGGCTCAATGTGGCTTACAGGTTCCGGAGAGGAGAGTACCAACTCCGGGAATATATACAGAGTGGAAAGCAGAGTAACAGTGGGTGCAAGGAAGCTGATAAGGTTCCGGAAAAGAGGATACAGCTCTGGGACAAATATATAGTAGCATATAGAGAAAAGTAATCCCAATGAGGCTGATAAGTCTCCGGGGATGGGGCTACAGCTTCTAGTGAGCAATACAGAGCAGGATAAGGGTAGAAGTACACTTAAATATAACTGGAGTGGTAAAATTTGTACAGTTTGAAGTAATAGGACTATGTGGAAGGGGTATTGTTCATTTCTTAGTTCGATAGATGTGATGCATTGTTCATGAATTAACATTAATTAATTAAGATTAAGTTAAGTGCTAAACTTGAGTTCTAATTTTTTATAATGTTGAGATAAATTTTGATGAAAGTGTTTAAGAATTATTATACAAGTGTTAATGGACTGTTGATGTTTGGGCGAACAGTGAGTTAATAAAGGACTCACTTGAAATATGTCCAAAAATGTTTATATATAAAAATTGATTAAAAAGAAAAAGTGATTAAAAACAAAAAAAGAAAAATAGATACAAGAAATAATTTGCTCTTAACTTGGCAATGCTGAGTACTGATTGTGCTGTCAACTTGATTTAAAGTGATGGGTTGTACCAGGAAATAATTAACGCTAATTTTTATTTATTTATTCATGAATGACATTTATACCCCACATTAGCCCGAAATAGACTCAAGTTCAATGTGGCTTAGAAACAAACAATAAAGTGAATAAAACATAAAAAGTACAGAATATAACACAAATTACAATAAGTTCAAGAAGCAAATTAAAACAAATCGGAGAACATTTTTCTTCACTTAATGTGTAATTAAACTCTGGAATTCGTTGCCGAAGAATGTGGTAAAGGAGGTTAGCTTAGCGGGGTTTAAAAAAGGTTTGGCTGGCTTCCTAAAGGAAAAGTCCATAGACCGTTATTAAATGGACTTGGGGAAAATCCACTATTTCTGGGATAAGCAGTATAAAATGTTTTGTACATTTTTGGGATCTTGCCGGGTATCTGTGACCTGGATTGGCCACTGTTGGAAACAGGATGCTGGGCTCGATGGACCTTTGGTCTGTCCCAGTATGGCAATACTTATGTACTTAAGTAACCAGGGATTTAGACCATCTCAAGGACAATTAAGAGTGGATAGGTGAGAGCATAATTAGGCAGGACTAGATGGGAAACGAGATTAAGAAAAGGGTGTGGGTCAGTACAAGTATAGTTTGGAAGCTCTTTGTGTCAGGATAAATAGTGACCACAGAAATTGTCATAGAGAACCCCATGTATGATGTAATGATAATGAAGAGTATTGTTAATAATGGCAGCAGAGTTCTATAGAGCCTGGCCTGAGCATTGACCGCAGGGTGGAGGAAGATGTCCTAACAAAGTTATATTTCATCACCTCAGAAGCAGTTACTGAAGGAGGTCGAGCACCGGGTGGCAGAGGACAACAGGAGTTGCCAGCAGCTGGACTCCATGAAAACTGCCAGCATGGAGAAACTTCTAGAAGACATGGGTGAGAGAGAGCAGCAGCTACAATTTCTGACCGAGGAAATGGAGAAATCCTCCAAAATCAGCCAGCTGCAGCAGGCCAAAATAAACAAGGAAATTCGGCAGGTAGGTTCAGGGCTACAGCCTTCACCTGGAATTCTTTCCCCTCTAAGCAACATAAAGATGAAATATCTACAGCCCTGTTATGGTTATATTGATGCAGAATCAGCACAGCACTTCAGCAATCCACCGTAAATTCCTTGGTTAGTTATTTGCAATAAAGCTGTTCGAAATTAAGAAAGCTAGTCTTCCTGTATGAATGTTGACTGGATTTAACTTGCTATCTAGTAACTAGGCTAGCAAATGTTGTAAGGACAATGCAATATCCACAGCAGATATCCATGAGATAAGTTTGCATATCCTGGAGACTCAGTATATACAAGTTTATCTCATGCATATCTGTTAAACACATTCACAAAACATGGGTAAATAAATTTCAATATAGTTGTAACATACAATAAACTATAGGTTATCTCAAAATTATGTATTGCAAAATATTTTTAAAAAACTATTAAATCTGAAATCACATCTTCCTAGCTGCCTAAACAAATTGCACTACTATGGATTAAACACTACTGTGGTGTGGATACCGTCCTGCTTATTTTCGAAGGAGATCGCCGGCCATCTTCCGACACAAATCGGGAGATGGCTGGCGATCTCCTGAACCTGGCCAAATTGGTATAATCGAAAGCCGATTTTGGCTAGCGCCAACTGCTTTATGTCGTGAAGCTGGCCAAACTTCAAGGGGGCGTATCGGTAGGGTAGCGAAGGCGGGGCAGGGGTGGGATGGGGGTGTGGTCAGGAGATGGCCGGCTTCGCCTGATAATGGAAAATAGAAAGCCGGCCCTGATGAGCATTTTACCGGCCTCACTTGGTCCCTTTTTTTTCAGGACCAAGCTTCAAAAAGGTGCCCCAACTGACCAAATGATCTCCCCTTACTCCCCCAGTGGTCACCAACTCCCTCCCACCCAAAACAAAAAACCAAATTTTTCCAGCCTCTATGCCAGCCTCAAATGTCATACCCAACTCCCTCGTTAAAAGACAAATGTAGTTTATTGATAAAAACCAATTAAAATATACACACACAAAGAGCCCGACACAGGCCGTGTTTCGCCCTACAGGGCTGCTTCAGGGGCTACACAACAATCCTTTACTGTCAAACATAATGGATATATATTGGATATGTACTGAAATAAAATGTACAGAAGATCACCTTGATTTGAAAAAACAGCTCAGTCAGAGATGCAAAAAGGAATACTGACATGAAGTCAATCTAACAGTGAATGTGATACAGTGTGAGACAGAGTGTGTGAGAGACAGTGTGTGAGAGAGAGAAAGACATTGACTGTGAGAGAGAGTGAGTGTGTGTGTGTGTGTGTGTGACAGAGATACCTTGCCCCCCTCTGGTGTCAGGCCCCCCCTCTCTCTCTCTGGTGTCTGAGCGTTACTGTGCAGGACGCTGAGCTCTGGCTGTGCTTCAAGGAACTGACCAATCCTATTTAATAGAATGCACCGCCAATCCTATTTAATAGAATGCACCTCCAACATTCTGAAGCCCAGAAACCTCGTGTGGTTGGTCACTTCTGCTTGTGACGAACCCGGAAGTACGTGATGTCAATTCAGGAGATGGATACAGAGAGCAGGAATGCCTCAGCCATGCAGTCAGCTTCAGAATGTTGGAGCTGCCTTTTATTATATAGAAAAGGAACTGACCAATCCTATTTAATAGAATGCACCTCCAACATTCTGAAGCTGAGAAACCTCATGTGGTTGGTCACTTCTGCTTGTGACGAACCCGGAAGTACGTGATGTCAATTCAGGAGATGGATACAGAGAGCAGGAATGCCTCAGCCATGCAGTCAGCTTCAGAATGTTGGAGCTGCCTTTTATTATATAGAAAAGGAACTGACCAATCCTATTTAATAGAATGCACCTCCAACATTCTGAAGCTGAGAAACCTCGTGTGGTTGGTCACTTCTGGTTGTGACGAACACGGAAGTACGTGATGTCAATTCAGGAGATGGATACAGAGAGCAGGAATGCCTCAGCCATGCAGTCAGCTTCAGAATGTTGGAGGTGCCTTTTATTATATAGGAAAGGAACTGACCAATCCTATTTAATAGAATGCACCTCCAACATTCTGAAGCCCAGAAACCTCGTGTGGTTGGTCACTTCTGCTTGTGACGAACCCGGAAGTACGTGATGTCAATTCAGGAGATGGATACAGAGAGCAGGAATGCCTCAGCCATGCAGTCAGCTTCAGAATGTTGGAGCTGCCTTTTATTATATAGAAAAGGAACTGACCAATCCTATTTAATAGAATGCACCTCCAACATTCTGAAGCTGAGAAACCTCATGTGGTTGGTCACTTCTGCTTGTGACGAACCCGGAAGTAGGTGATGTCAATTCAGGAGATGGATACAGAGAGCAGGAATGCCTCAGCCATGCAGTCAGCTTCAGAATGTTGGAGGTGCCTTTTATTATATAGGATGAGTTTTTAAATTTACTATTACATGTACATATAATAACATTTTCAAATTGAATTGGCCAAGCTCACTCATTCAGCCTGCCTGCCGCTCAAACACCCTTCCACACTGCTTTCAAACAATTAATTCAACTTCCATAGACACATAAATGTACATTGTTATAACTCTTAATAAGAGAATTTCTCTCCCTACATATTAATGAACCCTAACAGGCATCGTATTCAAAGTCCACTCCCCCAAAGGGGAATTGTTCCGATTGAGTAGTTTTTCTAATCTGTAAGGGAGAGTATATGTAATGAAAAGTCAGATATTCACAATAACTCAACTTCCAATCATCTAAGGAAAGATTTCATCCACGAAAAAACTCAGTTTAAACAGCTGGATGGATAAGCGGGGCCGTAGTAGGAAATTGAGATCGGGTGGCAGAAGAGTCAATTTCAAGATGTCATCTAGTGACTCCTCAGGGGAGGAGGATGGGAGAAAAGATAAATTTTTGAAAAACAAAACAGAGATCCGGGATTTTCACAAAAAAATACAATCAATTACATTTAATCCCTATTGGAGTCCCAGTTTGTTGTCATTGGTGCCAAAAATCCAACATAGAGAAAAGGGAAATGGGACTTGATATACTGCCTTTCTGAGGTTTTTGCAACTACATTCAATGCAGTTTACATATATTCAGGTACTTATTTTGTACCAGGGGCAATGGAGGGTTAAGTGACTTGCCCAGAGTCACAAAGAGTTACAGTGGGAATTGAACCCAGTTCCCCAGGATCAAAGTCCACTGCACCAACCACTAGGCTACTCATCCACTAGCAACATTCTATGTAGAAGCCTGCCCTTGCAGATCACCAATGCGGCCATGCAGGCTTCTGCTTCTGTAAGTCATCCTGAACATACGTGCAGGACGTCAGACTCACAGAAACAGAAGCCTGTGCGACTGCATTGCTGATCTGCAAGGGCAGGCTTCTACATGGAATGTTGCTAGTGGAATAGCAACATTCCATGTAGAATCTCAAATAGTAGCAACATTCCACGTAGAATCTCAAATAGTAGCAATAGAATCTCAATAGTAGCAACATTCCATGTAGAATCTACAAATACTTTCAACATTCCATGTGGAATCTCAAATAGTAGCAACAGAATCTCAAATAGTAGCAACATTCCGTGTAGAATCTTAAATAGTAGCAACATTCCATGTAGAATCTCAAACAGTAGCAACAGAATCTCAAATAGTAGCAACATTCCATGTAGAACCACCAATATAGTAACATTCCATGTTGAATCTCCAATAATAGCAACATTCCATGTAGAATCTCAAGTAATAGCAACATTTCAAGTAGAATATCAAATAGTAACAACATTCCATGTTCCACTGCACTAACCACTAGGCTACTCCTCCACTCTAAAAACGCATTTTAATGCATCCATATAGCAGAAAACCCAGCCTCCCCAACCCCCTCAAATAGAGCACCGGTGGCCCAGTGGGCCGTGAATAACCCCCCCCCCCCCCCCCCGACCTGGTGGTCTAGTGGCCCTCTTCCCCATCCCCTACCTTCGTTAGAGGAGGGATGTGGCCTCCCTCCTCTTCCATCGGCATTGACTCAAAAATGGTGGCGCCCAGCCCTGCCCAGCGCTGCGTATGCCTTGTAGCGCTATAGAAATGCTAAATAGTAGTAGTAGTAGTGTATCCTGGGATACGCTGGGCGGAGCTTCACAAACCCTATGATCAGAGTGCGCATGCTGTTATCTTTGATCATAGATAGAGTTACCATATGTCCGATTTATCCGGACATGTCCTCTTTTTGAGGGCATGTCCGGGCAACCGGACGGGTTTTGCCAATCTGCCCATTTGGCTGGATTTCTGGATAAATGGGCAGGCTGGTGGGCAGGCCGTCCTATAGAAATCCGGACAAATGGGCAGATTGCTAGCCTCCCTGCCCCTTACTTACTACTGCCCTGGTGGTCTAGTGACCTCTTCCACCTTCGGGACAGGAAAGAGCCCCCTCTTTCCTGCCCGGAGCACTGCCCTGCATGCTTCCTTCCTGTTGCTGATCCTTGGAGCCGATTCAAAATGGCCGCCGAGACTTGAAGTGACCTCGTGAGACTTCAACTCTCGGCGGCCATTTTGAATCAGCGCCGAGATCAGGAACAGGAAGGATGCATGCAGGGCAGTGCTCTGGGCATGAAAGAGGGGGCTCTTTCCTGCCCCGAAGAGGTCACTAGACCACCAGGGCGGTAGTAAGGTAAGGGGAGGGGGGTGACGGGGTATGTGACAGGGGGGAGGGGAAAATGTAACAGGGGGTGGAGCGAGGGTGTGACAGGGGGCGGGCGGGGCATGTGTCCTCCTTTTTGGGGGACAAAATATGGTAACTCTAATCATAGAGGCGGTAAAGCCCTGCCCTGTTCCAGTGCTATTTTTACAGTACTGTTTGGAACATCGTGGGGCTTTCGATCATCTGCCCATCGATGTCTTCATGGTGCTACAGCCTCAAGCACTGAACACACATAGCAGAAATGTCTGAGCATCAGAACCCCCCCCTCCCCCCCTCCTCAAGCAAAGACAAATCTCTCTGCACCTGCTGCCCTCCCTCTCATAGGATTTCCTCCTGTTCGCAGATAAAGGCCCAACTGACACAGGAGCGCTGGTTAAAGCTAAATGCCTTTCAGAGGGTGGATGAGCTGCAGGCCCAGGTCTATGATTTCGAAGTGGTGTCACAAAAACACTCTACTGCAGGTAAGAACTAAACAGGCAATGTTCAGCCACCACCACTGCCTAATTTATACCCAAATACTCAGTGCTGGACAGTAATATATTACTAAGTATATTACTTTTAAAAGTAATAAGTAATTGTAACGGTTACTTTTGTACAAAATGAAATGAAATAACTCTAATCATTACTTTTTCTACTAATGTCTCATTGGTTTATGTAGTCACACTCACAATAACTGAACATTGTTTTATTAAACTAGTAACTGCAATATATTACCGTATTTTTCGGACTATAAGACGCACTTTTTTCCCCAAAAATTTGGGAGGAAAATGGGGGGTGCGTCATATAGTCCGAAGGTAGCGTTTTTGAATCTCGCCGAGACCGTCAGAAAGCAGTGAGGAGCACGGAGAGCAGCGCGATGGGCAGGAAAGAGGGGGCTCTTTCCTGCCCCGACGTCACTAGACCACCAGGGAACATGGAATCGTGTAAGTACGGGACGGAGGTCCAAAACCCGGACAAGACGCACCGGAGCACCTAGGTTTTAGAGGAGGGAAAGAGGAAAATTTTTTTTCCTATTTCCCTCCTCTAAAACCTAGGTGCGTCTTATGGTCCGGTGCGTCTTATAGTCCGAAAAATACGGTACTTTTCACAATATCTCAACTTGTTACTTTTATTAAACAAGTGTAATATATTCATTCTACAAAGTAACTTGGGCAGTAGCGGTGACCATATCCAGGCACCAGCTCTGAATATCCAGGTGTTGAAAATAGCTAAACGTTATAGGTGCATGGTCAATATTCAGTGCCCAATGGTCGCCAGGCACTGTGTATCACCCGTGTCCGCATAACTCCTGGGTCCTCCCCTTACTTCACCGCTGAAAACCTTGTCACTATAGCAAGTGCTGTGGAAATCACAGTAGGAGTCTTAAAGGGCCACGCGCCTCATCGGCTTTGGGTAATTCTTATACTGGTTCATAAGGTCACCCAATCCCATGAAGAATCCAGTTTGGAAAATGTACCCAGGGGCATGAAGTTCCCGGGGTGTAGAACTTGTGGTAGTTTTGATATTGCTGAGTTTTGGAGTTCACAGGGGTCTAGACATTAAAATGGAGCTTGCAGGAATATAGACATTTTCAAGACTTGGAGATTGCAGGAGCATGCAATCCCAATTGTGTGGAGATCCATAGTAACAGAGACTTCAGGGACATAGAGGTCTCAGGACCTAGAGATCGGAGGAGCACGAGACCCCAAGTGTGTGGGATCCCACGGTCATAGGGACTACAGGGACATAGAGGTCTCAAGACCTAGAGATCGGAGGAGCACGAGACCACAAGTGTGTGGGATCCCACGGTCATAGGGACTACAGGGACACAGAGGTCTCAGGACCTAGAGATCGGAGGAGCACGAGACCACAAGTGTGTGGGATCCCACGGTCGTAGCATAGGGACTTCAGGGACATAGAGGTCTCAGGGTATAGAAATTTGTTCCAGAGAGATCTGTGGGCATGATGGTACAGTGCATAACTCATAGATATCTACAGATGTTTGTTTTCTAAATTCACCTCCACCTGAAGTTTAGTAGTATAATATCTGACCTTGTAAGAGTCAGTCCCAAGAATTACAAGACGAACACGTAGAAAGTGTCTCTGAGAAGTTCCAGCACCAGCTATGTGACGTCCTCTGTCTACTGCTTCCTTCCACAGGTTTAAGGAAGAAATCTGCCTCCCTGTTGTCGCACTGTCCCAGCACTGCCAGAACCCCCTCAGCAGGTAATGTGCACTCATTCCTATACCTCGACCACACACGTACAGATTCCACTCCCTAGAACAGCGGAATCCACTAACACGGCTTCTACCGAACCTATAACTAGATCACATCATGCCTCAATTTCAATTAATGTTCAACTCAACTTTCCCTCACCAACAAAAAATCTTTTGGAGGCTTAATTCACAATTGCTGATGGTTGAAGAATATAAAAAACATATCAAATTTCTTTCTCTGGAACCAAACACCAGATATCTACACAATCACGGTGTAGGAGGCCTTTAAAGCCTCCATTAGAGGGGAATTTATTGCCTTAACTGCACACCAAAACAAAGAAAGATGCAAACGCCTTACAGAACTAGAAAAAGAGATCAAAACCTTGGAGAATCAATATATTTTATCTCCTTCACATACCACCCTTAATTCTATTTACCAGCTAAAATATAAATACAATAAGCTCTGGAGTATTAAAGCTGGTAATGAAATATTTCTCCGTAATAGATCTTTATATGCCGAACAGAATAAATGTCGTTGTTTGCTGGCTACTGATCTCAAAAGGAAAAGATTAAAACCCCAAATTCCTGTAAGTGCACAAAGTTCTCCTAAATCCACTTTAACTAACACGAAAGATACTTTACAAGCATTCTACAACTTCTATACACAACTGAAATTTCGTATTCTCAATCGGATCTAGAGAAATATCTAAATAAGTACATAAGTATTGCCATACTGGGAAAGACCAAAGGTCCATCGAGCCCAGCATCCTGTTTCCAACAGTGGCCAATCCAGGTCACAGATACCCGGCAAGATCCCAAAAAAGTACAAAACATTTTAATACTGCTTATCCCAGAAATAGTGGATTTTCCCCAAGTCCATTTAATAGCGGTCTATGGACTTTTCTGTTAGGAAGCTGTCCAAACCTTTTTTAAACTCCGCTAAGCTAACTGCCTTTTCCACATTCTCTGGCAGTGAATTCCAGAGTTTAATTACACGTTGAGTGAAGAAAAACTTTCTCCGATTCGTTTTAAATTTACTAAAGTCAGCATACCTTCCAGGTCAGCAAAGGAAGGTATTTCCCTGCAAACTCCTTTTTACTGAACAAGAAATACTAGACTCTATTTTACAAATAAAATCTAATAAAGCACCAGGTCCAGGCGGTCCTCCCTGCAAGTTATACAAGATATTTAAAAACGAACTAGCCCCTAAATTGCATGCAATTGTGGAATGCAATACCTGCACCCCTGAAAGCCATTGATCATATAACGAACTTCCGCAAATCTCTGAAGACATATCTATTCAACAAGGCCTACAAAGAGAACCCATAGCCTTACAAAACTACCTCACCAACTCACCCAACTAGTACAGTACACCTTATATCATGCCTAACACCTTCCTTCTCTCCTCCCTCACCAAGCTTTGTACATTTATAATTGTATCTAATACCATGGAATAACTATGTCATAACCAAACTCTGTAAGCCACATTGAGCCTGCAAATAGTTGGGATAATGTGGGATACAAATGTAATAAATAACTCTAGACGAACAAAACACTGTTCCTAATGGTCTTTCAGACGCCATAATTACAATACTCCCTAAACTGAATAAAGACGCCACGTTAGTGTGTAACCGTAGACCCATATCTCTTTTGAATGTTGATTACAAAATCTTAGCAAAACTCCTTTTTAACTGCCTCAGAAATATCATCAGTTCAGTAATTCTTCCTAATCAGATTGGCTTTATGCCTGGCTGTTTAATTACAGACAATAAGAAAAACACAAAAGGCAACAGTCTACTTGCTACATAAAAGTCTGTTATAAAAAGTAGACCGATATAAAAGCAGTACCCGACGTGGCCACGTTTCGCCCTCAGGCTGCGTCAGGGGTAAAACTAAAAATCAGGGGTGATCAACATACCCCTTCAAAGAAAGCTGTGCTTGTTAACAGACACTGCTCTGTTGCACTTTGATCCAGAGCAGTGTCTGTTAACAAGCACAGCTTTTTTTGAAGGGGTATGTTCATCACCCCTGATTTTTAGTTTTACCCCTGACGCAGCCTAAGGGCGAAACGTGGCCACGTCGGGTACTGCTTTCATCTTGGTTTGAATAAATTATTTCTTTGTTTTTATATATGTGTATCGGTCTACTTTTTATAACAGATTAATTACAGACAATGCCAGACTTTTATTAATCAATCTCCGTATTTGCTAAGTCTCTTCCGCACCCTGTCATTGCCATGGTTATAGATGCTGAAAAAGCCTTTGACAGGGTAGACTGGAATTTCTTAGTCACAATACTCAAAGCTTTCGGAGTTCCGATTGCTTATATTAATAAAGTTAAAATACTATATTCTAAGCCAACTGCTAGAATAGCCAATAACACCTGATCTCACAGTGAATCACTTCATAGGGGAACCTGTTTGGCTATTAAAGTGGAATAATGATTCTTTTTTGGCTTTAAAAATAGCAGATTTATATATTGAGGCTTGCAACTGAAATCTCTGGAGAGTGATCAGAGTATGTTTTTTTTATGCCAGGCCCACTCTATGGGCCCCTTTTACTAAGTGGCGGTAAGCCCGTGGGCTTACCGCTAGGCTACCACAACAGCCCGGTGGTACGTCCCACCCCTATCATGCTGTCATATCCAGCAGTAATCGTATACTGCAGCGCTGCTCGGTTACCACAGCCTCAATGGGTGGAGATAAGGGCTACCTCCTAAAATGGCCACGCAGCAAGTGTTTTACTTGCCACACGGCCATTTCCTGCAGAAAAGAGAGACTTCCCTTTTACCCGCTGCGGTAAAAGGGGGCCTCGGCACAAATTAAAAACACACGCCGATGCCAGCGCAGGCCCCCCCCCCCTTTGCCGCAGATTGGTAAAAGGAGTCCTATATGCCTTAATTGACTTTTTAGATAAACAGGGAAGGAGGTGGAGCCCAAACTATATCAAAATCACTATATCTATATCTCACACCTAATAGAAAACAGATAAAGGTAAGAGGAAAGAATCACATGGGGGAAAAAGCCTCAGCACAACCAGCCCTGCATACTGTGCTACAGTTTATTTATTTTATTTATTTATTTTTAACATTTGTATCCCACATTTTCCCACCTATTTGCAGGCTCAATGTGGCTTACATAGATCCGTAAATGGTGAATACCAGTTCCGGAGCAGAGAAATACATAGTTAAGGTAGAAGATACAAAGTGAATTTGGTTACAGGAAGGAAAGTTTGTCTTATAATAAGGTTAACTTTGTTCGTGAAAGATTAACTTGAACAATTAGGAATATTAAAACTACAAATCAAGATACTTTAGCAAAAAGCAAAGTAGTTAAATATCAATCACTGCAATAAAAACCCTCCAGTGATTTAAATTTTATTTCACAAACTGGAATAAATGCTCCCTTTTAAAAAAAAAACTCAAAAATGACCTTAGCTTTTAAGCATAGCCCAAACACAGCCGCAAATGTCCTTTTTAATTGTCTTTTTATCAGTTGTAGTTCCGAGCCAAACCAAGTATCAGTATGTCGTCTACAACATTTTGTAGGATGAGCCTGTATTATACGTTGAAGATAATTTCTTGTTCCATGAGTGAGTTTGTTCTTTTGAAGATAAAGTTGTAGGAGATAATGGAAATGAGTCAGGTTACTAAGATCACAAGTATATTCCTGAGGAGCAGAACTAGTATATATAGAAGTTCGGAGGGAAATTTCTATGATCTGACCAGGTGAAACGAACATCTGATCTTATATCTGACGAGGTCAGGACCACATCTAGTGTGTGGCCTTCTTGATGTGTGGGATATGAGATGTGTTGTCGTAATCAGAGATATTGTAATAAGTCATGGACATCTGTACTGAAAGTAGAGTGTTGGTAATCAAAGTGGATATTCAGATCTCCTAATATGAATGGTCAATTAGACTTCATACAGTGATTATTGCGCATGGTTTGAAGGCATTGGAAGGAAGCCTCTGAGATCGGGGGAGGTAGATATAAGAGAAGAAAATCTGTAGGGGTTAAAGAGGAGGTCGGTTTGAATCGTAGACGTTCAAGTGGTGAACCTGATGGGAATTGAAGGGAATAGATTTTTAGAGAACTGCAAGTCCTCGTCCCCTCTTGTAAGATTAATTAATATGTAAAAGGAATCACAGACTTTTCCATTGATCAGAGAAGTAAAGCTTAAACATGGAATGCTTCGGGGGGGTTTTCCAGTAAGCAAATTGAGACTCTATGATAACATTCTTATTATATATGTTTTGAGTTAGAAGATTGTCAAGTTGTGTGCATCTCAGATTAACTCTGAAGATCATGTTTTCAGATCGAAACAGTCTCCCATGCCTTTATATAGATTTTATTAACACCCAGCCAGTGTGGAGCAGAGAGTTCTGTTCGTTACCATGGTGCTGCCAATGTGGGAACAGATATTACTGCTTTTTCTGTGCATAAGTTAGAGGTCTGTGCAGAAAGTCACTATTAACACACTGAGGGGCATTTTCAAAAGAAACGTCTTTGTAAAACGTTCAAATTCGGAGGTGGGGAAAAGGTCATTTTTGAAAAAAGATGGACGTCCATCTTTCATTTCGAAAATACCAAGGACGTCCTTGGATTTGGACGTCCTTAGATTTTTGGCGATTTTCAAAACCAAAGACGTCCAAGTCTAAAATGTCTGAATGCAAGCCATTTGGACGTGGAAGGAGCCAGCATTTCTAGTACACTGGTCCCCTTGACATGCCAGGACAGCAATCGGACACCCTAGGAGGCACTGCAGTGGACTTCATAAAATGCTCCCAGGAACATAGCTCCCTTACCTTGTCTGCCAACCCCCCCCCCTAAAACCCACTACCCCAACTGTACACCACTACCATAGCCCTTACGGGTTTGGGGGGCACCCACGTGTGGGTACAGAGGGTTTCTGATGGGTTTTGGAGGGCTCGCTGTTTCCTCCACAAATGTAACAGGTATGGGGGGTATGGGCCTGGGTCCACCTCTCTGAAGTGCACTTCACCTACTACTAAACTGCTCCAGGGACCTGCATGCATTGTCATGGACCTGAGTATAACATCTGAGGCTGGCAATCAATATTTTTAATGTTTTTTGAGGATGGGAGGGGTTAGTGACCACTGGGGAAGTAAGGGGAGGTCATCTCCGATTCCCTGTGGTGGTCAACTGGTCATTTCGGGCACCTTTTTGTGCCTTATTCGCAATAAAAACAGGTCCGGGTGAAATCAAGTTGTAGTCATAGACGTCTCTGCTTTTTTTCCATTATTATTATTATTATTACATTTGTACCCTGTGCTTTTCCACATAATGCAGGCTCAATGCGGCTTACATAGTAATTTGAAATACAAAGTTAATAGAATTTTAATAAAACAGTAGTAAAACAATGTAAAGTTGGGCTTAGTAGTGTATGATAAGTTGAGCTAGATAATATATGACTAGGATAAAAGAGGGTAGACAGGATAGGATAGTGTAATTTGGGAGAAAGGGTAAGGAGGGATAAAATTAAGGAGAGATGGAAAGAGAAGGATGGGAGATTGGTATTTAAGTCAGAACAGAATTGGGGGTGGAAGTTGGCGAGATTAGGTTGGGGCATTTGGGTAGGTTTGCATTATGACTCAAAGACATCCAAGTCTTAGGAACGCCCAAGTCCCGCCTTCACCACGCGTCCGATACGCCCCGCCTCAGATTTGGACGTCCTTGCGATGGACTTTTGCTAGCGACGTCCAAAATCGGGTTTCGATTATACCGATTTGAATGTCTCTGAGAGATGGACGTCCATCTCTTTCGAAAATGAGCCGATTTCCTATAAACTTTCTATTCTACAGTCTCTTTTCAGTAAATCACTCCCATATGTTCTGACTAGTTTCAGTGCCCTGTGAGCACAGGTGCCAGCTCTGTAGTTGCTTGAGCACTCCCAATATTGAACAAGCTCGTTGGCCATGTCCAGGGAGAGGTTATTTCCATTGGGTTTTGCATCCCCAATAATTTTGAAAAGTTGGCTCCTATGCCTGTGAGTACTTTACCTCAAGCATGGCCAGAACTGAATATGATGTGTGTTGTTATATCTCAGGCACAGCGTTATGGGCTCAGTTTGCAGAGCAGTCCGAATCTGAAATGTCCAGGAGCTATCACCAGTACTCCTTAACACCTGAACCACAAGGAATCAAAGGCGGAAGAGGGGAACGAAGGCTGGAAAGGCCAAAGACGGTGAGTCACTCTGGAGGGGTAAAGGCAGTTACTTACTTATTAACAGCCTGTACAAATTTATCATACCCAAAGCTAATGGAATCTGTCCCTGACACATCACCCTGAAGCTGGCTCTCTTTGATGTCTTTTCAGCCATCAGCATGGTTTTTATTGGAGGGAAGAGAAGGGCAAGGTCATGGATTTGATAGCAGTTTGCATTTATTATTATATATACAAGTACATTTTCTGTCCCTAGAGGGCTCACAATCTAAGGGAGGGTTTTTGTTCCCATATGCTTTATAATGGAGACCACTGACCATTTTAGTAGTTGCCCTCTTGACGGACTCCGTTCTGTTTGTATTTTTGAAGGTGGGGTCTCCAGCATTGTACACAATATTCTAAATGAGGTCTCACCTCCTTTTTCCTACTGGCCATTCCTCTCCCCAAGCACCCAAACATCCTTTTAGCTTTCACCGTCACCTTTTCTACCCTTTTGGCCACCTTAACCTAATCACATACGATCACATCCAAGTCCCGCTCTGCTTTCATGCACAAAAGTTCTTCACCCCTAAGCTGTACTGTTTCCTAGGGGTTTTGCAGACCAAATGCATGACCCTGCATCTTTTAGCATTAAACTATAGCTGCCAAATTCCAGACCATTCCTCTAGCTTCACTAAGTCCTTTCTCATGTTTTCCTCATGTTATCCACACCATCAGATTTTGGTATCATCCCCAAAGAGGCAAACCTTACCAGACAGCCCTTCAGCAATATTGCTTAGAAAAATGTTAAAAAGAACCAGCTCAAGAACTGAACCTTTCAGCTCCATTTATCACTACCCTTTGTCGCCTTCCACTCAGTTGCCAACCCAGTCAGAGATTTTAAGGCCCATACTGAGGGCATTTCTTCTGGTAGCGTAGGCATCGAGGGGCTGAGAAAGTGGTGTAGATACAGCCTGAGTTATAGCCTGTGCAGGGCATAGGAGTCCTTGAAGGCTCCCGATGAGAAATAAGTTGGAGAGAAGGAGAGCAGTCACTGCGGCATGGATGCTTCCCATGCAGAGGATATCAATGCAGTGGAGGTGCTGGCAGAATATCAAGAGGGAGAACGTTGGCAATGTTTCTTTGTTTTTTTATGCTGCAAATCCCTCAATGCACGTAGCACTGACGAAGAGGACACAGAGTCCTTACACAGTTGTGGTACCGAGTCAGACATCGGACCATCTCAATGTTGCATCGGTGCATCTGATGCCGATACTGATAGAGGTTCTGCATCGAGTGCCGAATACCCTGCCACGCTCGATTTTGATGCAGAATCAAAACGTTTTTCATGCTGGATTTCTCGGGTTTTAAGGGTCTTCATGTAAAGGCTATACTGTAGGTCTCAGTGTTCCAGACCTAAGCACTGAACACAGCAGTTATGGGCATCTGTGCCTGAAATAGTCCTATTGCGTCAAGTACATTTCTTAAAGCCACTTGGCACACTCGTTGGCATGGAGGGAAAAACGGCCAACACAAGGTCAAAAGACTCTATGGCCCGGGGAGCTTCAGTAGTCACGTACTCGAAAATGGTTGATGCTTTCCAGGCAAAGGAAGAGCTCAGAGGCCCCAAAGGCTGAAAATTAAAATAATTTGAAGAAAATTAATACAGAAAAGAAATATAGGAAGAAAAATATCCCCAAAAAATGGAAGGAACCAAAAGGCAACAGTCTGACACGCTGAGAGATTAGAAAACCAGCCTCTCTGCTCCATGGAAAATGACAGACTATTGGTCCCGCACTCGAGCATCAGGCAAGAAAGCACCTGCGCATGCGTGGTGGGGGCACTCTCGCAAAGTTTTAAAGTGACAGTGCACTATGGCTCCGTAGATGACATCACCCACATGTGAGAATATTATGCCTGCTTGTCCTCAGAAGCTCTTTGTGCCATGTAGCCCTCAGTTTTCATACTGATTGCCCCTATTAGGCATCAACCCAAATACAAATTTTCCTGCTTATTTTTGTTTCTACCTTTCCCCCTCTTCTCCGCCTGTTCCCTCATCTGTCTGCTCAACCTCTTCCCCAACTCACATGCTGTTTCCTGCATCGTTGAACTATTTCTAATAAATATATTGTACCTAGCCTTTGTATCTATTATAGATGGATAATATATTTGAAATAGCCTGATTTTTTCACCCACAACTCTTGTTTGCCTGTACTCTCACAGGCAGATGATCAAAAGCCCCACACTGTTCCAAACAGCGCTCTAAAATATCGCTGGAACAGCGCAGTGCGGTATTAGACCTATGATCAGAGATAATGCATGCAAACCATCTTTAAATCGGAAGATGGACGTCCTCAACTGCCCTGTTGCAGGGACAGCCAAATTTCAAGGGGGTGTCGGAAGTATAGCAACGGGGCAGTTGAGGATGTCCAAAATGTGGACATTTCTGTGGCGGGGCAGTAGAGGATGTCCAAATTTAGGATGTTTCTGCAATGCAGTGGCGTCGCGAGGGCAGCTGACACCCGGGGCGGGTCGCCGCTACGCACCCCCCCCCCCACCTGGGTGCAGCGCGACGCACCCTCCCCCTCCCGCGAGAACATACCTCGAAGGCGGTAGAGAGGTGGGTGGGTGGGTCAATCCGCCGAGCGCACGCCGCTGGGAGGGTGTCAGCGCCTCGCTGGTTCCTTGCTCTCTCTGCCCCGGAACAGGAAGTAACCTGTTCTGGGGCAGAGAGAGCAAGGAACCAGCGAGGCCGCCGACACTCCCCAGCGGCGTGCACCCGGGGCGGACCGCCCCACCGCCCCCCCCCCTTCCTACGCCACTGCTGCAATGGGCAGTTAAGGACATCCAAAATTGGATGTTTCTATGAGAAAGACATCTTTCTCATAGAAATATCCAATTTTGGACGTCCTTAACTGCCCATTGCAGAAACGTCCAAAATTTGGACGTCCTCAACTGCCCCATCACAGAACCATCCAAATTTTGGATGTCCTCAACTGCCCTCGCTGGCAGGTTTGCTGTAGGGGGGAATGGGAGCCTGCCAGAATGCAAATGCATGGACAGAGCTCACAATTCCTCCCCAATGATCTGCAAACCCTAACATCAGCTCAGAGCTGGCGTAGGGTTTGTCACGGCCAGCGACCCAATCTTTGGCGCGCTGGTCACTGATCATTGGGGATGAATGCGTTAAGCGCTGATTAGCATGCATTTGCATGCTACTTGCGCTAAGAGCCCTCGAGCGCGTTGTTTCACGCGCTCGAGGGCTCTGATCATGGGGCGGTAGCAAACGCCGGCGCTAGTATGGTGCTAACAGCCTCTAGCACCGGCGTTTGCTTTTGATCATCTGCCTGTCAATGCGGTATGGTTGTGTCTATTTGCATGGTGTTCATCCATATGGATCATTTGTTCTCAGGTACCCAGTAGGTGCAGAAACAGAACTAGTGGCTACACATCACAGCTGGAACCTGCTCACCACCCCGTCTTCACACAGCTGCAGGAGCTCAAGACCAAGCAACAGTGACATAGGCACAGCGATGTAACTAGAAATTGGAAAACAGTGGGCAAAATTATGTTTGGAAAGCACTTCAAATATTTTTTAAAATTATTTTTATTAAGTGTAATACAGGTACATTTCCAAAATATCAGAATCATAAAAACACAATTTTACAATCATCAGGAAAAGTACTCCAAGCTTTTTAATAACCCCAACAGCCAAACCCCCTCCCCCCTCCCTTGCCTCCGCCTGCCTCTAACCAAACTCAATAGACTTCAATTGTTCAAAATTCCGCTGCACGCCACTGGTGATAGCAAACTCCAAAAAGGCTCCCAACTGTTGAGTAAATTTTTTTTCACCGGCTACAGAGTCCAACTTCCCCACCCGCATCTTGTCCATCATCAAAAACTTGATCATTTCCAGTTGCCAGAGATTCAACGTTGGTGGAGTAGGCAGGAGTCCAATGAAGCTTCATGCTTCAGGAAACCGTTGTATCCTTTAGGAGCAAGAGACACTGGTCCAAAAGAATCAAAAAGGTCCAATGGGGTAGGAATCCAACGTGTTCGCCACATCTGAGAAACGTGCAGTTATTTGTAACCAATAATGTATGTGTGGGCAGTGCCAAAACATATGGCCCAGAGTCGCATTATCTCCAGAACATTTCAAACAGACACTGTCAGTTGTGCTTTGTATGCACGCTATGGAGATATATTCACGTGCATTAGTATTTTATATTGAACTTCCCATGATGCAGCATTTGTACTGATTGTAGTAGTCCCTATCAAACAAAATTGAATCCAGGCTGCAAACACATTGGTCCCCGAGTCTTTACTCAATGCTGAAGCCACAGATGTATAATTTATAGGTTCCTGCAATTAAGACTCATGTAATGATGACATAGTGGGACACATTGCTAAGCTTCTAGGCTCAATGTTGGTGAAAGGGAATCCCAAGACTCTTCGGTTAAGCTAGCAGGTGGTAGGGATGCTACGTAGTGTTGTAACTGTCTATAAGCAAACAGCATAAGTACATAAGTAATGCCACACTGGGAAAAGACAAGGGTCCATCGAGCCCAGCATCCTGCCCCTGATAGCGGCCAATCCAGGTCAAGGGCACCTGGCAAGCTTCCCAAACGTACAAACATTCTATACATGTTATTCCTGGAATAGTGGATTTTTCCCAAGTCCATTTAGTAGTGGTTTATGGACTTGTCCTTTAGGAAACCGTCTAACCCCTTTTTAATCGCAGTTTGTACAAATGAATATTCTTCACTCAACAAAATAAATGATTTGCATTTTCCAGATTCGTGATGTACTGTACATGAAACAAGTATTGTAACCCCTGTTTCCGCTTTCTAAACGCCAAGTTGGTCATGCCAAGTAAGAAGGCTCCATTACCTTGAATTGGTGGCAGAAGAGAGCTTAAGACTTATTAATCCAAAGCCAAGCACGAGCAGGCAGATAAAACAACCGATACTCCAGTTGTTCCCTGTTCGCTCAAAGTGGGGCATACAACATATAGCTAAAATGATAAGGGTAACAAAGCTGTGTTTCCACCACGGTATGTGAAAAGTGTGAAGTATTGCAAAACCAGTCATTTAAATGATGCATGCCAAGGCAAAAAGACAGATCAAGGAGCCCCAATCCACCCTTATCCTTTGGTAAAGTAAATTTTGCCATCGGAAGGCGCATTTATTTGCCACTCCACAGTCAATAATTTCTTTAAAATCCGTTCTGTGGAAGCTGCCAATGTAACCAGGAGCATTTGTAATAAATATAACCATTGCTGAACTAGAATTATATTATAAAGTGCAATCTTTCCCAATACGGACAGGGGAGAGAAGCCCCATAGGTGTAATTTGGATCTTATGGATTCTATCAAGGGGAGAACATTATCATCATAAAGTCTGGTTAGATCTTGTGGTAAAATGGTATTTTATAACATTTGGAGCCCATTGAAGAGGGAAATTCCCTACCCAGTCATCTCGTATCTCTGTTCGGAGTGGAAGCACAAGGGATTTGGTCGTATAATCCAGAAATGAAATGAAATTCATCTATGGCACTTAATAAGCCTGTGGCTTTGATAACAACAGTAACAAATCTGCAAAAGCTAAGCTCCCTACCCGCCACTGTAATACCTGTGATGTCGGGGTCTTTCAAAATAATGCGTATAAATGGTTCTAAATAAAGTAAAAATAATAGAGGGGAGAGTGGAAACCCCTGACACGTACCTCTCTGCACTAGGAAATTTGTTGTACAGGTGCGATGCAGTAGGTGACGAGTAAAGTGCTTGAATGGCCTGCCGAAACCACCCACTTAAACCCTAGTCCAAAACACTAAACAAGAAACACCAATCTACTCTGCCGAAGGCTTTGTCAGCGTCCAAGCTAGCTAGCACCACCGCCTCACCCGTTTTTCTCACACTCAACATTGCTAAAAGCAGTTTTCTAACATTCACAATCGATTGTCTGCCTTTGACAAATCCCACCTGTTCTTGGCCTATCAGAGTCGGGAGGCAAGCAGCCAGCTTATCTGCCAAAATATTGGATAGCAGTTTAAGATCCACATTCGATAATGATATGAGCCTGTAATTCCCTGAATAATCTTCAATGCAAGATATTCCTGAGTTTTCTTCTGCTGAGTACACAGTGCTAACGTGCCAAGAAAACAGATCTACTATTTCCGCTGTTCTTTTGGTGAAAACCCCACCCGGGGCTTCCAACGCCGCAATAACGCGCTACTTTTTTAAGCTGTGCTAACTACTTTCCTGGTTTGTTCCCAAAATGATAAAATGATCACGTACATTCTTGAACCTCCATTATCCCAATTGTAGGGGGCTTAAATATAAATCAATATATGCATCTAGCTTCTCCTACATCTGCACGCAACTTTGGAATGCACTGCCGAATGCCATAAAAACAACACACGATTTGGTAGCCTTCCAGAAACTATTAAAGACTAAACTGTTTAAAGAGACTTATCAAAAGGATCCGACTTAAAAAACATGACATCAAAACTGTACCAGAATTAGTTAACATTGAACTATTTTTATTTGGTTACCCTATCACACTGTTATTATTGAATGCTTTTCACTACCCTTGATCTCAATGAATTGTTTATCTATTTTCTTCTAACTTTATTGTATATTTTCTGTACCCTAACTGTATTTCTCATTCCGGAAATGGCGACCACCAATACGGTATTTGTAAGCCACATTGAGCCTGCAGAGAGGTGGGAAAATGTGGGATATAAATGCAGAAAATAAATAAATAAAAATTATATTTTCCAGGGGCGGACTGACCATTCAGGCAGTCGGGCAGTGCCCGAGGGCCCAGAGGCTCTGCCCGGTTGCCCTTGCCCGCCTCTACCGCTGATGCACACTACAGCCACCCTGGTGGTCTAGTGGCCACTGCCGCTGCCGTCTCACGCTCTAAAAAGAAAAAGATAAAGCGGCCGCCACAGAGCCCATGCTTACAACACTGACAGCGAGGCTTGCCAGAACCTCGCACTGTGACACACTTCCTGCTGCAGTGGAGAAGGTTCCAGCAGAGCCTCGCGGTCAGTGTTGCAGCACGCGGCTCTTTACCGGCAGCTTTATCTTTTTAGAGCTCAGAAGTGCTGGATCGATAAGGAGCCTCCTCCCGTCCTCCGGTTTGAAGCGGGGTGGGTGAGGGGGAAGACAGACGGCAGATTTGGATTAAGAAAGTTAGACTGGGAGAACCAGAAGAGTTTCTGTGTAGTAGGTGAAGCAGGAGCCCCCCCCCCCCCCCCCTCCCACCTCTCCTTTTTCCTTACTGCCAGATAAGGTTTTATTTGCACAATGACATCTAGCCTCTCCCTGCAGCTGTGTGGACTAGATGCCCCTGGGTGGGTGTGCTCCTTGTTCAGACATAGTAACATAGTAACATAGTAGATGATGGCAGAAAAAGACCTGTACGGTCCATCCAGTCTGCCCAAGAAATGTGCCACTTTTTTTGTGTATACCTTACCTTGATTTGTACCTGTCTTTTTCAGGGCACAGACCGTGTAAGTCTGCCCAGCACTATCCCCGCCCCTCAACCACCAGCCCCGCCTCCCACCACCAGCTCTGGCACTGACAGTATAAGTCTGCCCAGCACTATCCCTGCCTCCCACCACCAGCTCTGGCACAGACCGTAGAAGTCTGCCCAGCACTATCCCTGCCTCCCAACCACCAGCCCCGCCTCCCACTACCGGCTCTGTAAGCAAAGCTTTTTTATTTGCTTATAGCATTTGCTATCCATTTAATTATCTCTGCTTGGAAAGACAATTAGCAACCTCTCTACGCACACATGCTAGGTACCATTCCCTTTAAGCTGCATGGCAGTGAACCTATGGACTGTCATGCAGCAAAAGCAGCACGTCCCCTCCCCACCTTCACCGCTACTGATGCTTCTCCTGCCCTTCTAATATCACTTTCCTGTTGCAGACCAGATTTGGCAGTCACACATACAGAGGCTGCAGCCCAGGAGAATGATATATGCTGTTTGGCTGCTGTTGCTCGTTTAGGGGAGAAGCAACAGTGCCTGGGATACTCAGGGGGGAGGGGAGGGGGGAGACAGAAAGAGGTGGAAGATAGTGATGGAGGAGGGGGACAGAAGTGGGAGGGGGGAGAGGAGAGAAGATGCTGGATGGAAGGAGTGGGAAAGAAAGAGCAAATGCTGGATGGTAAAAAGGAAAGAAAAAAAACAGAGTTAGTGAAAGACTGGGAAATAAGGGGAAGGGGAATAAGGGCTAGCATGAGGGAAAGAGATGGAAAGCTGCAGGTAGATACAGAGAATAAAAGGGAGGGAACTGAAGTCTAGATAGGAAGAATGAATTAACTCTGGACAGAGAGGCAGAAAGGAGCAATTATGTCTTACCTGATAATTTTCTTTTCTTTAGTCAGTAACACTGTTCTGAACCATATTAAATAAGTTTCAAATGAATAGAAAAGCTGTCAAGTTAAAAAAAAATCTTTTGTCCTCCACCTTTTAAGGCACTGGCTATCCAACTGGAACAGCTTTAGACTTTTTACAGACAGACCACGCATAGGCAGTCCATTATTTCTAATAATCTTTTGCTGGATATGATGGAAGGGGAGTTTGAGGGGGGTGTGCTAGGCACAGAGGAATGGGGGAGGAGAGATTGGGGAACATTCTGGCATGGGTATGGAGGGGGTGAAAAGGGAGATCAGGGCAGGGGACATGGTGGAAGCAGAGATCGTGGGGCGTGCTGGGTATGGAGGAATGTGAGAAGGGGAAATGGGGGGGGTTATGCTGGGTATGGAGGGGGGGTGGAAAGGGAGATTAGTATGAACATGCTGAGAATGAAAAAAATCAATAAGAAGATAGAAAGGGCAAATGGACAGGAGGCCCTGGACAGCGATGAGATAAGGAGGAGCAGAGACTGGGACCCTAAAGGCAGAAAAATAATTTTATTTATTGATTGCAATGTGTCAGTTTTGGGGACTGACATTTGCTATCTTTATATCTTGCACTGTACAAGGAACTGCACCATTTTCTATTTCTCTGGTGTGCTACATATGTAGAGTCTGACGTCTTGAGCTTTCAAGCTAATTGTTGTTTACATATTTCTACTCTTAGGGGCCCTTTTCCTAAAGCTTAGTGTGTGCTAAGTGCCCTGTGGCCCATAGGTATAAAAAAGGACTTGCAAGATTTAGCACTGCTAATTCTATTAGCACTGGCCAAGCTAAAGTGAAAAGGCCCCTTAGTTTGTGGTCACTTATCCTGTATTTGTGTTTGCAGATGTGACCAAGACCACATATTCTGTTATTGTTAGGACATGTAGTAGTAGTAATATAATCCAGTTTGTTCAATTTTCCCAATAAGCGTATTGATTCTCTGAGCTCACCGCGATATTTCCAATGCTGTCTTTTCCTAGGAAAGTCCTTGTTGGCGCTGTTATAGAATGGTAGATGTGTGTCATACACGTCCCGAGTGAATTTTCTAGGGGTTTTGTATAAATTCATAATATGTCTGCTACTGGAGAGAGGTTATGTTGTTGTGTTCCTTAGATTAATGTTTGGTTTTCTCTTCTTCTCCTCATTGATGTGGATTTTCTGGTTTGTTTGTCAATCTCTTTTTAAGTACTGTGTAGTACATTTTCAAATAAAATAACAATTATTTTCTATTAATTAGAATATGTCAGTTTAAAAAATATACATATGCTAGAGCTGGTTAACACTTGGCAGGGACCCGCGAGAAAAACCTCACTCATTTGTCCTTCAATCTCCAGCATTGCGGTGGTAAATCTCCAGCACTGGGATGGGGCCACCATTGGTGTTGCTGCTCCCAAACAAGCCACTAGACCACCCCTTCAAGGTAAGGGGCAGCGGTAGTGTGTGTGGGCGGGGGGGGGGGGGCAGAGTACTCTTAGCCCGCCCCTGATATTTTCTAAAGTGTAAGAGCTCTCTCATGGAAAAGGTCATTCAGAGCTACCTGGGTGGCTATCAAGGATTCCTTGTTAACCGGAGAAGGGTAGCAAATGTTGCTACGAGAACTACAGACAAGTATTAAGCAACAAAAAGGGAATACTTCACCATGGAGGGTAAAGTTTGGAACTCATTGGCACAGGAGGTTATGGAGACAAATAGGCAAGAGATCACTCATCAGTTCCTAAATGTGGCTAGGATATCAGTGCACCTCTAAACCATAATTCTTTGCTAGTTTCAAGCTGAAACAATAAAACTATGAGTCCCCTGTGCAAAGGAAAAAAAAATCCATATCACTTAGCTTAGGATGAAATATTTCACAGCAGCATCCAAAAACATGGCTGGTTCAATCCTGCTCTATTTTTTATTCATTTACTGTAGCATAGGGTCCATAATCCTCGACAAGAGTCCCCCTCATTTCGATTTCTTCTGCAGGAGGAATAACGTACAAACATTCAACTTGGTTCCAAGATGGCGATTACTGGCTTAAAAACGCTCTCATAATCTAGACTTCCTACTTGCTGACATCACTTTACAGACACATACAGACTATTTAAAGGAATATAACTTAGAAAAAAGCTTCCCACCTATAGGTCCATTAAGACCGCGTGATGCAACAGTTTTGAATTGAAAAATCCATTTTTGTTCTCTTTGATGTCATTTATGGAATTATATCGCCTCTTCTACCACTGTCTAGAAATTGATCAATTGCAAAGCAACACTTTTTCTCAAAAGAGTGGTGTAATTCCTGATAATGTTTTACCAAAGGTACTTCCAATTCCCCCGTTTTAATGTTATGTTTATGCTCAATCATTCTGGTTTTAAGCATTCTTTTGGTCTGACCAATATATTGTAACCCACAAGGGCAAATGATAATATAAATCACTGTACAACATTTAATATCAATCCATATCTTATGTGTTCCATCTCAAAACTTAGATGTCTCTTGAGTGACTTCACAAATTACACACTTACCACATTTAACATGTCCAAGGTTAGTATTCTTTTTCAAAGTCCACATGACACAAAAGATCTGATAAATTAGTACCCCTAGAACAGGATATTAAACATTCTGTCTGAGAAAACAAACCTCATGAACTGATAAGGTTTTCCCATGAGTTCTACAATTTCAGCTATTCTAGGAGGAAGATTAGTATACCTTCAGCACACTTGATATTACCGGATCCTGAGAAACTTGCTTAGCATTACCTGCTAAAAGATGTTCCAGATAATTAAAAAAAAATGCACATTTATATGACTGAGTAACAATCTTTTTAGGGTAGCCTCTCTCCAGTAATTTATTTTTCAACTGCACAGAATTTATCTGAGGAATCACAAATTCATCAATATCTCAGGAACTGTGCAAACTATTTAACATGATAGGGATGCATACTATCATAAGTAAGTAAGGTGTTTCTATCCATAAGGCTTTGAAAAAAATAGTAGTCTCTAAATGGGAATACTTCTTCATGATTTTCACATTTAAAAAATAAATTTGATGTATAGAATATTGCAATAACTATCATTCAGCTCTTCAAAAAATTGCAAAAACATATATTTTTGTAATTTGGTTGGGTTCAAAATCTACTGTCTATAAAGTACCACCAGCATAACACTTGATTGAATAAAGGCAATTTATAGATTTTTACCTTCTTCCAATTTGGCCATAAAATTGAAGGAGCAAACAAAGCATCCATTGCTATTCCAGGTAATTGTTAAAAAAATAAGCTCACCATTAAATATAAAGTGATTGTTCTGTAGCACCAAACTTGCCAACTGAAGAATGAATTCTGTTGGTACTGTAACAGGTTTGCAGTGCTGATCTAATACAGAATGAATAGTCTCAATCGCTTCCATCTGTGGGATAAAAGTATACGACTGGACATCCAGTGTCACAAGAATTGCATCATTTGGCATTTCAGGTAAATCTTAACCTTTTTCCCCAAAGGAGGTACTCCGCAAGCTGGTGCAATCACTAGTACTGAGCCATCTGGATTACTGCAATTCCATTTACGCAGGATGCAAAGCAAAAACCATTAAGAAACTCCAGACTGCCCAGAACACCACAGCCAGACTCATATTCAGAAAGGCGAAATATGAGAGCGCCCAAACCCCTTAGAGAAAAATTACATTGGCTTCCATTAAAAGATTGAATTGTATTCAAAATCTGCACCATAACTCATAAAATCATCCATGGAGAGGCCCCATCATACATGTCAGACCTAACTGACTTACCAGCACAAAATACCAAAAGTTCATCACGTACCTTCCTAAACCTCCACTACCCCAATTGCAGAGGACTTAAATACAAATCAATACACGCATCTACCTTCACATACCTCTGTACACAATCATGGAATAAACTACCGAATACTATAAAAACAGCACACAACTTGACAACCTGCCGGAAGTTACTGAAGACGCACCTGTTCGAAGAGACTTACAAAAAGAATCCTCCTTAATGACTTGATTCCAATCTATACCTGAACCAACTAATACTGATCCCTTCTAATTTGATTATTTTAATCATATTATCATTATTGATCATTATATCTTAACCTGCTCTCACTTATATGTTATGAATATCATTCTATTGACTCTATTTATCTGATTTCTTACACATTAATCTGTAACATTATGCTGAACCTCTTACTCTGTTAATGATGATGCCTTTGAAACATAATGTAAGCCACATTGAGCCTACAAATAGGTGGGAAAATGTGGGGTACAAATGCAGCAAATAAATAAATAAAATGAGTGACTTTAATGAATGAAAGAGTCGAAGGAACAATTGGAGCCAAAAACACTTTCTAGTAAAGAATTTCTAGCCAAGACAATCGGGCAGCCAGAAGGACGGTCTAAAGTTTTATGAAGCTTCGGCAGCAAGTAAAAAAAAATAAAAAATAAGTCGGTATTATGGGGGTGTTTTTTCTCCATTTCTAGGAGTTGTTTTTCACTGTTACGTTTTTGGTGCTTTAATTGAAACCAGTGTGAGCGGTCATCTATGTAGACCTTCTGTGGCAGTTGAGGTTTGACTTGTTTAAATTCTTTATAGGTTGAAGTATCTTCCTTCAATGCTCAGAACAAATACTTTTTGGGGGGATTTTCATAAGAACATAATAGCCATAGTGGGTCAGACCAAGGTTCCATCTAGCCCAGTCCAACAGTGGCCAATCCAGATCACAAGTACCTGTCATTTTTCACACCTTACAGCTGCCATATACCTTTCTGAAATTGGGTTTACATATATATGCTAGTATTTATATGTGCACATTGACAATAAGCCTTCTAAAATAATCACGTTTACATATACTCCTGAAGCAGGTGTTGAACCAAAAAAACATGACAAAATGTAAAATATTGATCTTTGTGTGGTTTTATAGATGACTTTAAAATAATGTTGTCATTTAGGCAGTTTTTGAATTCTTAGTGCAGTAAAGAGATATGTATTGAGTGTAATCTGGTTTCTGTGTTAGCCACATTAAAAGAATGCCTGCATGTTGGCTGAATTGGTAATATGCAGAACACTGTCTTCACTGAAACACATGATATTCTCCCTCCTTCTCCCTCCTCCCCCACCAAAAAACCAGACATAAGCACAAAAGATTGCTGAACTTTTATAATGTAACACAAAATGTGTGTTTGACGACTGATACATGTACCATGGAAGTGTTGCAGAATGGCTGAACTCTTGCTGCAGGAACCTGTCCATAGTCCAAGAATCAGATCATTGACAATTGTATTTGTTTTCCCAATTCATAATAAAATGATGAGAAGCTGTCCAACAATGATACCAGGAAAATTCAAACCCTGCTACAATTACTGCGAGTGTATTAGTGACAGCTTTCAGCTCCAAAGAATCATTCACATTTTGGTGCTCTAGTTCCCTTGTTTGATGGTATTTCTCTCTGCCTCCATGAGCGAGTTTGTGCTGTTTTGGTTAAGCTTTAATAGTAAAAGTTGAAAAACAAAAACAAAAAACATATCTTACAATTCCTTTTCTATAGAAAGGATGCTGAGTATTTTAACTAGTGGAAAGTAATTTTAGAAAGGTTTTCACACGTGTAAAACCCCATTTTAACATGTACAAAGCAGGCTGTGCAAAATTTGCATACACTTGTGTATGTAGGAAAGTAGGGGCTCCTGGGTGCAGTTTGTAATTTGCATGTATTACATACATAACCCTTATATGTTTGTTAAACTGAATGATCATAATTACCATGGGAGGGGCTGAAAGACTGAAGATCCTCCTAGGGTGCATTTTACCCCTGCATTGACCCTGCTCAACTTAAATCTTAAGCATACTGCTTAAGGGTCATGGCTGGCAGCTCTACAATTTTATTTCTGTATACAGTGATGTGAACCCCTGCCCCTCAATTTCTCTCTTGCATCTGTCACACTGAAAGGGCTCTGATCTTTATTCAAGTTGCCTTTGTCTAATAAAACATTTTGTTGAACACAGATAAAGTAATTGAAAAACTCCAACACCCATAGCAACCGTGTGTAACTGATTGTAGTATTCATGTAGAAATTTTGTGGTGCCTACTTCACTCTCACGGTACAGTTCAATATCATGAGGTTTAAATTCAACAGAGCTGGGTGATTAAAGGAGGCAAAGGAAATATATGTCTGGAAAGGGTTACACAGACCTAGCCAAAGCTCTGAGACTACACTAAACCACAGGGAGAGCCATTAACCATAGTGAATATTCCCAAGAGACCTTAGCTGAGGCTAGAAAAACCTGTAAGACTTTGGCTGTTTTGTGATGTTTGACGACTTCCCAGATGAGTTGTCACTGCACCCTTTAAGTAGTTGTTGGCACACTGGCCACTCCTTGGAAGATTCACCACTGTTCCAAGTCTTGTCCAGTTAGAGATGACTCCCTGGGGCTCAGTGGAGTCAAGAATGTTAGAAATGGCTTTAACACCCTTTCCAGGCTGACATATGTCATCAACTTATTTTTCTCATCTCTTCTGGAAGTTCCTTTGATCATGGCATTGCATACCATTCTTGTAGAAAACCTTGTGATGACTACTTCACTCTCGTGTAAGGTTCAGTATATAGTATGTTTTAGATTCAGGGCTGGCTGCAATTATCAATTACATTTGGTCAAACGGGTAAGGGCAGTTACTTTTTTCACATGGGGGGATATGGATGTTGGGCTAACTTTGTTCATGAAATTATAATTTTTAAAAACTTGTGTTGGGTCAGGTTACCTTTAATTTTAGATTTTATTTAAAGATTTAAAACAGGGGATGGGGAGGAAGAGAACTTGTGTTTTGTGGGCTTTCCAGAGACAAGTCCCCAAACATTTGTTGGAGACCTCAGAAAGCTGGATCTCCATCACATTTTCAACAGGTAGCATCAGTGGGGCCTGTTCATCTAGATAGAGCACCATCGGCTGGGATGTCATGATGGCAACCCATGTTCAATTTCACCTGCAAAAGGAGAAATTAGATTTTACCTGCTAATTTGCTTTCCTTTAGTCCCTCCGGACCAGGATTGGACTGATGGGTTGTGCTCGCCTACCAGCAGGTGGAGACTGAGAAAAAACTCTGACTCTAGAGAGCCAATAGGAGCCCTGGCCATGTGACCTTAGCCTCAGTATTTGAATAACAAAGCAGAAAAGAAAGGAAGACCTTCTGTGCCGTATGGAATCCTAGCAGCCACAAAGCACTTGGCAATGCCAAGTATCAGAGCTCACCAGCAACTCTCACCAGAGAAGCGATATGGCTCACATGTAAAATAGCTCACCAGCAACTCTCCCCAGAGAAGTGGTATGGTTCACGTATAATATAGCTCACCAGCAACTCTCCCCAGAGAAGTGGTATGGTTCACGTATAATATAGCTCACCAGCAACTCTCCCCAGAGAAGTGGTATGGCTCACTTGTCTTATAGCTCACCAGCAACTCTCACCAGAGAAGTGGTATGGCCCACTTAAGATTTTATATATATTCCATCAACTGAGCTTACCAGCAACTCTCACCAGAAAAGTGGTAAATCATATTTAAGGTTTTATAGATATTCCAGCAACTGAGCTCAGCCACAACTCTCACCAGAGAAGTGGTATGGCGTATTTAAGGTTTTATAGATAGATTCCAGCAATTGAGCTCACCAGCAACCACCAGAGAAGTGGTATAGACCACGTAAAGTTCTGTATATATATAGTATTGTTCCACAAAACGTAAAGGAATGAATACACTTCCTACTTAATAAAAGAAGCTAAAGAGTACAGAGAACATGGGAGGGGCCTGGTCCGGTCGGACTAAAGGAAAGCAAATTAGCAGGTAAAATCTAATTTCTCCTTCCTTAGCGTCCCTCCGGACCGGACCAGGATTGGACTGATGGGAAGTACCAAAGCAGTAATCTGAAGGGAGGGACCCTATGAAAACTGCAGAGAAATGTTCATGCTGCATAGGCCACCTGGCGACAACTAACATGTAGTGTGTCCCAATGAGCAAAATAAAATGAAACTAGGACTAAGTTGCCAACTTACCAATGTGCACCGAGAGCACCAAAAATCGCTGTAGTAAGAATAGAGCCCGCTTCTGAAGTTGTGGAAGATGTTGTAATACGCTGTGGAACTGCCCTCTCAGCGAGAAGAAAAATAGACATTCTCATTTCCTTGATCCTTCGAGATATAGCGGGTTAGAAACAATGAAAAACTTTTACGCCTACTGGCTAGAAGGACAAAACCAATAAGAAAAAACCGATTGGGAAAGGTGAAAACTTTAAACTACAGCAGACCGAAAAGAAGTTACCAACCGTAGAAGTATTCCACACATAGATCTACTTGCTGCAATGGCTACTAGGAAACACTGCTTGAAGAGGAAAACTTTATAGAAAAAGTTATGGCTACTAGAAAACAGAACTTTAAGAGTCTGTTCACATAGTTCACCTAGCTGGTGAACGAAGCGGGGGGTACAGGTGCAGGACTCCTTTAAGAAAACCGCCTTGACAGTGGATGCTGCATAAGCGTGCAGTTGTCAACAGTATCATGCATCACTGATAGAGCTGCCAAATGAACTCTAATGGATGAGTAAGACAGACCAGATTTCGCAAGATGCAGAAGATATTCCAAAACATGCAAAATGGATACTGTTTGTGGAATGAAGTGGCGAGAGGAGCACCACAGAGTGAACCGTCGCCCCTTTCATTGATAGGACTTTAATGTAGATTTCTGTCTGGAAGCAATTAAAACTTGAAGTACTTCCTGCGAAAATATCAAAGACGTTGCGGACCCAGTAACCACGCCATAAGTTTGAGTGACTGGGGGTCCGGATGTAGAAAGGTGCCTTGGTTCTGCGTGAACACCTAGTGGGATGACGGAAGAAACGCATATAGAAGGTTGAAAAACCCCTGCTGGACGTTGGCATCTGTCCCTGTCTCCGTCAAGACTGTTGCTGAACGGAAGAAGCAAGAAACGTTCGTGAGCCTGAAGGCAAAAAGAGATAGCCCTGAAGTGTCGCAGTGAGGAAGTAAGGCTGAAAAAATGAGAGTCCATTCACCTAAATGCAGGGTGAGACAACTAAGAAAAAATGACTACAAACTCAAGAGTATACTCTTAACTCCTCCTTGGCGGATGACATAATCCATTGCCATGGCAAGGACCAACATAGCTCTCTGTGCCTTGTTTGTCAGTAGGGAAAACAAAATTCACCCGAAGGTAAAACGAATTGCTGAGGTCCCCCAGAAAAAAATATATACAAACAAGCTTCTGCCAAAAAGTGTACTGCACGAAGCATCCCAATGACAGAACTAAGGTTCTTGAGATAACTAGATGACACTTAAATAGCGCGATTGATGACCCTGAGATTCGCAATAGGATGAAGGAAAATTCCTTCTTGGGCATTAGAAAGTAAAATTGCATTCTGCAGAATAGAGCGAGGAAATGGCCGAAGGCCCAAGGTCACCAAGAAAAATATAAACTGGGATGTTTGCAGAGGAGACAAAAGACTGTGCGCCCACCTGACTAAACAAAGAGAAAATCAGAGATATCTGATGAGAGATCAAATGAGAGATCAAATGAGAGGCCTGGCTACAATCACCACCCAACCTAGAGACTGTAAGAAATGCAACACCCGGTGCGTGACCTGAGAACTCTGCTGATAAGACTTTCTCCAATTAGGCAGTCGTCTAGGTAAGAATGAAATGACCCTAAGAGCGCAATGAACATCCTCTTAGATCTATAAAAGAACGGAAGAGAGAGTACTGCTGAAAATGTCCGGTTAATGCATAAGCAAAAAACTAGCCAATCTCTGGATCCTGAGGAGAAGAGGAAGGGTGACCAAGGACACCAGTTAAATAGGGCTACAAACTCCAACCCTATCTCTATGGCGTTCCATAGTTGGGTAAGTTCTGAATATAGAAAGTTCTGAATATAGGAGTCCACCAGCTATGGTAGTACGCTCCGGACAGAAAAGAATTGTCCCAGTATGAACGTCTGATTCACCGGCCTGTAATTTCTTGGATCTCCCTAATCCACATACCACGGTCATGCGTCCTCCCTCACTGAGATGTAGATTGTACGCTCCTTTGAGCAGGGAACGTCCTTGTTAATTTGTACAGCGCTGCGTAACCCTAGTAGCGCTCTAGAAATGTTAAGTAGTAGTAGTAGTAGTACCAGACTCACACCCAATAGATATGAATGTTGAGCTTGTTTCAGGTTAAAACACCGAACCTAGGCCCAGGGTCCCCGGTGTTCCTAGTGGTGAACAGCCATGGCAAATATTGTATGCGTTAGTTTGCAGAATTACTGCAAAGCCTTGCTTTTGGAGCAGAGATTTCTGTTCGATACTCTCGTGAGAGGTTTCTTTTTTTTTTTTTTTTTCTTTTTTCTGCTGTTCTGGTTGTAGAAAGGTGGACATTTGAGCTTTCCCAGAATGGCAAAACTTATGTACCTATGCCCATTAGATATGAATGCTGGACTTGATGGACTTTAGGCCTTACCCAGCATAACCATACTTATGTACCTATGGCAAAAATACACAGGATGTGAGTGAATCCCCTTCCAATTGAAAGAACACTCTGGAGTGAAGGCGCATAGAATGAAAATGAAAAAGGACAAACTTGGCAAATACCTGTAACGAAAAAAGTGAAGTTGTGCCACAGCCACTTGGTGAAGGCAGTGTAGACAAGACTGTATCTGAATTCAAGAAAGCTTGATATAACATCAGGTCTCTAAGGAAGAGGAAGAGATAGCAGATGGTATGTATAGGCATACTGGACCAAACCAGGATGTTTATAATCTGCCAATGCTGAACTGATAGAGACAAACACGAGTAGATGGTTTGAGGACCTTCCACTATCTTTAAGTGGGAAATATGCAAAATGAAAGGATGACTTTATTCTCTAAGTGACCATATGTCCTGTAAAACCCAGAAGAAAGCTAAAATGAAATACGAGAGGCTTCAAGGCAGTTGGAAAAGAAGGGAAGACATGAATAAAGCATGCCTGCTAAGGCAGCTGAGTGATTGGGAGCTTGGTAGACAGGACTGCCCCTCAGAGAATATGAAAGAGCTGATATATCCCCATGGCATCTGAACAATCCACTGTATGCCTCTAGAGAAGGCTTCTTAAAGTCTGAAAAAGAAAACACTGTATAACACTACAGCCATTGAGAGTGTGTCTGTTAAGTTCTTAAAACCCTATATAACATCATAGGCATGGAGTAAAATGCTTGAAAGGAACTAAGATATTATGGTCAGAATTGCAAAGTACCAATCAATTGACTCTTAGGCAATGTAGTCCTATTCACCAGGGAATGAGAAAGACAGAAATTTACTCTATGCCTATAGAGAAAGTTTCTAAAGTTCTTAAAACACTGTATAATACTACAGCTATTGAGGAAAATGCTTGAAATGAATTATGATATTATGATAAGATGTAGATTTTCCACCAGGCAATGAAAAATGACTGAGCACCAGAAAAAACTAGTGTTAACAGCCCCGTGATACATAGAAATTTAAAACAAGAAAAGCTTGTTATATATCCGTATACGAAAGGAGCCCCCTTTCAACCAAATATTGCCTGCTGATGTGAAGAGCATTTTAGAATACGCCGTTCAGCACAAGAGCATTTTAGAATACGCCGTTCAGCACATACAAAAGTGTACACATCTTGGAGCCGAACTGCTCTATGAACTGCAGCCTTACCTTCAGCAGAGAGATCCCCGACTGATAAGACGGAAGGAGAAACAAAATGGCCGCCGTTCGCGCCACTGGCCCCGTGGCAATCGTCGACAGCGCGCCCGACACCTCCGAACAAGCGGAGCCCAGTGGAACGGCGAAGAAACAACAGCCGGCGAAAAAGGCCCCGAAAAAACCGGAGGCAGCACCGGACCCGAAGAAACCTTGAAGGGAGAGCAAAATTTACACGTTCCGGCTGCGTGAACTGCGCGACGCTGACCGACAGCAGCTGTTTGAACTTTTAAGCCATATCGGAAAAAACAGGTGGCCGCGCTTACGCGGTTCGCACCTTTCTTTTTTTTTTTTCATTTGTTTAAACTGCCGCCACCAAAGCGCAAGAAAATGGAGGAAATTAAATCTGACGAGAAAAATCGCTGTTTAAAGTCACAGACACTGAATTATTTTCTTCTATTTGTTTTTTTTTTTTTATAACCCCTCAATCATAATAAAACACTGGAGCTGCCTGCTCGTTAGAAGTCTGGGGAAAGAAAGGCTGCTTCTTTGAATTTCCTTTTATTTGATCTAATTCTTTTAAAGCAGCTGCCTGTTAAAAGTGGCTGCCTCTCCCAAAGACGGTACACCTTTCCAGAGAAAGGGACGGCCCTTCCCTGCTAAGCCAGGGAGATGGGGAGGAAGGGGGGTGGACTCAAGACACTCGAGTTTAACACCCCCGAGGCTGTCAAAGAAAGAAGAGAAAGGAAACCCTGTCAAGCCTCTAAATAAGATTCCAGGCACAGAAGAATTATCACAAATATCTGTAATATCTAAAGAGAAAAGGAGAGAGACTAATGGGCTCACTTCCTACCTGCTGGGAGACTGAGAAAATACTGAGGCTAAGGTCACATGGCCAGGGCTCCTATTGGCTCTCTAGAGTCAGAGTTTTTTCTCAGTCTCCACCTGCTGGTAGGCGAGCACAACCCATCAGTCCAATCCTGGTCCGGTCCGGAGGGACGCTAAGGAAAGGTGTTATTTTTGCACTACTATAAGCATGCCTGGGTTGCAGTGACATATGAAACTACACCTGTGAATCTTTCAAAATTACTCAGCATACTTGATGGAACACCAGAAAGACTTTACACCACTCTGCGCAAAATTGAGTGAGAAAAAAATTGCATTTTATGTTACACCCTGTGATATTAAAAATTTATTATGAAGGTCAATGGAGCTCAAGTCTATAGCGCTGCGAGAGTGAAACAAGTCTTGCAGGGTATAGTGAGGTTGGAGGCTAGTTATAAAGCTGCTAAGTATAAATATATCTCTCAGCCTACTCTGGCTTATAAATTCCCTTATCCATGAGAGAACAGAAAGAGATTATCATTCAGGAAGTGTAAGTTCCACTGCTTTGGCAGTAAGCCGGTGAGGCTGTTCACCCCAATGACCAAGATGTGGCAGGGCTCCCGGTTTTTATCTACTTTATTGAATGATCGGGGTGAGCCAATGAATAAAGCAGTGGAAGTTGCACAGATATTCCTTACACACTTTAGTAAAATGAAAGGGAGGAGGGACCTCAATTTTAGATTATGTGGTGGTGGTGGTGGTGGTGGGGGGGGGGATGCCTTGATTCCCTCTGAATGCTAGAACACGTCTCAATACCCCCTTCTATGCTTTTAGAAATGTAAAAAAAAACCTAAAACACTAAAGTACCACACTGCTCGTGGACTTGATGGGTTCTCACCTGAGTTTTATACTCAGCAGATATTGCTGTGGATTCACTACCCCCACAAGACAACGCTTTAATAACTCTTACCCTGAAGCCAGTAAAGTCACCACACCTCTCACAGGCATATCACCCCATTTTGCTAATAAACGTCAATATCAAAATCCTCTCAAAAATCTTAGCAGACTGTTTGGCCCCAATATATATGCCTTTTGTCATTGGGCCTGAGCATGTTGGTTTTGTTACGGGACGTCACTGTGTGGGTAAGATGTTATTAGCAATGTCACACAGTCTACTTACTAATGTACCATCTACACTGGTGAGTCTGGATGCTGAAAATGCATTTGATAAGGTAGCCTGGGGATACTTTGTTCAGGAGCTACAATATGTGAGTTTACAGGCCAGGTTGTACAACTGTTATATGCTAACCCATCAGCAACAGTTTTTGTCAACAGACAGAAAAACAGACTTCTTCCTGTTTGGAGGGGTGGCTGCTAGGGATGCCCTCTTTTGCCCTTATTATACTTAGAACTCTTGTTGCAGACAATCTTGCAGGATGGGGATCTGTGGTATTCAACTAGAGGCTTCTAATGAAATATTTGGCTTTTGCTAATGACATCTTGCTTCTTTATCTACCACACAGGCCTCATTAACTAGACTTTTGAGTGTTATTGATAAGTTTAATTTTAATTCAGGGTTCACGCTTAATTTACAGAAGTCAGCAGCCTTACCAATACAGCCGGAGGTTAGACGGAATTGGGTTAGGGCCTGCCTGCTGGTGTGGTGAAACCACCTCAATTAAATACCTAGGTATACACACCACACAGAACTTGACCCAGCTTTATGATCAAAATAAAACACCCTTGTTGGAAGCAACTGGACTGAAGTTGATAAGGTGGTGTTTCTACCCAGTCTAATGAGCAAAATAGCTTTATACAATTATTATTGTGCTGCAGTGGGTAAATTTTTCCAGATGTTACCCTGTATGCTTTTAGGAACTACAGAGCTTTTAAGTTATAAACTGGATACTTGTGGAATGGAACATGGGACCCTCTTTCCCTGCCTAGGAAGAGTGGCTTAGGTTTACTAAATGTAAGGCTGCACATATTGGCTTACAATATGAGGCACCTTAACGACTGGTACTGTAATACCAGTCACTTTTCTTGCACAGCATTAGAGCATAATTTGGGTGCCCTGTACCATTTTACTTATGTACTACACGACTCGATAGAATGTCCCTTACCCTGGGCCTCAACCAATCTGTTAAACCAATATGCAGGTCTCAGCATTGGGTCTGCAGGGGTCAAATTTTCATCTTGTGTCGTCCCCCACCCCCGGTCTTATACATGGTAATTTTTTTTTTTAACTCCTGGTTGTAATAATTCAAATATTGTCATTGGAGAACTAAAACATTTGAAGCTCTGTGTGGCTAACAACTAGGTTGGTGCTCATGACCTTTTATGCAATTGAAGCATTTTGTTCAATCTCTACACTCTTCAGCAGCAACAGAGGAAAGGTGAAAAACTTTGCTAACAGTCTTCACCTTGGGTGCTCAGCTGCCAGTCCTGCATTTTCATCATAACTATCTACATAATTTCTTGGCTGCTATCGATTATGGTCCTCTAGCTGCATTATGGGGCAGGGATCTGGGCACCATGACTGATGCTACCTGAATTAAACATTAGTTGATAGGAAATCATACATTAACTGAAAATATAACACTTTGGGAATTAGCCCTCTCCTCAAGTCACTTAACTGGCTTCCTATCCGTTTCCGCACACAGTTCAAACTCCTCTTATTGACCTATAAGTGCATTCACTCTGCAGCTCCTCAGTACCTCTCCACTCTCATCTCTCCCTACATTCCTCCCCGGGAACTCCGTTCACTGAGTAAATCTCTCTTATCTGCACCCTCTCTTCCACCGCTAACTCCAGACTCTGTTCCTTTTATCTTGCTACACCATATGCCTGGACTAGACTTCCTGAGCCGGTACATCAAGCTCCATCTCTGGCCGTCGTCAAATCTAAGCTAAAAGCCCACCTTTTTGATGCTGCTTTTAACTCCTAACCCTTATTTTATCATCCTCACTTTAATATTCCCTTATCTCTTGTTTGTCCTAATTAGATTGTAAGCTCTGTCGAGCAGGGACCGTCTCTTCATGGTCAATTGTACAGCGCTGCATACATCTAGTAGCGCTATAGAAATAAGTAGTAGTAGTAATATACTATAAAGCATTAATGCGATTGCACATTTCAGCTTTTGAGAGCTTATGATACTGCTTTACATCCAGATAAATGTTTGAAATGTTTAGTGTCCCTGGTTATGCTGGGCCTGTTTTGGTGCTGCCCCAAGGTCAAACACTTCTCAACTTGCCTTTAGGCGTATGGGAGTATTACTTAGTGTTTGATCCTACAAATCTGAGGTAGTCTTGGTGTCCCATTCGCTTCCTAAGGGTCTGCAAGGATTTTTAAAAAGGGCAATGTTGATGGAGAAGATGATTTTCTTCTAACAGAGATGGTTCAGAGTGGTAAAATGAAAATATTACCTCTCTCGCTAAAGCATTACTCTTCCCCCCCATCTTTCATTCAACTTTAAAGCAGATAGGGGGTTTAGTCTCAAATTAAAGCTCAATGGTGCAGCGACAGCACATGGGGGGTGGTGGTGGACGTGTAGCTCAATGGTAAGTGCAGTGGCCTGAGAACCAGGGAATTGGCATCCACTGATCCCCACATAGTATAGTTTAAGATAGGGGTGTAGAAGGATCATTCAAAAGTGAAGATTCTAGCATACATGTGCAGCTTCTTGTGACTCTGTAAGACACATAACCCTCCACAGATACAAAATAAGTACATGTATATAATATGTGAACTGCTTGGATCGAAACTACAGAAAGGATGTATGTTCACATCCCCTTTCCCTAGTCCTGGAAGGGCAGAGGTCAACATGTTAAGTCTCAACCACCAGTAGAAATGAAGGACAGCCTAGCCAACGGGGCTATGTTTCTTTACTTCTTGCCTTTAGCCCTTCATATGCATCAGATCCCGCTCAGTGTTAGCTACACAGCTTTCACCACAGTAGGTGCAAACCAATCACAGATAGCAGATAAAGGACTTTTGGTTTAACATATAATTTCTAGCACTCTACAAACCAATACATTTTAAAATGACAGCAATAACCAACAAAAACAGATTGACATTTACAAGCTTCCAAAACCCAGACAGCTCCAATTCACATATCATTAAAGACATGGGATGAATGCTGACTTGACACCTATCAACATGGGGCTTCAGAATTGTGGTCCCAGGGCACACTTCTGTTAAAATGGCACCAGTGGGCTATTCCCACACTTTTCAGAACCACAGCACGATGCCAAGTTTGTTGGCACACTGAACAGATCTAGTCAGAACCCATGACACTAGATATAATCAAAAAAGTGTTCAGAACTTGCTGTTCTCCATTGCTTGTTCCCCTATTCTGCTTAGAGTGGAGGTCTGCATGTGCAGTGCTCTTCGACAACTCAAATACCAGTGAAGTAATCCACCAACCCCTAGGCACAGGCCCAAGTTGCAGATTTTGGTAGATAATTTTACACAAGGTCTCATCTAGACAGTATTAGCAAAAGCATCATCCCATTATACAACCATGAAGATGACATTCAACACCAAGCTTCTCAGACAACCTATTACTGGTTCAGCAGGGCTGAGCATTACACCAAGGCTCAGAGGCCAGAAGTCCTGATAAGAACACAAGGAAAAACATTCACTTTAAGCAGTGCACTGAGAACAAAAATAAACCATTTTAGGGAAGCAACAGTATTGATTCAATAAATGTCAGTTTTAATTGGTTTGCAACTTGACTTGCTGAGGTTACAGAGAGTTGTGGTACCAGATTACACAGCACAGTATTTAACAACATTTGTACTAACCTACACAGACAATCCTTGTGAAGTCACTACAGGCTTACAAAGGTCATGGGAACTCTATAGCCAGCCTTCCCAAGGGCAGAAATACATATGAATGAGCTTACCTGCAGGGGTGTGCTGGTAAATTTTTTAACAGGCTCTTTCTCCGGACGTAGCCAGCTCTGCAGTTGGCAGGGCCAGGGGTGGCCGTGGGGGGGGGGGGGGGGCAACACTTGCCTCTCTCTCCTCCCTCCCTTCGTGCAGGCACACTAGGCATACCTTTGCTGGCAGCCAATAAGTGGACTGCCACCACTCCCAAAGTCTTGCTCTGAGCAGCATGCTGAAACTTCTCACACATGCTGGAGAAGTCCCAGCCTGCTGCTGAGAGCTGGAAACAAGGAGTGGGGAGCAGCAGCAGTCTATTTACTTGGCTGGCAGGGCTCAGCATCCCCACCAGCAAAGTAAAAGAGAATTCAGCAGGGGGCCCAAGCCCACATTTTGGGAGCCAGTTGTTAAAGTAGCTATGGAGGGCCCTACTTTAAAAACCAGCTCCCAAAATTGTTAAAAACTTAACAACCGGCTCTTGCGAGCCTGTGAGAGCCTGCTCCAGCACACCACTGCTTACCTGCCACAGGACTTCCTGAAGCTAAGTTACCTACCAGACTCTTGCACTTAATAGAAGCACCCTTTCACATCTCTGCACACAAAAGGTACAGTGATTTGTCCCTACAAAGGGCACTTTCAAGAAGACCTTCAGACTTGTCAGGGCTGCCTCCACGCATCAGCTGCAAGATGAATAACTAATACTGCACTAGACAGATCAAAGTCAGTTATTGCACCAGCAGGATGAAATCTGTTGTATTAAGCAGCACCTGACAGAGCAGGCACCGATTTGGTAAAATTTAAAGGCACTTACATTTGAGAAGTGTTTGAATAAGCCTCACTCAAAACTTCAGTCTGCTGAAATGCTGGCACCTGACTCAAAACAAAACACGCAGGTATGAGAAGACCGTTGCAATCAGCATGGCCGTATGGTTTGTTTTTTTTTAACCTCTCCAATCCAGCAGTTGAGCCTATGTTTTAGGTGGAATAGATAAGGATTTTTTAAAAATCCACCCACTCACCTTCCTGTTGCCATTCTCAAAGTGACTATGCAAATAAAAGAAGTCTTTTAGATTAAGGCTGGGGAACAGGAACAAAGCCTTCACCACCCAATTTATGCTCATGCAGCCACCTGCCCACAGCAGAAAGGCACAAGTGGAACAGATGTGTTAATGCAGAATACAGCACACGGAGATTGTACACAAACAGGGGGGGTAATGCAGATTCACAGGCAATAATGTACACCCTGCACAGAAAGCAGGCCTGCTATATGCTAGGAATATTTACGCAAAATGCTACCCCTATCAGAGCATTCCCCCCCCCCCCCATGCAGAGTCTCAACACTAGCTGAGATAGGCCCAGTGTTTCCTAGCACCTACATATCCCCTTTCAAAACAGGAAAGTTTGAAAACAGTGTAGTGTGCACTACTGCCAAGTACTTAGCTTACAAATATCGGTGATTAATTTGGCAACTGAGCTAAAGTAAATTAAGTTGGTCTTTTTCCTTGAAGCAAGCTTTGGTTTAGCACAGAGTACCGTGGGTTTAATTTTGCATTGCTAATAAAAGAAAAACCTCAGCTGTGCATATGTTGGGCCCTAGAAGACAAGCTTGCTAAGAGCAAAAGTGCAAGACCAATAAACTCACAACCTAGGAGCAGGAACTGCATGCAGGGTGATTCTGCAAAACACAAGACTGAACCAACAACTCTAAACACAGAAAGGCACTGCAAGGCTCAAATATCCAAGTCCTCCTGCCCTCTCAACCTTGGCTGTTCCTGGTATGTGACTAACAAGCTGGTCTTGCTAATGCTGTTCAATGCAACAGCTCCAGGAGCACCCAGTCACCTTGGTAGAGAATGGAAGGGTGGCACATAACACACTTACACAGTCCGTGTTCAAGTAGTCTTTAAGGCACTGTTCAGTCTTGCCCCCTAGAAGGTGCAAGATTTTAAGCATTAAATTAGCACTGATTTAAGAAAAAAAGGTAAAATCGCATTTGGTATCTTGTTCTGAGACAGAAATGCATTTTTGCCATATTTATCATGGCTTAGAAGCCAGGCTAGCCTACTACAACCCTTCTCTTCCCACCCCCAACCCAGCTGAAGCAGCACAGCTCCTGATGAAAGTCACAGTTCTTCCTAGCCAGCTTCTCCTTCATTCTGCCGAAGTCTGAAAAAGGAAGAAATACTCCACCCCAGAAAGAGCTGCTGAATCCCTTTTTGTTTCTAATCTGCTGTGTAACCCAGGCCAACAAACGGAGGGAACACCAAGGCACTCATTCCTGGAATAAATTGTCCAGACTCTTGTCTTTGTGATCCGTGTTGAACCTTTGCAGGTAGATGTGGAATATAAGAACTATTGCTTTGCTCAGCTAGGCAGAATTGTGGCTTCAAAACAGATACTCTAGGTCAACAAAGCAAAACAAAAATGGGGGTGTGGGAAGTACTGGGAGAGAACTAGCAAGATTTCCAAATACCGCCCCCCCCCCCTTTTTGTTATATAATTTGAAGGTATATCCACTTACTAGCAGGGATTGGAGCAAATTAAGACTAGTTCAGTGAGAGGTTCAAATCTTCCATTCAACCGGCCTAAGCAGACGATGGGAGGTGACATGCATAGGACCAACAATGAAGGGGAAGAAGCTGCCCCTATTAGTCACCCACCAGCACTTCTGCCCTAGATTCAGTAAGGAGTGCCAGCAGCAGCAGGGCAGCAAAGGAAAGGTAAGCACAGCAGGGAAGTTGTGAAAAGCAGGCAAGTACAGACTGCAGCTTTTACCTCAGCTATGAATACAGCATACATCTTTAGGGATCAGAATATAAGTACTTTCCCTCCTGCCCCCCCCCCCTTCATGGCACAGAAAATCATGGACAGTGTTTCCACCAGCAAAAGGGTGATATGTGGAAAAGAATGCTATATTGGTGCACCCTGGATTTAAAGAGAAATGCACAGTAGAGAGAGCAGGTGCACCCTGCTGAAGTGCATCGATAACACACCAGTTCTATCAATCATAATAGAAATGTATCTTTCTGAAACCCTGTCTTGCACGTGTGGAAAAATCTCCTGGAAGATGCGTGGTCTCAATGGTCTCACAGCGTGTGGTAGTTCCTATCCTTGGACTTGCAGAATTTATACACGAAGAAGATCACAGCTTGCACACCCAGCACCAGAACAATGCCACCGATGAAACTTGCTGCATCAAAAGTTGATTTAGGGGCATGGGTGGGAGGCACAGTGGTGAGCGTGATGGTGCTAGAGGTCACGTTCCCTGTTAAATTGTAAAGAAAAAGGAGAAGTCATTTGAAGCAGAAGCCACTACATGGAAGATTCTTGCAATGCCATGTTCCTTTAGAATTTGGAAATGTTTCAACCTAAAACAGACATGGAAGAAGTAGCATAGCACTTAAAATCCTCATTACCCTACTGCACAGGCTGGCTGGGGCAACACATTCATCATCTGCCATCATCTGTTACTATGTAATGTGAGGTTATGATGTCTTGGTACCTTCTTACCTTTTAACCTAGGTGATTTGGTTATAAAATTAATCTTGAAGTATCCAGAAAGACTGACTAATGCAAAAACAATAGAACACTGCTCAGAGACAGGGCTGGTCAAATCAGACAGAGCTAGGCAGTCATCTAGGGCAGCAAAGCAGCTGAAGGCAAAGCAAAATAGGTTCCAAACTCAAAAAACAATGAATATTTCCACCTGCAGGAAGGGTGGAAATATTAACAAGAGCCCAGATAGCTGGGTAAATGAATTGGAAATTATGCTCATGTGTGCATGAGTCTAGGCTGGTATGCCTGCTATGCTATGTGTATGCAGCAGGGGCATAGCCAGACTTCGGTGGGAGGGGGGTCCAGAGCCCGCGATGAGGGGGCACATTTTAGAACCCCCCCCCCCCCCCAACCTCTCGACCACCCTCCCGCAAGGCTTCGTTCTAGTCTGGCGTCCTGCACGTTGTATGTGCAGGACGTCAGACTCACAGAAACAGAACGAAGCCTTGCTATTCCACTGCAACATTCCATGTAGAAGCCTACCCGTGCAGATCAGCAACGCGGCCGCAGAGACTTCTGTTTCTGTGAGTCTGATGTCCTGCACGTAAGTGCAAGACGTCAGACTCACAGAAACAGAAGCCTCTGCGGCCGCGTTGCTGATCTGCACGGGCAGGCTTCTGTTTCTGTGAGTCTGACGTCCTGCATGTACGTACATGCAGGACGTCAGACTCACAGAAACAGAAGCCTGCCCTTGCAGATCAGCAACGCGGCCGCACAGGCTTCTGTTTCTGTGAGGCGGAGGAGTAGAGTAGTGGTTAGTGCAGTGGACTGATCCTGGGGAACCGAGTTCAATTCCCACTGCAGCTTCTTGTGACTCTGGGCAAGTCACTTAACCCTCCATTGCCCCTGGTACAAAATAAGTACCTGAATATATGGAAACCGCTTTGAATGTAGTTGCAAAAACCTCAGAAAGGCGGTAGTATATCAAGTCCCATTTCCCTTAACACCGTTTCTACATTGGGAAAACTAGCTGAGTCAAATTGGTAGTTAAATGAGTTTAAATCCCAAATACAAACAGGAACAGTTTGTTCCATTACTACAACATTGGAGATATGAGTTAATGGGGTGAATGTAGGGTGGGAGGGCAGGGACTGAGTTGCCTGAATTACAAAGAGCAATGGTAGATTTTTTTCAGCTGGACACGGTCATGCCTAGATGGATCAATGAAGAGCTGGATTGGATGCCTTTGGTATGAATGACCAGCTGATGACCTGTTTCGTATAAAACACTAGAGCCCATTATAGCTGTAGCAAAGTAATGTGGAATGTGTGCTGAAGAACTATGAAGTTGGAATCCAGTTGGACATTGCTGGTATTAAACTTACAGAATATGTAAGAATGTTTGTCGGCAAGAAATTTGCAGAATCTTGTTGGATGTGTACTGGCCTGATGCAACCGTGTGAACATGCAATCATGTTGGGAGGTTTCTTGCTGCCATTCAAAATCTATACACCTTCTCTAGCCTTAAGGTCTGCTGATAAGTCTACTTGGGAGCTGGGCAGACTTCTATGGTCTACACCCAGATCGTGACTGAATAGATAAGGATGGGCTGGAGTGTAAACTGATGTTAGCTTCAGAACTTAGTACAAGGACAGTACCCCGAGAAAGGGAAGGAAAATCAAACTCGGGTATACATATACAGACTGGATGGACCGTACAGGTCTTTATCTGTCGTCATTTACTATGTTATGTCCCTTCCCTTAGGCAGGTAAGCCTGGAGGAGCACAGAAACGGTTTATGATTGCAGGTCCAAAGCTCTGAATCTACATCAGTGTATATCACTTCTCGCTCTTCGCATGCAGCTAAAAATATTGCTCTGCATATAGCATGCATTACCTGCAGGTGTGATACTGGTTACATTAGGTGTAGTAGATGCTGTAGGTGCAATAGCTGTAGTAGATGAGTTTGTAGTATTGCTACCTGCAACAAAATGGGAAAAAAAAAGGCTTTAAAGCAGTAAAAAGCAGATCTTAGCTACTGATTTATTAGTCAAATGAAGGCTGGAGACAGAGGATGCAGGTATTTCAAATCTTCATTAAAAAAAAACCCAAAAAACTGTCTGCTTTTTATATAAGGCCCTTTCCCCCACCTATCGATCACTGCTTACACCCAGTTGAAAACAATTAGCAGATGTGGTCCCATCTCCGCCATAAGTTTAGTTTAGTTATAGTGCCATTTGGGGTGCCGTTATAGAAAGTACAGGGAGAAAGAATAGTTGCTGATCCATTGTGACGGACAGACTATGCTAAAAATAGTGACAAATTTTGTCTAGGCAAATAGGTCTAAAGAAATAATGAGCTTCTGCTAGGTGAAGAGTAGGATATTCCAACAGGTAAGACAGGAAGAGCAGTAACCCAGAGAGATGGATTTTAAGACCAATATTAGAATTTTGAAAGCAAATCAGAAACGGAGTTGATCTTTCAATAAGGGAGGCAACACAATCCCATTTTGTTTTTAGCCCCTCTGAGTTTAAGTGTAGTATTTTAGATTATCTAAAAGACCTGTAGGCAAGGAATTACAATCACCAACATTGCCAATGACAGAGTATAATGCACAACATTTTGGGAAAATGATTCCACAGAATTTATCATCCCAAAAATGCTTTACAGAAATGTGGTTTAAAAACTCATTATCCAAGAAAACGTTCAGGATCCTCAGAGTGGAGGCGTCTTAAGATTACGCCCTTCATCTTTTCAGGATGAGGAGTGGAAGAGTAGCCTAATGGTTACTGCAGTGGATTCTGGTTACATTTGTACACTAAAGTTTTGAAATTTACCTCCACTACATCTATTTGGTAGTTTATTAAATGCACAACCCAATGCTTAATTTCATTTTGTTTGAGAAAAGCCAAGGGCCCATTGCCATACTGAAGACCAAGAATTTAAATGGAAAGGACACTAATATTCCTTCATGTTTTCAGGATAGCCCACAGGTGCTGTGGAGGACTTGCAGCCCAGTGGCATATCCTCACAGCCTTTTCTCCAGGGTGACTCCCAGGTCCACTATGATCTGCTCAAGGTCTTTGGCTCCAGGTGCCCAGCGCTCCCACCAGCTGCCTTCCAGGTGCTGTGGAGGACTTGCAGCCCATCTGTATAGCCTCACAGCCTTCTCCGGGGTGACTCCCATGTCCACTCCAATCCACTCAGGGCCTTCGTTCCAGGTGCCATGCGCTGTTTTCTCTTTATACTTTCTCTCTACTTTTTCTCATGGCTCCAGTGCAGTTTCTCTGCTTGGTACTGTCCCTTCCCAATCTTTTTCTGCATCTGAAACCATTTCCATTCTGAGTTAGAGAATGACACGGGGAACCCACCCCATCCCCACTGGTTCTGTCTCCGTCCCCACAGGCCCTGTCCCCGTGGGCTCTGTCCTCATCTGCAGAAGCCTTGAACACTTATGATTTTAAATTTAAATCTTTTTATTAAAGTATAAAAAGGAACAATATACTGTGCAACTGTTGTGTATAAATTACAAATAGAAAACAATAACAACAATGAGCAGCTATAATAACCCTCCTTCCCACCACCACCATCTACCCTTCCAACTCCAATAGGTGATTTCTACTACACCAAGGAATCCTAATTCACACTCTTAAAATGTCCATGGGAATAAAATAAAACCTGTTCTATATACTCTAGAAGGGAAAAATATGCCCTATGAAGCACTGCTATGGTTTTTTAATCTGTGGATAAATGAAGTCATCAACAATCTCAGGATTCAATCTAGCTCTCCTGCCTTCCACAGTCCTTCCTGAAATAGAAGTTGTCTTCTTAGAAGATGTGCTGGTAGCAGGATGTACAGGATCCCCCATACAAATTTTGCTAGTTGTGGCCAGTATGTTTGCTTGTTTTTCCAAAAAAATCAAAGTATCTTTATAGGCATCACTCAAACATAAACAGTCCAGTTCATTTACATACATAGTAACATAGTAGATGACGGCAGAAAAAGACCTGCACGGTCCATCCAGTCTGCCCAAGAAGATAAATTCATATGTGCTACTTTTTTTATTTGTACTATCCTCTTCAGTGCACAGACCGTACAAGTCTGGCCAGCCCTATCCCCGCCTCCCACCACCAGCTCTGGCTCAGACCGTATAAGTCTGCCCAGCACTATCCCTGCCTCCCACCACCGGCTCTGGCACAGACCGTATAAGTCTGCCCAGCACTATCCCCGCCGCCCAACCACCAGCACCGGCACAGACCGTATAAGTCTGCCCAGCACTAGCCCCGCCTCCCAACCACCAGCTCTGCCACCCATTCTAGGCTAAGCTCCTGAAGATCCCTTCCTTCTGCACAGGATTCCTTTATGTTTATCCCACGCATGTTTGAATTCCGTTACCGTTTTCATCTCCACCACCTCCCGCGGGAGGGCATTCCAAGCATCCACCACCCTCTCTGTGAAAAAATACTTCCTGACATTCTTCTTGAGTCTGCCCCCCTTCAATCTCATTTCATGCCCTCTCATTCTACCGCCTTCCCATCTCCGGAAAAGGTTCGTTTGCAGATTAATACCTTTCAAATATTTGAACGTCTGTATCATATCACCCCTGTTCCTCCTTTCCACCAGGGTATACATGTTCAGGTCCGCAAGTCTCTCCTCATACGTCTTGTAACGCAAATCCCATACCATCCTGGTAGCTTTTCTTTGCACCGCTTCAATTCTTTTTACATCCTTAGCAAGATACGGCCTCCAAAACTGAACACAATACTCCAGGTGGGGCCTCACCAACGACTTGTACAGGGGCATCAACACCTCTTTTCTTCTGCTGGTCACACCTCTCTATACAGCCTAGTAACCTTCTAGCTACGGCTTCAAAGTAGAAAATGACACAGGGACAAAGTTTGTTCCTGTCCCTGTGGGCTCCGTCCCCATCCCTGCCCCATTCCCATGGTTACTGCGGTTCCCCGCCCCCGTGTTATTCTCTGAGTACATACATCTCCTACTCTTCTCCGTACCCTCTTGCGCCTTCTCCTAATTTCCGCTGGAGATATCAATCTCAATCCTGGTCCTCCACCATCAGCTCTCATCCTATTTGTGCAGGTCACACCGTGATGTCTCCAATCTAATTTCCGTTCCTCTCCTCCTCCCTTCTTCCCTGCCTCTCTCATGTGCTCTGTGGAATGCAACAAACTTTCCTATATCCACGACCTCTTTATGTCTCGTACTCTCCATCTGCTTGCCCCGAGACATGCCTTTGCCCTCAAGATTCTGCTTCTGCTGCAGCCCTGTGTCATGGAGGTTACCTTTTCTCCCATGCTCCTCGCCCGGTTGGCCGCGGAGGTGATTTCAGGCTACTATTTTCACCCTGCTGTAGATTCCAACCTCCTCTTCCACCTCACTCTTGATGCTTTTCTTCCTTTCATTTAACGACCCCCTGATAAGTCCCTTTCTTCGTTTCTCACTGACCGACTCCTGGCTTTCCTTCTTTCTTGAACCTTCATCTGCTTCCCTCATTCTTGGGGATTTTAACATTCATGTTAATGATCCCTCCAACTCTTATGCTTCTCAGTTTCTCGCTTTAACATCCTCTTTCAATTTTCAACTGTGCTCTACTACCCCCACTCACTAGAACGGCCGCTGTCTTGATCTTTTCTTCTCCAACTGTTCACTCTCCAGTTTCTGTGCCTCAGCTCTTCCCCTCTCTGATCATCATCTGATAACTTTCACACTTAAACACCCTCCCCCCAGTCCAATCTCAATCAATACATTTAGGAATCTTCAGGCTGTTGACTCTTTTACTCTGTCCACCAGTGTTTTAAATCTCTTCTCAACTACTGTGTTATCCAAGTCTGTCAATGAGGCTGTCTCTTCCTATAATACTACTCTCTCCTCTGGATAGTCTCACTCCTCTCATTCCCCGTTCTGTAAGGAATACTAAACTCCAGCTTTGGGTGACCTCTAGAACCTGCCACCTATGCCCGATCTGCCGAACGCCTTTGGCTGAAACCCCATGCCGACTTCATACCTTTCAAATTCTTACTGACCTCCTTCCAGTCTGCTCTTTCACTTGCCAAACAGGACTACTAAATCCAGTTGACAAATTCTCTTGGCTCAAACCCTCAATGTCTCTCTGCCACACTGAACTCTCTCCTCAAAATGCCTTCACCTCCAACTCCCTCTTCACTTTCTCCCCAGACTCTGGCTGAGTACTTTCATAAGGTTCACAAGATTAATCTTGAATTCTCAACCAAGACACTTCCACCTCTCCTTTCCTTAGTCCATTCTCTCAACTCTCTTTCAACCCCTGCCTCCTTTTCTGAAATCACTGAAGAGGAAACTGCACATTTTCTTTCCTCCTCAAAACTACCTACCTGCCCCTTTGATTTTATTCCCAACTATCTACTTAGCAATATCTCTCCTACTGTCAACCCTTTTATCTGTTATATCCTCAATCTTTCACTTTCCATTGTGACTGTCCCTGATGCCTTCAAACATACCGTAGTTACACCACTCCTCAAAAAAGCTTAATTGGACCCTACCTATCCTTCCAACTATCACCCCATCTCCCTCCACCCTTTCCTATCCAAGATACTTGAATATACTGTTCACCGCCATTGTCTTGACTTTTTCATCTCAAGCTATTTTGATCCACTTCAATCTGGGTTTCGCACTCTTCATTCAACTGAAACAGCACTTGCTCGTCTCCAATGACCTGTTCCTGGCCAGATCCAAAGGTCTATCCTCATCCTTCTTGATCTATCTTCTGCTTTTGACACTGATCACTGCCTACTCCTCGATACACTGTCCTTACGTGGATTTTAGGGCTCTGTTCTTTCCTGGTTTTCTCCTCATCTCTCCCCTCACATGTTTGGTGTATACTCTGGTGGATCCTCCTAGCCCACTATCAGTTGGTGTACCTCAGGGCTCTGTCTTGGGACCTTTTATCCATCTATACTTCTTCCCTTGGTGCTCTGATCTTATCACCTTTATGCTGTTGACCCCCAGATCTACCTCTCCACACCAGAAATTTCAGCAGGAATCCAGGCGAAAGCATCAGCCTGCCTGTCTGGCATTGCTGCTTAGATGTCTCAATCACCATCTGAAACTAAATATGACCAAGACAGAGCTTCTTCTCTTTCCCCCTAAACCAACCTCTCCTCTTTCCCCATTCTCTATCTCTGTGGATAACACTCTCATTCTCCCTGTCTCATCAGCTTGTAACCTTGGGGTCATCTTTGACTCCTCTCTCCTTCTCTGCATATATTCAACAGACTGCTAAAAACGGTCATTTCTTTCTCTATATCACCACCAAAATTTGTCCTTTCCTTTCTGAGCACACACCAAAACCCTTATCCACACTCTTACCACCTCTCGCTTAGACTATTGCAACTTGTTTCTCACAGGTCTCCCACTAAGTCATCTCTCTACCCTTCAATCTGTTCAAAATTCTGTTGCACGACATATTCTGCCAGTGTCGCTATGCTCATATTAGCCCTCTCCTCAAGTCACTTCATTGGCACCCCGTTTTCGCATACAGGTTAACCTCCTCTTATTGACTTACAATTGCATTCACTCTGCAGCTCCTCAGTACCTCTTCACTCTCATCTCTCCCTACATTCCTCCCCGGGAACTCCATTCACTGGGTAAATCTCTTATCTGCACTCTTCTCCTCCACTGCTACCTCCAGACTCTGTTCCTTTTATCTTGCTGCACCATATGCCTAGAATAGACTTCCTGAGCCGGTATGTTAAGCTACATCTCTGGCAGTCTTCAAATCTAGGCTAAAAGCCCACATTTTGATGCTGCTTTTAACTCCTAACCCTTACTCACTTGCTCAGTACCCATGTTTTATCATTCCCACCTTAGTAATTCCCTTATCCCTTATTTGTCTATCCTAATTAGTTTGTAAGCTCTGTCAAGCGGGGGCTGTCTCTTCATGTTCAGGTGTACAGCGCTGTGTACGTCTAGTAGCACTATAGAAATGATAAGTAGTAGTACTAATATGCTTGAGAGAGGATCTGCATGCCTACCCCTCGCAGTACATGCAAATCTCCCTTATGCATATTTAATAGGGACATCCTGAGAATCTAACCCATTTGTGGCCCTTGAAGGACTAGGCATGAAGACCAAGGATTAATGCTCAATACACTACCTGCAACTGAAGATAGGGGAACCAAATTTACCCCCTCCCCGAAACCAGTGGCCTAACTGATAATGCTTAAGTCCCATCTGGTGTATAGTGTGGTGGTTTGTTCTGTCTGAAAGAGATAGAGGAGTGGCCAACTTGTGATTAAGAGCAGTGCTTCAACCTTCTCCTGAAGGCACACCTATCCAAGCAGGTTTTAAGGACCACTAAAATAAATATGCATAAGATAACTGTGCATATACTATGCAAATCTACACACATCTCTTATGATCCCAACTGGTTAAATGAGTCTCCAAGAAGGGGTTAGAGCAGCAGGCTGAAAACCAGAAAAAAATATATCAGTTACAGTTGAAGTCCCACATTGCTCACTATAGTCCTTGTAATCTTTGGGTTGACACTTTATCCTCTGTTGCCTCAGGTATACTTACCATTAACATCTGACTAGTAACTGATGTTGCTCACCCACGTTGGTACAAGTGATGCTCTGGGAGAGGAGGGGTTGAAGTAACAGGTATGTATGCGGGCGGTGCTCAATCCTCACTGTCAGGAATAAAAGGCTAATGCAGAGAGGCTTGCATCCTGGAGGAATGCACAGTTGCGTGAATGTCAAGAGAATTTCTGCTTCCTAGACCATGGAATGATTTGGCCCAATTATGGTGAAGGGAGATGTGTCCACTTATCAAAAGAAAAGCCTGAAGTGCCTCTGAAAACAGAAAACTGACTAACCTACTGAAGGCTTGAAAAGTAGATCTATTGAGGGATAGGTGGGCAAAGCCCTCAACACAGAACAACTGCACAGAAATGGAAAAAGGGGCAGAATCTGGAAAGCTGTTTACTAATGCACATAATATGGACAAAAAAGTTACAGATGTAGAGGCTGTAATGAAAAAGGCCAAACTTGTAACATGTTTGGAAATGGCCGATTGCACTGTGAATAAAGGAAGCTGCCAGCACAGCACTGACCAGCCTGGCTACATGGCTGGAATACAGCCCAGGACTCCTTTTGGTTGTTTTTATTTCCATAACAGGGGAATAATGCTGGAATAGCGTGACCCCACCACCCTCCTGTGATTAAAGCACACTCTTCAGGGCTGCCAGGCCGGTCAGTGCTGCCAGCGTCCTCTGACCACAGTGCAATTTCCAAACATGGTACAAATTTGGCATTTTGGCCTGAAAGGAGGGAGAGGCAACCCTGAAGGCATTTGAGGAATGGGGCCCCACACCTCCCTCCCTTGCAGCAAGGGCCATGTGGGGACCGAGCAGAAGTTAACTGCCCATGGCCAACAGACTTTGCGCTTTACAAGGTCAGGTCTGTGGACTGTAACCCTGGGAGCCACGGTGTAGGCTGTACTACATGGTAGAGTCTTAGCTTGCACAGTTGAGAGATGGGCCAGGGACCAGGTGCACTAGCCCACACAATCTACTATCTGTTGGACAGTAGAGAAATGCTGGATTTTTCCACAAAGCACTAGTCTGTATACTGGTGATGTTACGGACAAGAGTTCAGTTTCTCTTTCTCCATCTACTGGTGGAGCTGGATGTTGAGAAGTCCCATTTTAACACTTAAGACTGTAATCCCTAGATGATATACCCTGCCTCCATCCACTTTTCCCTCTTCACGCATTCAAATATTGTATACCGCTTAGACCTAAGCGGTTTACAGTTTTCATTTTACAAGTCTGTTATAGGTAGTTAGGTCTGTCTCTAGTGGGCTCACAATCTAGTAGTACACTGTACTACTGTTGTACCTGGGGCAACATATGGTTAAGTGACTTGCCCAGGGTCACATGGAGCTGCAGATGGAATTGAATCTGGATCCCCAGATCTCAATCCACTGCCAACCATCAGGCAGTAGCGGGAATCAAACCCTGTTCCCCAGGTCCACAACCCCCTACACTAACCATTAGGCCACTCCTCCAGCTCCAGTCACCTCTGCTGCCACCTCCACCACCCCACCTCCTACCCTGCTTATCTAAAGTATGAAAGTAGTAACAGCAGGCCGTCAGCGCAGGAAGACTCTGCAGGATTTCATTCTAATAGGAGTCTCACCTGGCAAGACCGACTCTCAGGCTGGTTGACACCGCTGTATACCGCCATTCAGCAATGGCTGTATTGAGATCTACGAAGATTATCTCAGCAGTATCCCCCAGCCCCTGGCAGACTACATAGCAGAACAGGAGACAGAAATTAAACCCACCCAGGTTCTTGATATGATAAAGTACACATGGTTTATTTGGGGGAAAGAGGAGAGCAGGCAAACATTTTTTGTATACTGCTCTAATCAGCAGCCAGTCTACTCTAGTTCATATCAAACTAAAAAAGTCAAGCCACATCATTACAAATTATCCTGTTAAACCAACCCTCAAAATCAATTGCATGAAAGGTTATGTTGGAAAAAAAAAAAAATCACAAGAAGCCTTACACTATCAAAAGAGTGGCTACTTCATTCCCCATAAATGTTTTGGTAATTTTTTAAATTGCATTTTCAAAATAGAGCCCCTCTACCAATCCAAAGGTTGAGAAAAAGGGAGGTTGTGAAAAGCTATGAGCACTTGGTGACATTCTTTACCTGTGGTTGTTGCAGGAGAGATTGTGGTGACATTGCTGATCGCAGATGGTGTGACAGATGTGGTCTCATTACCTACAACACACAACATTACTGATTATAGCAGCGTGAAGGTTTTTGTCATGCTTTTTTGGTGTGTCTCATGGACAGCAGCAGTAAGCTGATTGTGGAGCTTTAGGATCAATGAGAAAGGAAATGAGATTTTACAGATGCTGAGTTTCCTCTCTGTTCCAAATACTCAGAGTACACCCATGCCACACACACCAGTGACCTGCTACTCGAGTGAGCATAAAGATGCCAGCAACACCCTGCCCTGATTCAGCTAGCGACAGCCACTTGCTAAAGATAATCACTAAAAAGCAACCTGTTTAAAAAGGCATACCCTACCAATCCAACTTATATGCCTATCTCTGCAACACAACCAAACTGAAGCACGTAATGGACATAACACAACTCTTCCGTTCTCCAATTCCCTAATGTGGCTGTGCCACATGAACTTGATCTTACCACAACATCACCCTGTATTTGTTCACACCGGAGCCTGCAAAGGCCTCTCCGGTACTATGTAAGCCACACTGAGCCTACAAATAGGTGGGAAAATGTGGGACACAAATGTAACAAATAAAAAAAAAATAAAAATACAAAAATGATACAGGATTTATCAGTGATCCGGAGAAGCTTTACCTGTACACATTGCTGAGTCATTCATAGCTGTACAACTGATCCCAACATTACTTTCATTTACACAGCTAAGGCTTCCTGCAAGAGAAAACAAAACAAAACAATGGCTGAAAATCCTTCAATACACATGATGCATGCATGAAAGTTTATTCTAGATGTGCACACAGGTTCTTCAGCTTATCAATCCATTCAATGTTTCTGTAAAACAAAACTTTGTGACTAATGTTACATAACTGTAGCCCACAACAGAGAAGTTATGAAGATAATTTACATTAACACCTCAAAATGTTTATAACATGAAATGAACACATTAAACAGCTTCAAATTGCAGAATACATGTCCAAGATTACAAAAAAACAAAAACAAGTCCATAAACTGCACACAAATTCTACAGAAATCAGTTTCCTAACAAGTCTCTAACAGACACGAGATTGAATTTATTAAAGTGACAAGAAAATAAAATCATAAAGCATCCACTTAAATTTATTCATAAGAAACAGCTAGATCTAAATAATGTATATTCAGCACGGAATTTAGCTTCAGATGTGGGGGAACCTTTGGCATGAGCAGCAATGGTTTTCAGACTAAGGGAATGTGGAGAATTGACAGACTCGGTCCATCTCTGAATTGGGCTCAACCACAGAAGATCCTGTTCTTGTGACCCCACCCCCTCCTGTGATGTCAGAACATCTGCTACTCCTAGCATTGGTCCCAGCCCCCCATCCCAATACCCCTCCATTATACCCGAGTCCCAACACCCTGATTTCTTAAGCTATACTACCCACTGCCAAGCCTCAGCTATTTGAATAAACAGAAATACATGAGGTCACATGACGCCATGATCAGGAACGGTTGGATAGCTAGCTTGCTCCTGCCTCCTTTTCCCAAACTCCTATTCTTTTTGGTGACTTTTGCCCATAAATATCACTGTCGACAGAAGCTTACGATCTGAGCACTATTGGGAGCACTGCGCTGCTGGTTCGCTGCGGATTATGGCTGCAAAGGCTCTCAGAAAGGACAGGGACAAGGGCAAGCTCCACAGGCTCATCCTTCAGCTCAGCCTGGGTGGCGGAGGTGACAGCAGAGGTGACCAGAGCTATAGAGTCGTTCTTGGATAAATGCTTAAACCTCGAAAATAGGTCCAGAAGAAAACAATGAGGGTCACCTTCAACCATTTGCTTAGGCCAGGAGGGACACTTTTCCTTATGGCCAGCAGAAGCACTATATTCAGTCCTTAAACAGACAATCCTTTTGCCTTCATACTGGAGCTAGCATTAGGAGGGGTTTTTTTTTTTTACATCTCAGAACATACGACTTCTATATGGCCTTGTAAAAGCTGGAAAGACCTAGGGATTTATCACAGGTGAAGCAAAAAATGGGAACAAGATGTGGGGGTGAATTTGGAATCCTGGGACTCTCTAATATAAAAGGCATTCAGTGACTGACCACAAATGCAGGCTATAGAGAATGTTACTTTTGTGTGCTCTGTAGAGCAGTGTTTCCCAAGTCCAGTCCTGGAGTACCTCTTGCCAATCAGGTTTTCAGGATATCCACAATGAATATGCATGAAGACATTTGCATATAATGGAAGCAGTATATGCGAATCAAGTTCATGCATATTCATTGTAGATATCCTGAAAAACTACTGGCAAGGGGTACTCCAGGACTGGAGTTGAGAAATACTAGACTCAGGTCCAGCTGTTCAGAGCCCATAGATTTGTCATTGCCAACTTGCTCTACATGCCTGGTGGCTGACAATACTTATCACTCTTTTTGGGAATGCTTGGAAGTGCAATGTTTTTGGAGAAAGGTTACTGATATGGTCTCTCTTCCACTGGAGGATTGTGGGTACCCCTGTTCAATTGTTGTTGGATTACCCCAAGTCTTTTCAGGGTCCAGATAAGGAATGCACATTACAGTTTTGCAAACTGTCTGTTGGTGAGAAAATGCATTTTGCAGTCCTGGACTTCCTCTCAGCCGCCCACATTTTACTTAAGTATATAAATATTGTTATACTGGGCAGCAATGTTAAGGCCAGAAGTAGGGAGTGACCCTAGCTGTTGAGGAATAAAGATGTTGTAGCGGTTTGGTGGCTACAGAAGCAGGATTGCAAACCAGGAAGCCAAAGCTCAAAATACTTCTCCCACTAGAGGCTCCCTGTGATCTTGAGCTGGTCACTGTCCTCCAGTGCCTCAAGTATAACTTATCCAGTAAGCACATGGACAGGGAAATAGCTCACATATCTGAATTTAATAACCTGCCTCAAGAGACCAACATTTCCTTAGGTTTATATACTGCAATCTGGCAACTGTTGATCAGTACTTTGTACAAGAGTTATACTCAAAAACAGTACACACACATACAGAACAAATCCTTTTTTTTTTAAATTTATTAGGATTTACCTCTTTTTTGAAGGAATTCACTCGAGGCGGTGTACAGCAAGAATAGGTCAAATATAAGCAATAGACAATTACAACAGTAAAAACATTCAAACAATACAAAGTATGGCATAGTACACTACTACTACTACTAATAGCATTTATATAGCGCTACCGGATGCACGCAGCGCTGAACATTTGACATAGAGAGACAATCCCTGCTCAAAGAGCTTACAATCTAGGTAAAACAGACAGACATTACAGGCAATGGAATTACAGGGTAAAGAGGAACGGGGGGGGGGGGGGGGGGGGGGGAGGAGGGCAATGAGTTCATTGCTGCTTTGCTTTCTTTTTAAACTACCTACTATAATGCCAACACACAATAAAACATTTTAATAGACAGCATAGGGTGTAAGCAAAGATGAACATATAGATGGATAAGATAGAGGAACAGGAGTAAGAAAATGCAAATGTGGTCATAAAGGTGCTTGAACATTACCTTGGCTAGGGTAGGAGTGGATAAACTTGTCCTGCTACAATATTTGCAGCCAGTGTCATTTACTTCTTCCCTTAAAGTCCTGGTTGAAGATCCAAGCTTTCACCTGCTTCCTAAGTAAGCGAAGCCTTCAGGGAGTGCAGTCCAGAGCATGGGGGCTTCTCTGGAGAAGGCTCGATTGCGGGTATCGTATCGTGTGATGTCCTTTGGAGAGGGTGTGGTTAGGGAAACTCCTTGGGAGGACCTTAGTAACTTTGAGTGTGTGTCGAGAGAGATCCTGTTCAAGTACTCTGGGTCATTTCCTTTAAGAGACTTGAAGGTCAAACAGAGTTTTAAATTTGGCCAGTGAAATTTTTGTAAAAGTGGTGTGATATGGTCAATTACAACCTTCTATTAGGTCTTGCTGCAGCATTCTGAATTAATTGGAGCTGGTGCAAACCCTCTGTAGTCAGACCAACGTACAGTGCATTACAATACTCTAGTCTCGATGTTATCATGGTATGCACATCTGAGACAAGGCTTGCCTTCTTAATGTAAGGAGACGGGCAGCGTAGTTGTCACAAGTGATAGAATCTGCAAGCTTGCTTGGATTTGGGGGATTAGAGTAAGTATTGAATCGAGCTGTATTCCAAGGTTCCTGACTTGTGATTTGAAGGGGAGTTCATATTTCCCAAAAGAGATTCTGATGTCAGGTATGTTCCCCACTTGTGTTAGGGACCCACGGAAGCTCTGTTTAACTTTGGTTCAGGCAAAGTTTGTTGTTTTTAGCCTATTCTTGAACTGATGTTAGACCGGCAGCCAGTTTATTCAGGACTGTCAAGTTCAATGGGTATGAGTAGCTGTTTTGTTTCTTGTTGATTTTCTTGCGAAGATGGTTTCTTCTGTTTTTTGTATTACGAGTAGCTGCACATCATCCACACAGATGTAGAACTGAGTGTCCATTGACCAAATCAGCTTGGCTAGTAGCTTGAGGAAGATATTTATTTGTTGCATTTGTATCTCACATTTTCCCACCTATTTGCAGGCTCAATGTGGCTTACACTGTTCCGTCATGGCGATCGCCAATTTTGAATAGAATAGGTGTCTGTATTGATCCTTGTGGTACCCCACAGGTCAGTGCCCATGGCGGTGATGAGGTGCTGCCAAACACTATGTTGCCTGTCTGATAGACATGATCTGAACATGCTAGCATACCATGATCCACAGTGTCAAAAGCTGCCGAGAAATCTAGCAGTACTTACACAGAGGCAAATCCCATCTCAGTTTCTATGAAGATCTCTAGTAGGGATACAAGGACTGTTTCTGTTCCATAACCGTGTCTGAATCCAGATTGACATGAATCTAGCCAGTTTCTCTCTCCTAGCCAATCACTGAGTTGATCACAGACTGTCTTCTATTAGTTTCCCTAAAAATGGGATGTTGGATAATGCTGGTCGGTAATTTTCAAGTTTGTTCTGGTCAAGGTTGTTCTTTAGCACAGGACGCACTACTGCTCATTTTAATGCTGTTGGTAGTTGCCCATTAGAAAGAGAAGAGTTTGTGATTTTTGTGGCGCCTTCTACAATACCCCTGCTTGCCTGCTTCACTATATTTGATGGGTAGGGGTCGAGGGACCAGTTAGTTGGTCGAAGGTTTTAGGATCTTGTCAAGGCCCTCCTGTGTTATTGAGTTAAAAATAGTCCCCATACGTCTGTGTTAGGAGGGGGCGAGTTTGTGCCGTCTAGGTTAGCTGATTGGAGACTGGGTGGGACCGCCTGTACATCCTGGTGGAGACTTAATTTTGTTGGCAAAGTACGCAGCAAAATCACTGCAGTTCAATTGTGACTGGGCAGGCTGGTTCTGTTGTGGGGGTTTCAATAGGCTGTTTACTATGCAGAACAGGTTATTGGTTGAATTGGCAGCCTGTTCGACGCATCAAGAAAAATATTGTTATTTGGCTGCTGTTAAGGCTTCGTGATTCCTACAGTTTAGCCTTCCCTCATCCAGGCAAGATTTACGCCATCTCCTTTCCAGTTTCCATCCTTCTCGCTTAAGGGTCCAAAATTCTGGAGAAAACCAAGGAGAGTGAACATTTGTGAGTGGGGCACAAGACTTTTTTTAGTGGTGCCGTTTTTCTCTAAGGTCTTAGCTAGGTGTGTATTCCAAATACCAATTTGTTCCAACACAGTAGTTGTCTTTCCATCCACATGTGAATCGTCCTCTAGGAAATTCTCAGCAGTCAGCTTGTTCTCGTCTCTGATCTCCTTCCAAACTCTGGGAGGTGCCATTTGTTCCAGGTGGTCACTTAGGGAAAAGTTAATTAGAAAGTGGTCTGTCCATGATAGGGGTTGAAGGGAGCTGGGCTATCAGGGTGTTCTCAATACTGTAATCCCGATATTCTGGCGTTATCAACCCCCTTGAAGAATACCAAATCTAGTATGTGACCCTTTTCATGGGTTGGAGAATTGATCACCTGTGAGAATCCTAGGGCTGTCATCGTGTCCAGGAAAACAGCTGCGGTTTCAATGTGTAGTTTGAAATCTCCCATGACCACCATCCTAGGATAATTCAGGGTCACTTATGTAATCAGATCAAGGAGTTCTTGCATGGATGTGTTACAAGGTGGTTGGCTTCTCCTCTTTTAGCTGGATTAAGAGATTCTGATTCATTTAGCTGGGTTCTGTGTAGTTGACTGTATCCCAAATCAAGACTGCTACCCCTCCACCCTTGCTTTCATCTAGTCAAGTTTCATTTATTCCTAAGATGGCAAGATGCTGTTCATGGATGACGCAATGAATCACTGAAGATTTCTTTGCAGCTCATCTGGCATTCACCAGTCCTATAGTTCCACAGGGTGGTCTGCGTGTAACTTTAGTATGGCAATAAGGTGATCATTTAAGTACTGTTGTGTAGGTGTTTGGCCTCTTGCAGTTTTGTCTTCTCTTTGGTTGGTGGCGATTATTATTTCCCACAACCACAAAAATCAATACAGAAAGTTATTCAGTGATAATGTTAGACAACTTACACACAGGAAAAAAAAAAAAAAGTTAAGATGTAGAAAGCACAGAATTTCCGACAGATTTTGCCCCACAATGACTGCCAGTTTTCCTCAGAACTTAGTGGGTTCTGCCACTTGAACACGCAGGGAATTACAGGCAAGGCCTTTTTGTAAACCATCCTGCAAAAAGTCAAGTATCAGCGAGACAGAAGCCCGCATGGGTGTGATCGCTTTAGAAGCCCACCAAGCCTCAAATTGGCACCAAATCCTGGCATAAGCCACGGAAGTGGAACGCTTATGGGCCTGTAGGAGAGTGGAAATGACTTTACTGGAATATCCCTTGTCTCTCAATTGTGCCCTCTCAATAGCCATGCCGTAAGACCAAAGCGGCAGGCGTCCTCCATGGTGACCGGGCCCTGTGACAACAGGTTCGGTACCAGAGGTAACGGCAGGGGATCCTCTACCAGCATCTGCCGGAGGTCCGCATACCACAGCCTCCTGGGCCAATCCAGGGCAATGAGAACCACCTCTCCTTGGTGGAGCCGAATCCGCAGGAGTACTCGCCCTATCAAGGGCCACGGAGGGAACACATACAGGAGGCCCTGAGAGGCCAGGGTTGAGCCAAGGCATCCAACCCTGCCGAGCGAGGATCTCTCCGTCTGCTGTAGAAGCACGGGACTTTGGCATTTGTGCTTGACGCCATAAGATCCATTACGGGCTTTCACCATTTGGCACATATCTGCAGGAATATTTTGTCTGCAAGTTCCCATTCCGCTGGGTCAATTTGATTCCTGCTCAGGTAATCGGCTTGCATGTTGCTCTGACCTGAATTTGAGCTGCTGACAGAAACTGCAGATGAAGCTCGGCCCAGTGGCAAATCTGTGCGGCCTGCGCTGCTAGTGCAATGCACCGAGTGCCTCCTTGGCGATTTATGTAGGCCACTGCTGTCGTGTTGTCCGACAGAACTCTGACAGCCAATCCTTCCAGGGTCAATTGAAAGGCCAGAAGCGCCTGGAAAATCGCTTTCAACTCCAAGCGATTGATGAACCACTCCGACTACTCGGGTGTCCAAAGACTCTGGGCATGCCTTCCCCGGCAATGTGCACTCCAGCCTTTCAGGCTAGCATCTGTTACCACCAGGCACCAATTGGGGAGCGCTAGCAGCATTCCTCGCCGTAGCATGCTGTCTGAGAGCCACCACTCCATACTGAGCCGGGCCTCAGGGAGCCACGTGAGTCTGCATTAATAATCCTGAGATATTGGAGACCACCGTTGAAGCAGGGAGCACTGCAGAGGTCTCAGGTGCACTCTCGCCCAAGGCACCACTTCCAAAGTGGCCATCATCGACCCCAACAGGCTGTGTCGAACCAGACCCCCAAATATTCTAGAGAGATTGAGAGGGGGGGTCAGGTGACTTTTGGCTATATTGGCGACTCAGTCCAGAGATTGCAGTACTGAGACCGCTCTGGCTGTAACCTGATGACTCTCTTCTACAGAGTCTGCTCTGATGAGCCAGTCGTCTAGGTACGGGTGAACCCGGATACCCACTCGCCTGAGAAAAGCAGCTACTACCACCATTACCTTGGAAAAGGTTCGGGGAGCTGTGGCGAGGCCAAAAGGTAAGGCCCGAAACTGGAAATGTTTTCCCATCATCGCAAAACGCAGAAACCTCTGGTGCGGGGGCCAAATTGGTATGTGCAAGTAAGCTTCTTTCAGGTCCAGAGACGTGAGAAACTCTCCTGGCTGTACCACCGCTACGATGGAGCGAAGGGTTTCCATGTGAAAATGCCACACGTTCAGAGACTTGATTTGCCTTAAGTCTAGGATAGGCCGAAAAGACCTTCCTTTTCGCGGCACCACGAAGTAAATGGAGTAACGGCCAGAGCCGCATTCGGCGGGAAACACGGGGGAAACCACCCCAATGTGAATCAAGCCTTGCAAGGCTCCACAAACACGTCTCTTATCGGGGCATTGAATTCTATTCTGTAGCCTTCTCTGATCAGGTCCAAGACCCACTGATCTGAGGTAATCTTGGCCCACTCCTCGAGAAAGAGGGAAAGTCGTCCTCCTATCACAGGAATCGAGGAGGGGGCCGGCGCACCATCATTGAGAGGGTCGCCCTTGAACTCCAGGTCTTGAACCTGCTGCTGCGGAACGTTTGTCCGAGCAAAAGGAGTTCCTCTGCTGAAAACGGGCACGCGAGGTGAACCCAGCAGAACGCCCCGGCGGTACCTTCTAGCTTCATGGAAGCGAGGGTCTGTAAGAGGAGGGAACCGCCTGACTCTTGGAAGAAGGCCGCGGCCTATCCTCGGGTAAGCGCTGGGGTTTGGCATCCCCCAGGCCTTTCACAATTTTCTCCAACTCCTCACCAAACAGGAGAAGGCCTTGAAAGGGCAACTTCACCAACCTTTGCTTAGAGGCCATGTCAGCTGCCCAATGCCGTAACCACAGAAGACGGCGAGCCGCCACCGCTACAGCCATCTGTTTAGCCGAAGCTCTGACCAGATCATAAAGGGCATCAGTCAAAAATGACAAGGCCGACTCCATCTGCGGTGCCACCTCCTTAAGGGGCTCCGCTCCATCTCCGGGCTGTTCCACTGCCTCTTGTAACCAAGCGAGGCAGGCTCGGGCAGCGTAGCAGCTGCATGCACACGCCCATAAGGATAGGCCTGAAATTTCAAAGGACCGTTTCATAGCTGCCTCCAGGCAACAGTCCTGCATGTCCTTCAGGGCAACTCCTCCTTCCACTGGGAGGGTAGTTTTCTTTGTCACAGCCATGACTAGGGCATCCACTTTAGGCACTGCTAGGCGCGCCAAATGCTCCTCACTTAAGAGGGTATAATTGCCCCATAGCCCTGGCGACTTTCAAAGTCCCCTCGGTGTCAGCGCATTGAGCCGTGATAAGCTCTTGGATGGAGTCATGCAAAGGAAAGGCTCAAGCAGGCTTCTTAGTACTTGCCATCCTCGGATTACCGGAGGAGGTCTCAGTACTCCCAGGGTCTTCTATAGAGAGGACCTGCAAGGCATCAGTAATAAGCGCTGGCAGCTCACCGCGGTGGACGATCCTCACCGCAGAAGGATCATCTGGATCCGGTGGCAATCCTGCACCTTCTTCTGGCTCTCCAGACCCCTCAGAGTCCTCACATCCCGACCACGGGGGGGGGGGGGGGGGGGGGGGGGTGCAGTGCACCACTCTCTGAAGGGGAATCCACTCTTCTGCATTTGTCTTGCGGCCATCTGTCAGGGGAAAACGCGCCTGACGGTAATCCAAGGCCAGACTCCACTGGAGGGGATACAGAAAGCAGGGCCGCCGAGGACCCCTGCGGAAGAGCTCTTTTTAACATGTATGCATTATGCAGCAATAAAACAAATTCAGGGGAAAATGGCTCACCCTGGCCTCCCGGTTCCAGTCCGGGAAATACAGCTCTTTTATTAGCCTCTACACAAGGCGCCCCTCCAGGCTCAAACCCCTCCGCCTCAGCGGGGGTCGTGCCATGCTGTTCCAAAATGGCGCCTGCTGCCAGCTCCACGGAGCGGGAAGGAACATCGCTCACCATGCTCGGGCCGGCTCTACCGTCTGAAAAGCACGCCTTACAGAGCCCAGCTGCAGATTTGCGCTTGCCACAAACGGAACAGCGCTTTACTTTCTCAGCAGCCAAAGCCGAAAACGGCGGAAATTCAAAATGGCAGATTCGCGCCAAAATCGTAACGAACACGGGCCCTCCCCAGAGGAGATACAAAATGCTCTTACCTCACCAGACTGAGTCTCCGAGCTTTTCTAGGATCGCAGCGCCAAAGCGCGACACGACTTTTTTTTTTTTTTTTTTTTTTTTTTTTTAACACTATGAGGAAAGTTTGAGGCAACAGCGAAAGGTAAAATTATGTATAATCATACCTGATAATTTTCTTTCCATTAATCATAGCTGATCAATCCATAGACTGGTGGGTTGTGTCCATCTACCAGCAGGTGGAGATAGAGAGCAAACTTTTGCCTCCCTATATGTGGTCATGTGCTGCCGGAAACTCCTCAGTATGTCGATATCAAAGCTCCATCCGCAGGACTCAGCACTTAGAGAATTACACCCACGAAGGGACACTCTGCCCAGCTCACCACCGCCGAAACGGGGGAGGGGAATTAACCCAGCTCATCCCCACACAAGTGGGGGAGGGGAATCCGTCCAGCTCATCCCCGCGGAGCGGGGGAGGGACACCACACCCGCCGATGCGGGGGGATCTGGCTTATCCTGCAACCGCAACCGCGGGAGGAGCTGACTGACCCTAACACCGCCGAAGCGGGAGGGGTACAAAGCTGCCCTACAGCCGCACGAAGCGGGAGGGAGTGCCGGCAGAATTTATGTCTCAATCCAGCCCCGTAAAACGGAGGGGAGAGGAATGCAGCAGCTCACTGTAACACAAACTCGTCTCAACTCTTGAAGAATCCAAGTGAAAGAAGAACTTGAACACGAAGTCCTCCTGAAGTAACTGAAGGCTAAACTTGAACCTAAAATTCAACCAGAATATAAACAGTACAGATATCTGGGAGGGGCTATGGATTGATCAGCTATGATTAATGAAAAGAAAATTATCAGGTATGATTATACATAATTTTACCTTCCATATCATCAAGCTGATCAATCCATAGACTGGTGGGATGTACCGAAGCAGTACTCACCCAGGGCGGGACATAGAAATCCCTGACCTCAACACTGAAGCTCCAAACCGGGCCTCCGCCCGTGCAGCCACAGTCAAACGGTAATGCTTGGAGAATGTATGAGCCGAAGCCCACGTTGCCGCCTTGCATATCTCTTCCAAGGAGACGGATCCGGCCTCTGCCATCGAGGCCGCCTGAGCTCTCGTGGAGTGAGCCTTCAGCTGAATAGGCGGCACCTTCCCCGCGGCCACATAAGCCGCTGCAATGGCTTCCTTGACCCACCTTGCCACTGTAGGCTTAGCAGCCTGCAGACCCTTACGAGGACCTGCAAACAGGACAAACAGATGATCCGATTTCCGGAAATCATTGGTCACTTCCAAGTATCTGATGATGACTCGTCTCACATCCAGATATTCAAGAGCGGAGTACTCCTCTGGGTAGTCCTCCCTACGAAAGGAAGGGAGACAGAGCTGCTGATTCACATAGAAGCGAGAACCAAACTTGGGCAGGAAGGCAGGCACTGTGCGAATAGTCACTCCTGCCTCAGTGAACTGCAGAAAAGGCTCTCGACATGAGAGCGCCTGGAGCTCGGAAACTCTTCTGGCTGAAGTGATAGCCACCAAAAAGACTGCTTTCAACGTCAGGTCTTTCAGAGATGCCCTCGACAAGGGTTCCAAAGGCGGCTTCTGCAATGCTCTTAGCACCAGGTTGAGATTCCACGCAGGCACCACTGAGTGCAGAGGAGGGCGCAGGTGATTAACTCCCTTGAGAAAGCGCACCACATCTGGCTGCGAAGCCAGGGAAGCACCCTTCAGGCGGCCCCTGAAGCAAGCCAGAGCCTCTACCTGGACTTTAAGGGAACTGAGCGACAGGCCTTTCTCCAGACCTTCTTGCAGGAACGCCAACACTGAAGAAATTGGAGCAGTGAAGGGAGAAAGTGAGCCTGCTTCACACCATGCTGCAAAGATACGCCAAACCCTGGCGTAAGCAGTAGAAGTAGAGCGCTTCCTCGCTCTCAGCATAGTGGCGATGACCTTGTCCGAGAAGCCCTTCTTCCTCAGACGCTGCCGCTCAATAGCCAGGCCGTAAGACCAAAGGGAGAGGGATCCTCCATCACCACGGGACCCTGATGTAACAGGCCCTGCTCCACTGACAGCCGCAGAGGATCGTCGACTGAGAGCCTGAACAAGTCCGCATACCAGGGACGTCTGGGCCAATCCGGACCCACCAGGATTACCCTGCCGGGATGCTTTGCCACCCGGTCTAGCACCCTGCCCAACATGGGCCAGGGCGGGAACACATAGAGGAGCTCTTGTGTCGGCCACTGTTGGAGAAGAGCATCTACTCCCAGGGATCGAGGGTCCCGTCCTCTGCTGAAAAAGCGCGGCACTTGGCCATTGGCCGATGACGCCATCAGATCTAGGCTCGGCTGGCCCCAGCGCTTCGTGATGTCCAAGAACGCCTGAGCAGATAGTTGCCACTCTCCGGGCTCCAAGGTATGGCGACTGAGAAAGTCCGCCTTGACATTCATGACTCCGGCAATGTGGGCCGCTGAAAGCTGCTCCAGGTTCGCTTCCGCCCACTGGCAAAGACTCATAGCCTCCTGGCTAGAGGGGCGCTCTTGGTACCTCCCTGGCGGTTGATATAGGCCACAGCCGTGGCATTGTCCGACAGGACCCGTACAGGCTTCAACACCAGTACCGGGATGAACTCCAATAACACCAACCGAATGGCTCTGAGTTCCAGGAGGTTGATAGACCACTTGCCTCTGCAGGAGACTAGAGCCCCTGCGCTGTCCTTCCCAAGCAGTGGGCTCCCCAGCCCATCAAAGAGGCGTCTGTCGTGACGACAATCCACTCCGGGGTCACCAGAGGCAATCCTGCAGACAACTCGTCTGTCTGCGTCCACCAGCTCAGCGCCTTGCGCACTGCTGGGTCCTCGGGAAGGCGCACAGCATAATCCTCCGACATCGGAGTCCAGCGCAGCAGCAGAGATAGCTGTAGTGGTCTCATATGAGCCCTGGCCCAGGGCACTACTTCCATCGTGGCCGTCATAGAGCCCAACAGCTGCACGTAGTCCCAAGCCCAAAAGGAGAGGCTACTAGGAACTAGTCCAACTGAGCCTGAAGCTTGACAATCCGATTGTCTGGCAGGAACACTCTGCCCACTTGGGTGTCGAATCGAACTCCCAGATACACCAGGGACTGAGTCGGGCGCAGCTGGCTCTTCTTCCAGTTGATGATCCATCCCAGGGAGCTCAAAAGAGCAACTACCCGGTCCATAGCTTTGCCGCACTCTGCATAAGAGGGGGCTCGGATCAACCAGTCGTCCAGATAAGGATGGACTTGTACTCCTTCCTTTAGCAGGAAGGCCGCTATGACCCCCATTACTTTGGAAAAGGTCTGCGGAGCAGTAGCCAACCCGAAAGGGAGGGCTCTGAACTGGAAGTGTCGTCTCAGGACTGTAAAACGCAGAAAGCGTTGGAGAGGAGGCCAGATGGGAATATGCAGGTACGCTTCCTTGATGTCCAAGGAAGCCAAGAACTCTCCTGCCTTCACTGCCGCTATAACAGAGCGGAGAGTCTCCATGCGAAAGTGCCTCACTTTCCAGGCCCGATTGACCCCTTGAGGTCGAGGATAGGCCGGACAGAACCTCCTTTCTTTGGAACCACAAAGTAAATGGAGTAACGTCCCTTGCCAATCTGATTTTTTGGCACCGGAACGACCGCACCCAGGCGGATCAGGTTGTCCAAGGTCTGCTGCACTACCACAGCTTGACCGGAGACTTGCAGGGAGAGAGTACAAACCCGTCTCTTAAGGGTTGGCAGAACTCTAGCTTGTAGCCGTCTCTGATGACTTCCAGCACCCACGCGTCTGAAGTTATAGTGGTCCACTCGCCCAGAAACGAGGACAGCCGTCCTCCAATCTGCACTGGGGCGTGGACCAAGGCCCCGTCATTGGGTACGAGACCCTGGGGGAGGACCGGAGGGAGCACCTCCGGGACGGCGGTCTCTGCGAAAGGAATGCTGCTTGGGGGAGAAATTCTCTTGAAGGAAGAGGGGGCAGAGGAACCCGACTTGCCCGGGCGGTACCGATGGGCTTCCTGCAACCGTCCTCTGGAGGTATCGGGACGAGTACTAACCCGAGCCCTGACCTCTGGTAATTTCTTGCCCTTAGACGTGCCGAGATCGGTCACGATTTTGTCCAGCTCGACCCCAAAGAGCAGCTTGCCTTTAAAAGGCAATCTAGCCAGGCGGGATTTAGAGGCGTGGTCAGCAGACCAATGTTTCAGCCAAAGCCACCGCCGCGCAGAGACTGTCTGAGCCATGCCTTTAGCTGAGGCTCTCCAGACATCATACAGCAAGTCTGCCAAATAGGCTAAGCCCGATTCCAGGGCCGGCCAATCAGCCCTCAAGGAATGATCCGAGGGGGAAGCCCGCTGCACCATAGTCCGGCACGCCCTGGCCACATAGGAGCCGCAAACTTAAAGCAGCTGCCTCAAAGGACGACCTTAAGGCCGCCTCCAATCTTCTGACTTGGGCGTCCTTTAGGGCCGTGCCACCTTCCACCGGCAACGCCGTTTTCTTAGTCACCGCAGTGATTAAAGAATCCACGGTAGGCCACAGATAGGCCTCACGTTCACTCACAGCCAAAGGATAGAGGCGGGACATAGCCCTAGCCACTTTAAGGCTCGTTTCCGGGACATCCCATTGAGCCGCAATTAAGGTGTGCATGGCATCATGCACGTGGAAGGTTCTAGGCGGGCGCTTCGTCCCCAGCATAATGGCAGAGCCAACAGGGGCTGAGGGAGAGACGTCCTCCGGAGAGGAAATCTTCAAAGTGTCCATGGCCTGTAACAACAGGTTGGGCAAATCCTCTGGGCTAAAAAGCCGCGCTGCAGAGGGGTCATCCGCTCCATCCGAGCGGGGATCTATCTCCTCCAAGGAATCTGCAAAGGATCGTTGGGAGACCTCAGACACGCTGCCCTCATCTACATCGGAGGAGACAAAAGTCCTCCAAGGCCTGGAAATCAACCCGAGGGCGTTTACCTCTGGGAACCTCAACCTCTTTATCAGAAGAGGGAGCAGGGGCAGCGTTTTGCATGAGGAAAGCCTGATGCAGCAGCAAAACAAACTCGGGGGAGAAACCCCCCAGACTGTGCACTTCCGCAGCCTGGGCAACAGCCCTAGACGCACTCTCAACCGGCGCTCGCAATAGCGGGGGAGAGACATGCTGCGCATCCAAAATGGCGTCCGGCGCGAAACTCCGTGAAGGAGCCGCGCGGGAAGAACGGCGCTTAACTTTAGCCGCTTTTGTGCCGTCGCCCAAATTAAGGGCGTTCATGGCATTAATGTCTCCAACCTCAAGGGCGGCCCCGAAGAAGCCGTCCGAGCCGCGTGGCCGGCCAAGATGGCGGAGGCGAGGAGCGGGGGATGGGCGTTTATGGCGGGAAAAAACCGCCACGCCGGAGGAACGACCGGGACATTCATCGGTCACTAAACTATCACCCATCAAGGGCGAATCAGGTTGTAAAACCCCCGCATCCCCTCTAGAAGCGCTCCAGCGATCCGGGGAGCGACCCTTTGCGCCCTCGCCCTCCGACGCCATTGCCACGAGGAGAAGAATCGGGGAACCCCCTGCCCGCTATAAAAAGGTAAAATTACCTGCTTGCCGCTCCGAGCTGTAACGAACTGGTGTCCCAGTGAGTAGCTGCAATGAACGTTTAAAGAAACGTCGAATTAAACGCCTTTAAAGACGTTTAAAATTTTTTTTTTTTTTTTTTTTTTTTAAACGGAGCCAGCGGGAGGGGGGAGAAAAGGAGGGACCTGGCACCACCAGGTTTGCACTTGCTCAAAAGAGCCCTCAACCCCAGGCCTCAACAAAACCTAAGGATTAGGCTTGGAGGCCTAGCCAGAGCTGCTGCTGTGTGTGACCACCACCTGCTGAGATAGAGAACATACTGGGGAGTTTCCGGCAGCACATGACCACATATAGGGAGGCAAAAGTTTGCTCTCTATCTCCACCTGCTGGTAGATGGACACAACCCACCAGTCTATGGATTGATCAGCTTGATGATATGGAAGAGGCAAATTTCCAACTCCGGAGGATCAGTAGCGTGGGAAAGGGCTAACCTATTTGCCTTTAAAGTGGGCACCATCAGCCACAACACCCCTGCTACAACTGGCAAAAGCACAGGAGCCACCCCAGGCAGATTTTCTGAAGGAGCCTGAACAAGCTGCAACCACCCTGCTGGGGAGATAGAGAATACTGAAGAGGCAGATGGAGCTAGCTGGCCATGAGGCACTATGGTTTTTCAGTGCTCTCTATCTCCCCCTGCTGGTTGATGGACACAACCCACTTGTAATGGATTCATCTGCTTGATGACAAGGAATAGTTCTATTAACAAAGCAATCAAACCCATTAAATCTTTCTAATACACCATGCATTAGAATAGTTCACAGCATTCTATCATGCCAAAGACATACCCCCAATGCAGTAAACTAATGCCAAGCAAAAAAGTATACCAACACAGCACATACCACCACCAAGCATAAGGCATCTCTCCTTGCCCGTCAGTGCACAAGTGGACTTTGGATCATGCACCAACAGAAAGAGCAAATAAGGGCCCCAAAAAAGATGAAGATTCTTGATGGGCCAAGACCTTGATCTACTTCACCCCAACTATAGTGTTGGGAGGCAGAAGCAAGTGGGCTTTGCCTCTCCCTCCCAACCCCAAAGGTGGGAAGAGAAAGGAATCCAGGACTCACTAAGTCACCAGTGGAGGTCTGCCAAAATGGTTATCCAAACTGATGTGCTCCAATTCCTCTGATAACCCTTTTGCTCCCATGCAGAGGTAAAGATTATGGTAGTTTGTTTTTTTTTTTTTTTTTCTTCTCTAGTACCACAATTTAAAAGCTACTTACAGAGGAGTAATTTTGGATGCACCTTTCATACCCATTGTGTTATAAGGTTTAAGCATGGAGAAAAAAAAATCAGGGTACACAGTTGTGCTAGAGTACAGCATTGCTTACTACTCTGGCCCCTCAAATAGTGGTGGGTCATAAATTTACCTTATATATTTACAAACACTGTACTGTAGGCACGAAGTTGCTTGTTAAATGTTACTCTGTTATACCTGTGGTTATCCAGTACAAAGTGCACAGTAAAATTTTATGTCCTAAGATACACACCCTCTTTATCTTCATCACATGTTTACTTAGTGTACATGCTATTTTGTTTGCTCTTATATTTGTACAAATATCATGTTTGGCAATGTATGCACTTATTCTTGAATGTGAGGTTTCTCTCCTTTAAATGGATATATTATTTCAGATCTTTTCTTAGAACACCTTTTTAACTTTATTTTATACAATAATCATTTTTTGTTTTTATAAACTTGTGTTAAATGTATAATCTAAACACATACATTCTTTACTATAACATGTATTCTCCGAGGACAAGCAGGCTGCTTGTTCTCACTGATGGGTGACGTCCACGGCAGCCCCTCCAATCGGAAACTTCACTAGCAAAGTCCTTTGCTAGTCCTCGCGCGCCCGCGCGCACCGCGCATGCGCGGCCGTCTTCCCGCCCGAAACCGGCTCGAGCCGGCCAGTCTTCTTTTGTCCGCACTCGGTACGGTCGTATTTTCGCCGTGTCGAACCCCGGAAAGTCGACCTCGCGCGTCCAAATTGTTTTGAGCGTGTTTTTTCTTCGGAAAAGCTTTTGCTTAAGTCGGGAAGTGCTCCGGAAACCCTCCACCGGGTTTCGTGTCAATCCTCCCCGTACTTCCAGCTTTTTGCCCCGGTAAGTTTTCTTTCGTCGTCGGGGTAGGCCTCTTTTCGGCCTCGGTCGAGATTTTCTCCCTCTGAAGTTTTGGTGCTCTTTTTCCGTCATTTCGGATTTTGATTTCGCTGGCGTGATTTTTCCGCCCATGACATCGAAGCCTTCCAGCGGCTTCAAGAAGTGCACCCAGTGCGCCCGGGTTATCTCGCTCACTGATCGACACTCGTCGTGTCTTCAGTGTCTGGGGGCCGAGCACCGCCCTCAGAACTGCAGTCTGTGTTCCCTGCTTCAGAGGCGGACTCAGGTAGCGAGACTAGCCCAGTGGAACGTGTTGTTCTCGGGCTCTTCGTCGGCATCGGCACCGGGATCTTCGAGTGCATCGACGTCGTCAGCGTCCAGACCATCTTCCTCGGCCGCCCCTGCATCGAGTGCATCGAGGCATCGGGCCTCTGCATCGGCGCCGAGACATCGGATAGCTGCATCGACGTCGGTGGTACCGGGACCTCGTCTGCTGATGTCGTCGGACGGTGGTGCATCGTCAGGAGTGCAGGTGAGGGCTGTCCATTCCCCTGCTGGTGGCGGTGAGCCTTCGGGTGGGTCTCCTCCTACCCTGAGGGCTCCTGCGGTACAGCCCCCCCGAGACCGACCTCCTTCGGCCTCGGCCCCGAGGAAGCGACGGATGGATTCTACGTCCTCCTCGTCGGTGCCGGGGAGCTCCGGTGACATGCTTCGGAAGAAATCGAAGAAGCATCGACACCGGTCTCCTCCCCGTGTCGGCACCGAGAGCTCTGGGTCGCCGAGGGATTCGGCACCCAGCAGGCATCGGCACCGAGAGGACCGCTCACCCTCTGTTCAAGAGGTGTCGATGCGCTCCACTCTGGACAGCCCGGAACAGCCTCCTCGCCCGGAACAGGTTCTGACGTCGACGCCTGCATCGACCCCTCAGCCTTTTTCTGCAGCCACTCTGAACGAGAGCCTCCGGGCCGTTCTCCCAGAGATTCTGGGAGAGCTGTTGCGCCCTACCCCTCCGGTACCGGCGGTGCTTGCGCCTCCGGTACCGTCGAGCGTGGCGCCGGCTGGCCCATCGCCCAGGTTGAGGTCCCCGACGTCGGTACCGCGTGCGGTGCCGACCGCGGCCACCTCCCAGGAGGGCTCCCCGACTACGTCGGCGGAGGGAGCTTCGCCGATGCGGGCCAGGGAGTCTACCTCTCGACGCCCCCATCGTGGACGTGGCTCCACGGAGTCGAGCAGGGCGAGGTTGCAGACACAGGTCCGTGAACTTGTGTCTGACACCGAGGGTGAGGCCTCGTGGGAGGAAGAGGAAGATCCCAGATATTTCTCTGACGAGGAGTCTGAGGGTCTTCCGTCTGATCCCACTCCCTCTCCTGAGAGACAGCTTTCTCCTCCCGAGAGTCTGTCTTTTGCCTCCTTTGTCCGGGAGATGTCTACGGCCATCCCCTTCCCGGTGGTTGTGGAGGACGAGCCCAGGGCTGAAATGTTTGAGCTCCTGGACTATCCTTCTCCACCTAAGGAAGCGTCCACTGTTCCCTTGCACCATGTCCTGAAAAAGACATTGCTTGCGAACTGGACCAAGCCATTAACTAATCCCCACATTCCCAAGAAGATCGAGTCCCAGTACCGGATCCATGGGGACCCAGAGCTGATGCGCACTCAGTTGCCTCATGACTCTGGAGTTGTGGATTTGGCCCTAAAGAAGGCTAAGAGTTCTAGGGAACATGCTTCGGCGCCCCCGGGCAAGGACGCTAGAACCTTAGACTCCTTTGGGAGGAAGGCCTACCATTCCTCTATGCTCGTGTCCAAGATCCAGTCTTACCAGTTCTACACGAGCATACACATGCGGAACAATGTGCGGCAGTTGGCGGACTTGGTTGATGCTCTTCCCCCTGAGCAAGCCAAGCCTTTTCAGGAGGTGGTCAGGCAGCTGAAGGCGTGCAGAAAATTCCTGGCCAGAGGAGTTTATGACACTTTTGATGTTGCGTCCAGGGCCACTGCTCAAGGTGTGGTGATGCGCAGGCTCTCATGGCTGCGTGCCGCCGACCTGGAGAATAGAATCCAGCAGCGGATTGCGGACTCGCCTTGCCGTGCGGACAATATTTTTGGTGAAAAAGTCGAACAGGTGGTAGAGTCTCTCCACCAGCGGGACACCGCATTCGACAAATTCGCCCGCCGGCAGCCTTCAGCTTCTACCTCTACAGGTAGACGATTTTTCGGGGGAAGGAAGACTGTTCCCTACTCTTCTGGCAAGCGTAGGTACAATCCTCCTTCCCGACAGCCTGCGGCCCAGGCTAAGCCCCAGCGCGCTCGCTCTCGTCAGCAGCGTGCGACTCAGCAAGGCCCCGCGGCTCCCCAGCAAAAGCAAGGGGCGAGCTTTTGACTGGCTCCAGCAGAGCATAGCCGACATCCAAGTGTCCGTGCCGGGCGACCTGCCAGTCGGAGGGAGGTTGAAAGCTTTTCCGATCAGTGGGTTCTGCAAATAGTCCGGCAGGGGTACACCCTCAATTTGACCTCAAAACCTCCAAATTGTCCACCGGGAGCTCAGTCTTACAGCTTCCAGCACAAGAAGGTACTTGCAGAGGAACTCTCCGCCCTTCTCAGCGCCAATGCGGTCGAGCCCGTGCCATCCGGGCAAGAAGGGCTGGGATTCTATTCCAGGTACTTCCTTGTGGAAAAGAAAACAGGGGGGATGCGTCCCATCCTAGACCTAAGGGCCCTGAACAAATATCTCGAAAAAGAAAAGTTCAGGATGCTTTCCCTGGGCACCCTTCTCCCCATGATTCAGCAAAACGATTGGCTATGCTCTCTGGACTTGAAGGATGCCTACACACACATCCCGATACTGCCAGCTCACAGACAGTATCTGCGATTTCAGTTGGGCACACGCCACTTCCAGTACTGTGTGCTACCCTTTGGGCTCGCCTCTGCGCCCAGGGTGTTCACCAAGTGCCTAGCTGTGGTAGCAGCGGCGCTTCGCAGGCTGGGGGTGCACGTGTTCCCATATCTCGACGATTGGCTGGTGAAGAACACATCCGAGGCAGGAGCCCTGCAGTCCATGCAGATGACTATTCGCCTACTGGAGCTACTGGGGTTTGTGATAAATTATCCAAAGTCCCACCTTCTTCCAGTGCAGAGACTCGAATTCATAGGAGCTCTGCTGGATTCTCGGACGGCTCGCGCCTATCTCCCAGAGACGAGAGCCAACAACTTGTTGTCCCTCGTCTCGCGGGTGCGAGCGTCCCAGCAGATCACAGCTCGGCAGATGTTGAGATTGCTGGGCCACATGGCCTCCACAGTTCATGTGACTCCCATGGCCCGCCTTCACATGAGATCTGCTCAATGGACCCTAGCCTCCCAGTGGTATCAGGCCGCTGGGGGTCTGGAGGACGTGATCCACCTGTCCACGAGTTTTCTCGAATCCCTGTATTGGTGGACCATTTGCTCCAATTTGACTCTGGGACGTCCCTTCCAAATCCCTCAGCCACGGAAAGTGCTGACTACGGATGCGTCCCTCCTGGGATGGGGAGCTCATGTCGATGGGCTTCACACCCAAGGAAGCTGGTCCCTCCAGGAACGCGGTCTACAGATCAATCTCCTGGAGTTACGAGCGATCTGGAACGCTCTGAAGGCTTTCAGAGATCGGCTGTCCCACCAAATTATCCAAATTCAGACAGACAACCAGGTTGCCATGTACTATGTCAACAAGCAGGGGGGCACCGGATCTCGCCCCCTGTGTCAGGAAGCCGTCAGCATGTGGCTCTGGGCTCGCCGTCACGGCATGGTGCTCCAAGCCACATATCTGGCAGGCGTAAACAACAGTCTGGCCGACAGGTTGAGCAGGATTATGCAGCCTCACGAGTGGTCGCTCAACTCCCGAGTGGTGCGCCAGATCTTCCAAGCGTGGGGCACCCCCTTGGTGGATCTCTTCGCATCTCGAGTGAACCACAAAGTCCCTCAGTTCTGTTCCAGGCTTCAGGCCCACGGCAGACTGGCTTCGGATGCCTTCCTCCTGGATTGGGGGGAGGGCCTGCTGTATGCTTATCCTCCCATCCCCTCTGGTGGGGAAGACTTTGTTGAAACTCAAGCAAGACCGAGGCACCATGATTCTGATTGCTCCTTTTTGGCCGCGTCAGATCTGGTTTCCTCTTCTTCTGGAGTTATCCTCCAAAGAACCGTGGAGATTGGAGTGTTTTCCGACCCTCATCACGCAGGACGAAGGGGCTCTTCTGCATCCCAACCTCCAGTCTCTGGCTCTCACGGCCTGGATGTTGAGGGCGTAGACTTTGCCTCTTTGGGTCTGTCAGAGGGTGTCTCCCGCATCTTGCTTGCTTCCAGAAAAGACTCCACTAAGAGAAGTTACTTCTTTCATTGGAGGAGGTTTGCCGTCTGGTGTGACAGCAAGGCCCTAGATCCTCGCTCTTGTCCTACACAGACCCTGCTTGAATACCTTCTGCACTTGTCTGAGTCTGGTCTTAAGACCAACTCCGTAAGGGTTCACCTTAGTGCAATCAGTGCATACCATTACCAAGTGGAAGGTAAGCCGATCTCAGGACAGCCTTTAGTTGTTCGCTTCATGAGAGGTTTGCTTTTGTCAAAGCCCCCTGTCAAACCTCCTACAGTGTCATGGGATCTCAATGTCGTTCTCACCCAGCTGATGAAACCTCCTTTTGAGCCACTGAATTCCTGCCATCCGAAGTACTTGACCTGGAAGGTCATTTTCTTGGTGGCAGTTACTTCGGCTCGTAGAGTCAGTGAGCTTCAGGCCCTGGTAGCCCAGGCCCCTTACACCAAATTTCATCACAACAGGGTAGTCCTCCGCACTCACCCTAAGAGCCCCTTCGTCCTGCGTGATGAGGGTCGGAAAACACTCCAATCTCCACGGTTCTTTGGAGGATAACTCCATAAGAAGAGGAAACCAGATCTGACGCGGCCAAAAAGGAGCAATCAGAATCATGGTGCCTCGGTCTTGCTTGAGTTTCAACAAAGTCTTCCCCACCAGAGGGATGGGAGGATAAGCATACAGCAGGCCCTCCCCCCAGTCCAGGAGGAAGGCATCCGAAGCCAGTCTGCCGTGGGCCTGAAGCCTGGAACAGAACTGAGGGACTTTGTGGTTCACTCGAGATGCGAAGAGATCCACCAAGGGGGTGCCCCACGCTTGGAAGATCTGGCGCACCACTCGGGAGTTGAGCGACCACTCGTGAGGCTGCATAATCCTGCTCAACCTGTCGGCCAGACTGTTGTTTACGCCTGCCAGATATGTGGCTTGGAGCACCATGCCGTGACGGCGAGCCCAGAGCCACATGCTGACGGCTTCCTGACACAGGGGGCGAGATCCGGTGCCCCCCTGCTTGTTGACATAGTACATGGCAACCTGGTTGTCTGTCTGAATTTGGATAATTTGGTGGGACAGCCGATCTCTGAAAGCCTTCAGAGCGTTCCAGATCGCTCGTAACTCCAGGAGATTGATCTGTAGACCGCGTTCCTGGAGGGACCAGCTTCCTTGGGTGTGAAGCCCATCGACATGAGCTCCCCATCCCAGGAGGGACGCATCCGTAGTCAGCACTTTCCGTGGCTGAGGGATTTGGAAGGGACGTCCCAGAGTCAAATTGGAGCAAATGGTCCACCAATACAGGGATTCGAGAAAACTCATGGACAGGTGGATCACGTCCTCCAGACCCCCAGCGGCCTGATACCACTGGGAGGCTAGGGTCCATTGAGCAGATCTCATGTGAAGGCGGGCCATGGGAGTCACATGAACTGTGGAGGCCATGTGGCCCAGCAATCTCAACATCTGCCGAGCTGTGATCTGCTGGGACGCTCGCACCCGCGAGACGAGGGACAACAAGTTGTTGGCTCTCGTCTCTGGGAGATAGGCGCGAGCCGTCCGAGAATCCAGCAGAGCTCCTATGAATTCGAGTCTCTGCACTGGAAGAAGGTGGGACTTTGGATAATTTATCACAAACCCCAGTAGCTCCAGTAGGCGAATAGTCATCTGCATGGACTGCAGGGCTCCTGCCTCGGATGTGTTCTTCACCAGCCAATCGTCGAGATATGGGAACACGTGCACCCCCAGCCTGCGAAGCGCCGCTGCTACCACAGCTAGGCACTTGAACACCCTGGGCGCAGAGGCGAGCCCAAAGGGTAGCACACAGTACTGGAAGTGGCGTGTGCCCAACTGAAATCGCAGATACTGTCTGTGAGCTGGCAGTATCGGGATGTGTGTGTAGGCATCCTTCAAGTCCAGAGAGCATAGCCAATCGTTTTGCTGAATCATGGGGAGAAGGGTGCCCAGGGAAAGCATCCTGAACTTTTCTTTTTCGAGATATTTGTTCAGGGCCCTTAGGTCTAGGATGGGACGCATCCCCCCTGTTTTCTTTTCCACAAGGAAGTACCTGGAATAGAATCCCAGCCCTTCTTGCCCGGATGGCACGGGCTCGACCGCATTGGCGCTGAGAAGGGCGGAGAGTTCCTCTGCAAGTACCTTCTTGTGCTGGAAGCTGTAAGACTGAGCTCCCGGTGGACAATTTGGAGGTTTTGAGGTCAAATTGAGGGTGTACCCCTGCCGGACTATTTGCAGAACCCACTGATTGGAGGTTATGAGAGGCCACCTTCGGTGAAAAGCTTTCAACCTCCCTCCGACTGGCAGGTCGCCCGGCACGGACACTTGGATGTCGGCTATGCTCTGCTGGAGCCAGTCAAAAGCTCGCCCCTTGCTTTTGCTGGGGAGCCGCGGGGCCTTGCTGAGTCGCACGCTGCTGACGAGAGCGAGCGCGCTGGGGCTTAGCCTGGGCCGCAGGCTGTCGGGAAGGAGGATTGTACCTACGCTTGCCAGAAGAGTAGGGAACAGTCTTCCTTCCCCCGAAAAATCGTCTACCTGTAGAGGTAGAAGCTGAAGGCTGCCGGCGGGCGAATTTGTCGAATGCGGTGTGCCGCTGGTGGAGAGACTCTACCACCTGTTCAACTTTTTCACCAAAAATATTGTCCGCACGGCAAGGCGAGTCCGCAATCCGCTGCTGGATTCTATTCTCCAGGTCGGCGGCACGCAGCCATGAGAGCCTGCGCATCACCACACCTTGAGCAGCGGCCCTGGACGCAACATCAAAAGTGTCATAAACTCCTCTGGCCAGGAATTTTCTGCACGCCTTCAGCTGCCTGACCACCTCCTGAAAAGGCTTGGCTTGCTCAGGGGGAAGAGCATCAGCCCGCCAACTGCCGCACATTGTTCCGCATGTGTATGCTCGTGTAGAGCTGGTAAGACTGGATCTTGGACACGAGCATAGAGGAATGGTAGGCCTTCCTCCCAAAGGAGTCTAAGGTTCTAGCGTCCTTGCCCGGGGGCGCCGAAGCATGTTCCCTAGAACTCTTAGCCTTCTTTAGGGCCAAATCCACAACTCCAGAGTCATGAGGCAACTGAGTGCGCATCAGCTCTGGGTCCCCATGGATCCGGTACTGGGACTCGATCTTCTTGGGAATGTGGGGATTAGTTAATGGCTTGGTCCAGTTCGCAAGCAATGTCTTTTTCAGGACATGGTGCAAGGGAACAGTGGACGCTTCCTTAGGTGGAGAAGGATAGTCCAGGAGCTCAAACATTTCAGCCCTGGGCTCGTCCTCCACAACCACCGGGAAGGGGATGGCCGTAGACATCTCCCGGACAAAGGAGGCAAAAGACAGACTCTCGGGAGGAGAAAGCTGTCTCTCAGGAGAGGGAGTGGGATCAGACGGAAGACCCTCAGACTCCTCGTCAGAGAAATATCTGGGATCTTCCTCTTCCTCCCACGAGGCCTCACCCTCGGTGTCAGACACAAGTTCACGGACCTGTGTCTGCAACCTCGCCCTGCTCGACTCCGTGGAGCCACGTCCACGATGGGGGCGTCGAGAGGTAGACTCCCTGGCCCGCATCGGCGAAGTTCCCTCCGCCGACGTAGTCGGGGAGCCCTCCTGGGAGGTGGCCGCGGTCGGCACCGCACGCGGTACCGACGTCGGGGACCTCAACCTGGGCGATGGGCCAGCCGGCGCCACGCTCGACGGTACCGGAGGCGCAAGCACCGCCGGTACCGGAGGGGTAGGGCGCAACAGCTCTCCCAGAATCTCTGGGAGAACGGCCCGGAGGCTCTCGTTCAGAGTGGCTGCAGAAAAAGGCTGAGAGGTCGATGCAGGCGTCGACGTCAGAACCTGTTCCGGGCGAGGAGGCTGTTCCGGGCTGTCCAGAGTGGAGCGCATCGACACCTCTTGAACAGAGGGTGAGCGGTCCTCTCGGTGCCGATGCCTGCTGGATGCCGAATCCCTCGGCGACCCAGAGCTCTCGGTGCCGACACGGGGAGGAGACCGGTGTCGATGCTTCTTCGATTTCTTCCGAAGCATGTCACCGGAGCTCCCCGGCACCGACGAGGAGGACGTAGAATCCATCCGTCGCTTCCTCGGGGCCGAGACCGAAGGAGGTCGGTCTCGGGGGGGCTGTACCGCAGGAGCCCTCAGGGTAGGAGGAGACCCACCCGAAGGCTCACCGCCACCAGCAGGGGAATGGACAGCCCTCACCTGCACTCCTGACGATGCACCACCGTCCGACAACATCAGCAGACGAGGTCCCGGTACCACCGACGTCGATGCAGCTATCCGATGTCTCGGCGCCGATGCAGAGGCCCGATGCCTCGATGCACTCGATGCAGGGACGGCCGAGGAAGATGGTCTGGACGCTGACGACGTCGATGCACTCGAAGATCCCGGTGCCGATGCCGATGAAGAGCCCGAGAACAACACGTTCCACTGGGCTAGTCTCGCTACCTGAGTCCGCCTCTGAAGCAGGGAACACAGACTGCAGTTCTGAGGGCGGTGCTCGGCCCCCAGACACTGAAGACACGACGAGTGTCGATCAGTGAGCGAGATAACCCGGGCGCACTGGGTGCACTTCTTGAAGCCGCTGGAAGGCTTCGATGTCATGGGCGGAAAAATCACGCCGGCGAAATCAAAATCCGAAATGACGGAAAAAGAGCACCAAAACTTTAGAGGGAGAAAATCTCGACCGAGGCCGAAAAGAGGCCTACCCCGACGACGAAAGAAAACTTACCGGGGCAAAAAGCTGGAAGTACGGGGAGGATTGACACGAAACCCGGTGGAGGGTTTCCGGAGCACTTCCCGACTTAAGCAAAAGCTTTTCCGAAGAAAAAACACGCTCAAAACAATTTGGACGCGCGAGGTCGACTTTCCGGGGCTCGACACGGCGAAAATACGACCGTACCGAGTGCGGACAAAAGAAGACTGGCCGGCTCGAGCCGGTTTCGGCCGGGAAGACGGCCGCGCATGCGCGGTGCGCGCGGGCGCGCGAGGACTAGCAAAGGACTTTGCTAGTGAAGTTTCCGATTGGAGGGGCTGCCGTGGACGTCACCCATCAGTGAGAACAAGCAGCCTGCTTGTCCTCGGAGAATAATCTTTTGACTTGTAATTTGCAATGTATTTAGGGTTTGCTTCTTAGAAACTAATTAAAAACTAATGAAACTAATGAAAATTGAAAATTCCCCTCTTGTCTTAATTAGAATAAGAATCAGTGATGCCAAGATTTTTCTGCTGCCAAAACACAAGCAATCCTGGACAAAAAGTCAAACCAGAGCACAAGGAACATGTATACTGAAGAGCTGAATGATTCAGAGGGGTCAAGGAGGTAGAACAGAAGAGGGATTGAAGAGAAAAACCATTTGAAGAGTATCAGACACATATTGGTGGGGGAGAGGAAACAAGAACCACCAAAACTTATGCGAAGTGAAACTAGAGAAGGTCCAAGGGAGACATCCTCCTTAAAACCAAGGTAAAGGCATTTCTGCTGTAAGTTTTGATTTAGTTACTTGCCTTTCCAAACTTATGGTCAGGGCAAATTACTATTCAGGCACAAATCCCAGTCCTAGAGGGCTTGCAAAGTTTTTAACCAATGCAACACAAGATACAATTGATAGGTAGCTTTATCAGTGGAACCATTAGCATCGAAAAGGGACAAAAATGAGTGGAGGCTACAAGACAAGCCAGGGGATGTGTGAAAAACACCAATTTTTAACACTGAAACCGACCCTAAATCTGGGTTTGGGTTTCTGCCGAAAATGCCTGTGCATTTTTAGCAGAAACCTGAAACTATAGCCCTGCCCCTGTTGCCGCAAGCCTACCTTGTAAAGGCCCTGGTGGTCAAGTGCTCTCTTTGGAACAGGAGCGTCCGGAATTGTTCCTGCCCCCTTCCTTCGGGCTGCATAAATGGCGGCCACGACTTCTCGCAGCAGCCTCACAAGTCTGTTGCGGGAGGTCACAGCTGCCATTTTAGAATTGGGAATGTCCTGAGAACCGACTTGCTCCTGCTCAGGCCATTCCCAGTTCCAAAATATTAGCTGCGACCTCCTCCTCCTGCGGGAAGCCACAGGCACCATTTTCAGTGTGGTGGAAGGGGGCAGGAGCAATTTGGACTAGACCACCAGGGCCTTTACATGACAGGCTTGGGAAGGGCAAGGAGGGTGGAGTAGTGGGCAACCGGCTTGTGGAGGGGGTGGGGCCACAGTTTCAGATCCAGTTGGATTCTAGCATGGCATGGGGGGATTGGTTAAAACCCACTAGGAATGTCAATGGGAGGACGAGCATTTGAACTATCCCTGGCTCTCAAGATTTGGAATTGGCTACTTGTCTTTGCAAATGAGTAAAATTTCAGGTCACCCAAGATTTGCCTACTGCTCTGAGCACAAGGCTGCTCCTTCAAACCTGGGAGGGTACATTAACACCCAACTTTCTCATCTTTGCTTACTGCTAAAAATAATTGAGCAGAAAATATTTAAAATCACTAGACAATGGGATCCTCAAGTCATTCTAATTTAGATTTAAACATGTATCCCTCTAAGAATGAAAAATTACCAGGGCTAGTGTCATACAAGCCAACTTTTCAAAATTATTGGGGGGGGGGGGTGCTAAACCCAATGGAACCTCTCCCTGACAGTCAAGGAGTTTGTGGGTGCTTTAGCAACCCTCAATATTGAACAAAGTTGGCTCCTATGGCTGGTGTTAAGACTTGCAGGAGCTCAGGGCAATTATCCTGTTTGGCATCTCTTAATGCCGACCCTGAAAAGTTACACATTAACATATCCAGGCAATGCACTACAACAAAAAACCATGCACACAATCAGTGTACACCTAAAGAAACAAGTAGGGAAAAGGTGGAGATCCAGTTCCCAAAATGCTTGTAGAAAGTGTGGCGTGTACACTGGCTATGTGGGGAGGTGGCTTTGAAGATACCCTTTGGTGCCTTCATCAACCGAATCCGTTATTTCCATGTGCGGCTATATTACTCTATATCAAAGTGCTAATGGATTGGGGGGGGTGAAATAGAGCTCTAGACTCATCAAAACAGGGCTGCAAACAAGCCTAGAAAACAAGCTTCTTGATTTGAGTTGCAGATCCTTGAATCCTTCCTGCATGCCAGTCAGATAAATGGCCAGCCATTCCATTTCTTGGAAAGCATTATAAAGACACTGGTATATAAGGAATCAGATACCCTGCCACCAGTCTGTTTTACTGAAGACCTGTTTAATCTATATTTTAGACCAACTCTGGCCTGGCTGTAGAAATAATCCAACCCAACTATTACCCTTTATATAAGAGCTCCTAAGCTTGACACCAACTGATGAGATTAATGTGCTTTTTAGGAGACTGCAAAGGATCAAGCTCACAAAACATCGCAGGCCTGGTTGGGCGATTCAGTAGATTACGCATGAATAGACTGCAGTATCTTCCTCCACAACCCAAAGGGAAGATACTAAGCAGCTACACTACCTTAATATATTCTTTGCAAGTCCTCCATTTAAGTTGGTCAAAAAAAAGTATTGTCCTTTTGTTGACTGTGTGGAAATCACAGTTAAATGGGACTAGTGTAGGAACCACAATATCAAAGTGCCTGAAATAGGATTGCCTTTTCCTGGAGGTCAGGACTCCCAACCTTTATGTGGTATTTACATTAAATAACAAATGAAGCCAAATATTGGATCAAGACCAAGGCCTAGTCTGAATTAATAAGTTAGATCAAAATGAGTCTTCATGTTGAGCAAGGTACAAGTTAACAAACGATGACCTGAGCAGTACAGTTCATTACTGGCTGGATCTCACACAGGATGGCTCCTGTAAGGCAGGCGGGTGTTTTATAATCAAAATTTCAGGTTCCAGGCATTAAACAACTCTTCCTACTTACCATTGCAAGACTCCCAGAGGCAGGTTAGGTGGCTGCCTGTGACGTTAAGACACTGCTCACAGGACATAAAGTTTCCGCAGTCTCCTAAAAGGATAGAGAGACAAATCAGATGTCTGTGCATTGCAACCTATCTGTACAGCAGAGATTTTCCTCCAGCTGAAACCGTGCTGGAGGTGCTGCCTTGTTTCCAGTCTCAAGTGACATTTAGGTACTTCCAGAACAGTACAGGCTACCATTTATCATCTTTCTCTGCCCTCCTGTATGCACACCAGGCTCATACTCAGTCCTTTTGCTTCTATACAAACATCACTTTGCATCAAGCCCAGCTCAAAGTCTAATGTCTTCCCTTGCTACTGGGTTTCTGTCAGTGGTGCATGCAAAGACCTTGATGCTTCAAAAGTGTGGAACTTTAACTAAAATTAAACCAAAACCACTCCTACCCACCACCATACACAAGGTTCTTCTGGAGAGAGAAAAGACAGCACTAATACTAAAGAAGGAAACAGCATGCTGTCAAAAAGCAGCCACAAATCAAAATCAAGGACCAGCAGATGATCAAAAGCCCGAACCTGTCAAATGAGATGGAGGTCCAAGGTACCCCCAAGACTTCTGCCATCCGCAATCCCAAGCCCCCCCCCCCCCCCAGACAATAACACAAGGGCCCAGAGTTCCAGATATCTACCCCCCCCCCCCAAACACCCAAAAAAGAAGACCTGGTTGCCCTGGTGGGCTGCTGCTCCGATCCCCATGCTGTCTGATGGTCTAGCAGACCTCACCCCCCCCCCCCCCATCGTACCTCTTCGACGTCCAGAGCCATCTTCAAAATGGCAGCACCTTGCCAAGTGCATCCTAGGATGACCTGGGAAGGGTTTCCCTACCATATAAGGCAGTTTTTCCCTTATAAGGTAGGGAAGCACCACCCAGTGCATCCCAGGATGAACTGGGCAGAGCACCATCATTTTGAAGGAAGTGCTGGAAGAGGAGGTAGTGTGCTATTCCCTCCTCCACTGCAAAGGTACCGGGGGGGGGGGGGGAGAAGAGGGGTCCGCTAGACCACCAGGTTGGGGGGGGCTCAGGTTTGCAGCCCTCCCATGCCCTTGCATCAGGGGAGGGATCAGGTTCAGGTCATCTGTTAGGGGAATATGGGGATGCATGTTGGACAGGGCCCCTCCTTGAATCAGGAGGGGAGCCAGGTTTGGGACATCTGTTGGGGGGGATATGGGGGGGCCTGCTAGCATACAGATGCATGCTGGAAAGGGCTCCCCATTCCTCCCCAATGCTCTATTAAATCCCAACACCAGCTCTGAGCTGGCATAAGGTTTACAGTGGTAGCAGTGCGCTAGTTTGGCACGCTGCCTGCTCAGCATTGGGGAGGAATAGCAACGTCCCTGTTTACCATGCATTTGCATGCTATTAGTGTTCACAGCCAGCGAGCACATTTTTACACCCACTCACTGGCTCTAATCCTGGGACACTAGTCCAGCACTAATGGCCTCTAGCGCCCACGTTTGCTTTTGATCATCTGCCTGCAGGTTTTCTGCTTGTTAGCATCCCAGTGACAAGCAAGGGGCCCAGAACCTATCATTTCCATGGGGACTACATATGCTATCCGCACACTGCCTCTCGAATACAAAACATCTCGTGAACGTTCACCAAGGAAATCCTGAAAATCAGTATGTTGTGGCCACCAAGGATCTAGTGCTTTTATTTATTTATTTGTATCCCACATTTCCCCACCTATTTGCAGGCTCAGTGTGGCTTACATTGCTCCGTCATGGCGATCGACATTTCCAGAGTGAGAGATATAAGTGGTATTGCATTAGAGAATATGATTGACATTTTAGGTTAAGCAGTCAAATATAAAGAGTTCATGTTCAGAATTAAAGATAAAGTGGTAATCGCATTAAAGTTCATTTGTGGTAGAGTAGACTTTTGTAGTCAGGTGTAGAGAGTTAGGTTTTATGTAGTTCAGGCTTGAGTTTCATTGTCTGGTAGTTAAGATGTATCCTTATGGTATGCCTTTTTGAACAGGCTGGTCTGTTTACAGCAGGAGCTACTATTTCTACACCCTTGTTGAGCCACTAAGCAGACAGTGCCACATTACATGGTATAAATAGAAACCTGACACTTTGCAAATAGCTCTAACGTGGAGGAGTGGCCTAGTGGTTAGGGTGGTGGACTTTGGTCCTGGGGAACTAAGGAACTGAGTTGGATTCCCACTTCAGGCACAGGCAGCTCCTTGTGACTCTGGGCAAGTCACTTAACCCTCCATTGCCCCATGTAAGCCGCATTGAGCCTGCCATGAGTGGGAAAGCGCGGGGTACAAATGTAACCAAAAAAAATAAATAATAATAATAACGTCACTGCTCATATACAGTTACACAACAAGCCACGCTGCCTAAAATGCTACACTTCCTCACGGCAAGCAGTCTCATTCACCACAGTGCAGTCAAGTGACACATGGCAAACCTCCAGGTATCTGAAGCTCTTCTCCATGTAGTACAAATGGCCTGGTGGGTCCTTCTGCTCAGTCTATGGGACACAGTCAGTAAATTTCAGTCATGCTGTTATCTATAAGTCACTGGTGAACATACAGCTAGTATACAGGTCAAGCAAACTAAAGGAAGAAGCCAAGTAAGAACTGTAGCTCAAGCACAGAATCCTGACCAGCAATGAACAGTCATCTTCAGTATGCATGAAAAATCTACCATGCAAGTGGACAACAGACTCTGAAACAATCTGCTTGCACCTTTTTCCTAAAAGTACTCGTGGAAATGCAAGGAACACCAGCAGGATCTGAACCCTGGCTGCCCTACATCCATTACCTCACACATGACAAACAAACAGTATCAAGACTGTACATCTGCCAAGAGCTGATGAAATCACTTGGTAACAAACAGAGCACCAGATCACTGAACTACCATATTATTAAGTTTAATAACCCAGACACAAAGATCAGTGATGCACCACTGTATTGGGCATAAAGGGGCAAAGCTACCAGCTTTACTACCTTCCATTTGAGGAAGTATGAGACAGATGAACAGGACACACTCTTGCTGCAAGTTAACCCAAGTGGTGAAAGCATACAGAGCATGGTTCATGGAATTCTTTCCAGCCCTTCTGCATGGATGCACCTTTGTGTGCCTGAAGCATAGGGGGAAAAAGGATGATTTGAACAGAGACATGTCCCCTACTGGGATTAAAAAAAAAAAAAAAAGGAAGTCATGTTATTTATACTTTGTTCTTCAGTGACACTGGTTAATTGATATTGTTGAACTGTGTATTGTATTCTTGAAAGTTTTCAATAAAGCCTCACTGAAATGTAAAAAAAAGGTTTGGACAAGTTCCTGGGAAGAAAGGTCCATAGTCTGTTATTGAGATGGACAAGAGGGAACCACTTGCTTGTCCTGGGATTGGTAGCATGGATGTTGCTACTATTTGGGTTTCTGTCAGGTACTTGTGGCCTGAATTGGACACTGTTGGAAGCAGGATACTGGGCTAGATGAACCATTGGTCTGATTTACTATGGTTATTCTTATGTTCAAACCACAAAACTCAATTACACAAAGAGCAAGTCTATTACACTGCACCTATTTAGGTGCCCAGAGGGTGCCTACTCTCTACATAATTGGGTATATATACATAGTAACATAGTAGATGACGGCAGAAAAAGACCTGCACGGTCCATCCAGTCTGCCCAAGAAGATAAATTCATATGTGCTACTTTTTTATTTGTACTGTCCTCTTCAGTGCACAGACCATATAAGTCTGGCCAGCCCTATCCCCGCCTCCCAACCACCAGCTCTGGCACAGACCCTATAAGTCTGCCCAGCACTATCCCCGCCTCCCAACTACCAGTCCCGCCTCCCACCACCAGCCCCGGCACAGACTGTATAAAGTCTTCCCAGCACTATCCCTGCCTCCCACCACCGGCTCTGGCACAGACCGTATAAGTCTGCCCAGCACTATCCCCGCCTCCCAACTACCAGTCCCGCCTCCCACCACCAGCTCTGGCACAGACCGTATATGTCTGCCCAGCACTAGCCCTGCCTCCCACCACCGGCTCTGGCACAGACCGTATATGTCTGCCCAGCACTAGCCCTGCCTCCCAACCACCAGCTCTGCCACCCATTCTAGGCTAAGCTCTATGCACATATACTGTTAGGTACAAGCACATATGCCAGCCCTAGCTATAAATTTATGAACAAGTCCCACCCATGCTCCACCTGGAGTGGAGGAGTAGCCTAGTGGTTAGTGCAGCGGACTTTGATCCTGGGGAACTGGGTTCAATTCCCACTGCAGCTCCTTGTGACTCTGGGCAAGTCACTTAACCCTCCATTGCCCCTGGTACAAAATAAGTACCTGAATATATGTAAACCGCTTTGAATGTAGTTGCAAAAACCTCAGAAAAGTGGTATATCAAGTCCCATTTCCCTTTCCCTTCCGCTATGTGTACAACCTTCTTTGCAATATGTTTACAGAGCATTCAGGTGGAATTTTTGCAAACATTTATTCACAAAATATCACTGTACATGCAAATCTCCTGATCTCCTGAATATCTGTTGTGTATATGCTGAAAACCTGACTTGACTGGGGGTTCCCCGAGGACAGGTTTGGGAACTGCTGGGCTTAACTACGAAAGATTGGGTTCAATATTCAAAAGCCACCTTAAACAGATGACTGGTTTAGCTGGCACTGGTCACGGTACTGGCAGCAATATTTAGACCACTCTCCGGATACCTTACCTAGATAAAAAGTAGCACAGAAAATTGTCATCCTAACTTTCTGATTAGCTATCCAGACTGCAGCAGCACTCACCAATACCTATTTAGTGCCATTCTGAACCCAGAACACTGACAGGCTTATTTTCGAAAGAGAAGTGCGCCCACTTAAAACTTGCATTCTCTATTCCATCGGTAACCAGTCGGCCTGTCGAACATGCGCAGAGCAGCCAAGCGTTACGCTGGCTGCTCTGCGCATGCCAAATACGCCTCTGTGCCACCATAAAGGAAGACGCCACTCACCCCCTCCACGGCCTGCTGCAGGAAGGCTCCGATGCGGGTTGATCGTAGCAGGAGAGTGCAGTTGAGTACGTCCATCCAAAAATACATCCTTTTTGGATGTCCTCCCCCCCCCCCCCCCGCAATAATAAAAACGGCCTTTTTGGACGTCCTTCACTCAGCTGAGAGACCTGAAAGTCTCTGAGCCAATCACAACGCGTTTAGCTGAGCTAAATGCGCTGTGATTGGCTCAGAGACTTCCAGGTCTCTCAGCTGAGTGGACGTCCAAAAAGGCCGTTTTTATTATTGCCGGGGGGGGGGGGGGGGACGCCTTTTTGGATGGACGTCCTCAACTGCACTCTCCTGCTATGATCAAGCCGCATCGGAGCCTTCCTGCAGCAAGCCGTGGAAGGGGTGAGCGGCGCGGCGTCTTCCTTTCAGGCGGCACAAGTTTTCATTAAGTGAAGGACATCCAAAAAGAACGTCTTTGGAGTGCAGGTTTTTTTTTTTTTTTTCAGGTGAAGGACGTCCAAAAAGGACATCCTTGACGACATCTTTTCCTTCCGATTTGCCCCAACGAGAGGTGTAGACCTCCCGTTAGGTTTTTCACGGTTAAGGGGATCGGAAAACCGTAGTGCATCTCATTATAATAGCCTCGCAATAGCCTTTGGATCATCTGCATTCCATTTTCGTTAGCTGCTACCGTGATCGGAAAATGGCCTTTAGTGCATGCCAGGGTTTACTACTTGCTCGTTAATGGCTCGTTAAGTTTAGTATATCTGGCCAAGTGTCAGTGAAACAGGCAGCTACAGTACAGGCCCTAAAGTTCTCCCAAGAAGGTACACTGAGATACTCCAGTATTACACATTCCTGGGAACAAAGCAGCTAATGGCAGTCCAGTGCAAATTTTCTTTCACAGACCTAAAGCAGAAGAACTTTCACACAGTAAAATGTGCTCATTCAACAGTACTAAAATGAATCATCTAAGGCATGGGATAAACAGAGGATCCCAACTCTTGTGGCAAGAGGATGCAATAAAAAGTAAAGAACATCTCCACTAAAAGCAAAAAACTTAAATGACTCACTTTAACGTGGGGGGGGGGGGGGGGGGGGGCGGGGGTAACCTGCAGAGCTGCACTTACAACCCTAGCCACCTTTCTCGGCAGAAAGGATAGCCAACCTGCCAAGCTGTCTTCATTTACTGTGTTTCTATGACTGCGACCCTGGTCTCCCACAACTAACTATGCAGTAGCAGGAAAAGCTACAAAATACAGCCCAAGACTCAACTGAGAACCAAACATCCACCTAGCACAGAGAGTGCAAAGTCCGCTTTGAGGCAGAAGGGAAAACAGCTCACACAGCAAGCGCTCCTGATCAACATGGAAAACGGAAGGAATTTTAAACACCACCAGCTGCATGTTCTTTGGGGGGGGGGGGGGGAACTGAGAAGGAAGACGGGAATAGGGAAGAGCAAGGCACCGCAGTAAGGAGCAGAGGCATAGCCACAGGTGGATCTCGCCTCCTCCGCTTTTTTTTCTTTTTGTTACATTTGTACCCTGCGCTTTCCCACTCATGGCAGGCTCAATGCGGCAGGCAATGGAGTGTTAAGTGACTTGCCCAGTCACAAGGAGCTGCCTGTGCCTGAAGTGGGAATCAAACTCAGTTCCTCAGTTCCCCAGGACCAAAGTCCACCACCCTAACCACTAGGCCACTCCTCCACTGTTGCTACTATTTGAGATTCTACATGGAATGTTGCTATTCCACTAGCAACATTCCATGTAGAAGTCGGCCCTTGCAGATCACCAATGTGGCCGCGCAGGCTTCTGCGAGTCTGACGTCCTGCACGTCAGACTCACAGAAACAGAAGCCTGCGCAGCCTTCTACATGGAATGTTTCTAGTGGAATAGAACCTCAAATAGTGGCAAACATTCCATGTAGAATCTCCAATAGTAGCAACAGAACCTCAAATAGTGGCAAACATTCCATGTAGAATCTCCAATAGTATCTATTTTATTTTTGTTACATTTGTACCCTGCGCTTTCCCACTCATGGCAGGCTCAATGCGGCAGGCAATGGAGGGTTAAGTGACTTGCCCAGAGTCACAAGGAGCTGCCTGTGCCTGAAGTGGGAATCAAACTCAGTTCCCCAGGACCAAAGTCCACCACCCTAACCACTAGGCCACTCCTCCACTGTTGCTACTATTTGAGATTCTACATGGAATGTTGCTATTCCACTAGCAACATTCCATGTAGAAGTCGGCCCTTGCAGATCACCAATGTGGCCGCGCAGGCTTCTGCGAGTCTGACGTCCTGCACGTCAGACTCACAGAAACAGAAGCCTGCGCAGCCTTCTACATGGAATGTTGCTAGTGGAATAGAACCTCAAATAGTGGCAAACATTCCATGTAGAATCTCCAATAGTAGCAACATTCCATGTAGAATCTCCAATAGTAGCAACAGAACCTCAAATAGTGGCAAACATTCCATGTAGAATCTCCAATAGTATCTATTTTATTTTTGTTACATTTGTACCCTGCACTTTCCCACTCATGGCAGGCTCAATGCGGCAGGCAATGGAGGGTTAAGTGACTTGCCCAGAGTCACAAGGAGCTGCCTGTGCCTAAAGTGGGAATCGAACTCAGTTCCTCAGTTCCCCAGAACCAAAGTCCACCACCCTAACCACTAGGCCACTCTCCACTTTTCCCTCAGAACCACCCAGAAGCACCATTAGTGTAGCTGAGGGGAAATGCCAGCCAGCTGAAATCATCTAGAATTACCTACCCCAACTGCAAGGAAGAAGCCAGCAGACAATGACAGCACTTTAAGCCACTATCACCAGGGCAGCAAGCATGCTCAGTACTAGTGGATCACTTCCCGATACTGTCTGCTACCCTTCCTTTGCAGTCAGGGTAGATGGCTCTGGATTTATTCAGCTGGGAGGGCTTGGTAATTTTAATATTAAAGTTACTCTGAAGTTGAAGAGAAAAGAGGAAATGATGTGCTTAGTGCCCTCAAATTAACTTGCTAACTCCTCCAAAAACGTGTGTGTGGCTATGCCACCAGTAAACATAGTGGGGGCTGTAGGGAGAGAGTGATAAAATCTGAGGTGGCATGCATGAATGGTGATCAAGGGTAGCAGGCAAGGGGCTCAGAGGAGCTTTGGGGTGGTGGATGATCATTCCTCCCTCTCCCAGTTCTCTACCCCCCTTCCTCTACTACAGCCCTTATCTGCCTGCCCTTCCTATACTCTTTGGAATCCCCTGTCCCTATTCCATAGCCCCTCCTCTGTTTCCAGCACCACTTCCCCTCCAATAAAACCCTACATGAATTGGGTGTACAAATGCCAGAATATGCAACTTTATGATACTGTGACAATTCCCGCAAACACCTGCAAATTACTGGGGACTGTTCCTATTATTAAACATGCAAAAAACCTATTCAGGTTGCCTGCATTGATCTAATAACTGCCAACTCAGTTATCAAATTCCCTATTCTAACCACTCAGTAACCGCACAGTAACAATGGAATCCATATCTCAGGTTGAGCGCTTGCAACAGAAGGATATAAAATATTAAATCATATTTCTCTGTGTGAACACAGCAGACATAAGCCATAGGCAGACAGACAACACACAAACGTAAGGATTTATTTTGGGTGGAAAAAATAGAGTGACTCAAAATTTCATACCTTGCTCTAAAGATGTTTAGCCACCTAATCTCTATTTCTCTAGCCATTGTTCTTGCATCAATCAAAGCCAAGTTGCCAACAGCTTCCTGTTTAGCTGAACAAAGTCACATGAGAGGCACGGCTACACAACTGCCCAGCAACTCATCCTAAACCACAGCATACTACCAAAATCAGCTCTGAAAGTAGCAGGGAAAATACATCACAGGGCCTAGTACGTTCAGCACAGCTATAACATCTTAATTTAAGATTAAATGCTAGTATCTCCTCAAGCAAGGAACGTACCAGATGAGAAATTCACTATTTCCCTCATGGTGTTATTTTTTGCAGCAATAAGCAGTTTTGTTTTGGGTGCTCGTTTTCTGAGCATTGGGGAGGAATACAAAGTTATCTCATTTTCATGAGCTTGATTACATTAGCATGCCACTTGCACTGTTTACATGCTTGTTTCTGCACTTTGGGCCTCTCTACATTTTGTTCAGGTAAATGTGGGCACTAGTCCAGTGCTAATTGCCTCTAGCGCCTGCGTTTACCTTTGAACTTCAGGGCTATAGAGAGGGAGAGGAATGGCTATTTGTATTCACTAGAGATTGGGTGGCAGAGCCGGTGGTGGGAGGCAGGGCTAGTGGTTGGGAGGTGGGGCTAGTGCTGGGCAAGACTTCTACAGTCTGTGCCCTGAAAATGGCAGATACAAATCAAGGTCAGGTATACACATAAAGTAGCACATATGATTTTATCTTGTTGGGCAGACTGGATGGACCGTACAGGTCTTTTTCTGCCGTCATCTACTATGTTACTATTTGAGTTTACATAAGTCACCTGGCAGCTGTCTGTAAGCAATGCTGTCTTACAGAACTGGCTGGCACTCCTTCCTAGTTTGGTGGAGTTTGGTCCAGCTGCACAGCTCCATAAGAACATAATAGCCATACTGAGTCAGACCAAAGGTCCATCTAGCCCAGCATCCTGTTTCCAACAGTGGCCAATCCAGGACACTAATACCTGGAAAGATCCCAAAAATGTACAAAACATTCTATACTGCTTATCCCAGAAACAGTGCATTTTCCAGAAGTCCATTTAATAACGGTCTATGGATTTTTCCTTTAGGAAGCCGTCCAAACCTTTTTTAAACTCCACTAAGCTAACCGCCTTTACCACATTCTCTGGCAACAAATTCCAGAGTTTAATTACACGTTGAGTGAAGAAAAATTCTCCGATTCGTTTTAAATTTACTACATTGTAGCTTCATCGCATGCCCTCTAGTCCTAGTATTTTTGGAAAGCGCAAACAGACGCTTCACATCTACCCGTTCCACTCCACTCATTATTTTATAGACCTGTATCATATCTCCTCTCAGCCGCCCCAAGCTGACCATCCCTGCCTCTCATCGCTGTGGCAGGGATGGTCAGCTTGGGATCCTGACAACTCATGTTGACAGCAATCATTGCACTGACTGAGAACATGAGAATTGTGATATGCATTAGCCATAAGTTAAAAACTGCAATCTATTTTAAGTCCACTGGTTGGCACTGTGCTTTTATAGGGGAAAAGGAGAAATTAGATCTTACCTGCTAATTTGCTTTCCTTTAGTCCCTCCGGACCGGACCAGGATTGGACTGATGGGTTGTGCTCGCCTACCAGCAGGTGGAGACTGAGAAAAAACTCTGACTCTAGAGAGCCAATAGGAGCCCTGGCCATGTGACCTTAGCCTCAGTATTTGAATAACAAAGCAGGAAAGAAAGAAAGACCTTCTGTGCCGTATGGAATCCTAGCAGCCACAAAGCACTCGGCAATGCCAAGTATCAGAGCTCACCAGCAACTCTCACCAGAGAAGTGGTATGGCCCAATATGTATTACAGCTCACCAGCAACTCTCACCAGAGAAGTGGTATGGCCCAATATGTATTACAGCTCACCAGCAACTCTCACTAGAGAAGTGGTATGGCTCACTTGTACTATAGCTCACCAGCAACTCTCACCAGAGAAGCGATATGGCTCACATGTAATATAGCTCACCAGCAACTCTCCCCAGAGAAGTGGTATGGCTCACGTATAATATAGCTCACCCGCAACTCTCACCAGAGAAGTGGTATGGCTCACTTGTCTTATAGCTCACCAGCAACTCTCACCAGAGAAGTGGTATGGCCCACTTAAGATTTTATATATATTCCATCAACTGAGCTTACCAGCAACTCTCACCAGAAAAGTGGTAAATCATATTTAAGGTTTTATAGATTTTCCAGCAACTGAGCTCAGCCACAACTCTCACCAGAGAAGTGGTATGGCGTATTTAAGGTTTTATAGATAGATTCCAGCAATTGAGCTCACCAGCAACCACCAGAGAAGTGGTATAGACCACGTAAAGTTCTGCATATATATATAGTATTGTTCCACGAATCGTAAAGGAATGAATACACTTCCTACTGAATACACTTCCTACTTAATAAAAGAAGCTAAAGAGTAGAGAGAACATGGGAGGGGCCTGGTCCGGTCCGGAGGGACTAAAGGAAAGCAAATTAGCAGGTAAGATCTAATTTCTCCTTCCTTAGCATCCCTCCGGACCGGACCAGGATTGGACTGATGGGAAGTACCAAAGCAGTAATCTGAAGGGAGGGACCCTATGAAAACTGCAGAGAAATGTTCATGCTGCATAGGCCACCTGGCGACAACTAACATGTAGTGTGTCCCAATGAGCAAAATAAAATGAAACTAGGACTAAGTTGCCAACTTACCAATGTGCACCGAGAGCACCAAAAATCGCCATAGTAAGAATAGAGCCCGCTTCTGAAGTTGTGGAATATGTTGTAATACGCTGTGGAACTGCCCTCTCAGCGAGAAGAGAAATAGACATTCTCATTTCCTTGATCCTTCGAGATATAGCGGGTTAGAAACAATGAAAAACTTTTACGCCTACTGGCTAGAAGGACAAAACCAATAAGAAAAAACCGATTGGGAAAGGTGAAAACTTTAAACTACAGCAGACCGAAAAGAAGTTACCAACCGTAGAAGTATTCCACACATAGATCTACTTGCTGCAATGGCTACTGGGAAACACTGCTTGAAGAGGAAAACTTTATAGAAAAAGTTATGGCTACTAGAAAACAGAACTTTAAGAGTCTGTTCACCTAGTTCACCTAGCTGGTGGACGAAGCGGGAGGTACAGGTGCAGGACTCCTTTAAGAAACCGCTTTGACAGTGGATGCTGCATAAGCGTGCGGTTGTCAACAGTATCATGCATCACTGATAGAGCTGCCAAATGAACTCTAATGGATGAGTAAGACAGACAAGATTTTGCAAGATGCAGAAGATATTCCAAAACATGCAAAATGGATACTGTTTGTGGAATGAAGTGGCGAGAGGAGTACCACAGAGTGAACCGTCGCCACTTTGATTCATAGGACTTTAATGTAGATTTCTGTCTGGAAGCAATTAAAACTTGAAGTACTTCCTGCGAAAATATCAAAGATGTTGCAGACCCAGTAACCACGCCATAAGTTTGAGTGACTGGGGGTCCGGATGTAGAAGGGTGCCTTGGTTCTGCGTAAACACCTAGTGAGATGATGGAAGAAACGCATAAAGAAGGCTGAAAAACCCCTGCTGGACGTTGGCATCTGTCCCTGTCTCCGTCAAGACTGTTGCTGAACGGAAGAAGCAAGAAATGTTCGTGAGCCTGAAGGCAAAAAGAGATAGCCCTGAAGTGTCGCAGTGAGGAAGTAAGGCTGAAAAAATGAGAGTCCATTCACCTAAATGCAGGGTGACACAACTAAGAAAAAATGAGTACAAACTCAAGAGTATACTCTTAACTCCTCCTTGGCGGATGACATAACCCATTGCCACGGCAAGGACCAACATAGCTCTCTCCGCCTTGTTTGTCAGTAGGGAAAACAAAATTCACCCGAAAGTAAAACGAATTGCTGAGGTCCCCCAGAAAAAAAATATATACAAACAAGCTTCTGCCAAAAAGTGTACTGCACGAACCATCCCAATGACAGAACTAAGGTTCTTGAGATAACTAGATGACACTTAAATAGTGCGATTGATGACCCTGAGATTCGCAATAGGATGAAGGAAAATTCCTTCTTGGGCATTAGAAAGTAAAATTGCATTCTGCAGAATAGAGCGAGGAAATGGCCGAAGGCCCAAGGTCACCAAGAAAAATATAAACTGGGATGTTTGCAGAGGAGACAAAAGACTGTGCGCCAACCTGACTAAACAAAGAGAAAATCAGAGATATCTGATGAGAGATCAAATGAGAGATCAAATGAGAGGCCTGGCTACAATCACCACCCAACCTAGAGACTGTAAGAAATGCAACACCCGGTGCGTGACCTGAGAACTCTGCTGATAAGACTTTCTCCAATTAGGCAGTCGTCTAGGTAAGAATGAAATGACCCTAAGAGCGCAATGAACATCCTCTTAGATCTATAAAAGAACGGAAGAGAGAGTACTGCTGAAAATGACCGGTTAATGCATAAGCAAAAAACTAGCCATTCTCTGGATCCTGAGGAGAAGAGGAAGGGTGACCAAGGACACCAGTTAAATAGGGCTACAAACTCCAACCCTATCTCTATGGCGTTCCATAGTTGGGTAAGTTCTGAATATAGAAAGTTCTGAATATAGGAGTCCACCAGCTATGGTAGTACGCTCCGGACAGAAAAAAATTGTCCCAGTATGAACGTCTGATTCACCGGCCTGTAATTTCTTGGATCTCCCTAATCCACATACCACTAATCCACGTACCACGGTCATGCATCCTCCCTCACTGAGAGGTAGATTGTAAGCTCCTTTGAGCAGGGAACGTCCTTCTTTGTTAATTTGTACAGCACTGCGTAACCCTAGTAGCGCTCTAGAAATGTTAAGTAGTAGTAGTAGTACCAGACTCACACCCAATAGATATGAATGTTGAGCTTGTTTCAGGTTAAAACACCGAACCTAGGCCCAGGGTCCCCGGTGTTTCTAGTGGTGAACAGCCATGGCAAATATTGTATGCGTTAGTTTGCAGAATTACTGCAAAGCCTTGCTTTTGGAGCAGAGATTTCTGTTCGATACTCTCGTGAGAGGTTTTTTTTTTTTTTTTCTTTTCTTTAATGCTGTTCTGGCTGTAGAAAGGTGGACATTTGAGCTTCCCCAGAATGGCAAAACTTATGTACCTATGCCCATTAGATATGAATGCTGGACTTGATGGACTTTAGGCCTTACCCAGCATAACCATACTTATGTACCTATGGTATAAATACACAGGAAGTGAGTGAATCCCCTTCCAATTGAAAGAACACTCTGGAGTGAAGGCGCATAGAATGAAAATGAAAAAGGACAAACTTGGAAATTACCTGTAACGAAAAAAGTGAAGTTGTGCCACAGCCACTTGGTGAAGGCAGTGTAGACAAGACTGTATCTGAATTCAAGAAAGCTTGATATAACATCAGGTCTCTAAGGAAGAGGAAGACATAGCAGATGGTATGTATAGGCATACTGGACCAAACCAGGATGTTTATAATCTGCCAATGCTGAACTGATAGAGTAGTGACAAACACGAGTAGATGGTTTGAGGACCGTCCACTATCTTTAAGTGAAAGGATGACTTTATTCTCTAAGTGACCATATGTCCTGTAAAAACCAGAAGAAAGCTAAAATGAAAAATGAGAGGCTTCAAGGCAGTTGGAAAAGAAGGGAAGACATGAATAAAGCATGCCTGCTAAGGCAGCTGAGTGATTGGGAGCTTGGTAGACAGGACTGTCCCTCAGAGAATATGAAAGAGCTGATATATCCCCATGGCATCTGAACAATATACTGTATGCCTCTAGAGAAGGCTTCTTAAAGTCGGAAAAAGAAAACACTGTGTAACACTACAGCCATTGAGAGTGTCTGTTAAGTTCTTAAAACACTATATAACATCATACGCATGGAGTAAAATGCTTGAAAGGAACTAAGATATTATGGTCAGAATTGCAAAGTACCAATCAATTGACTCTTAGACAATGTAGTCCTATTCACCAGGGAATGAGAAAGACAGAAATTTACTCTATGCCTATAGAGAAAGTTTCTAAAGTTCTTAAAACACTGTATAATACTACAGCTATTGAGGAAAATGCTTGAAATGAATTATGATATTATGATAAGATGCAGATTTTCCACCAGGCAATGAAAAATGACTGAGCACCAGAAAAAACTAGTGTTAACAGCCCCATGATACATAGAAATTTAAAAGAAGAAAAGCTTGTTATATATCCATATATGAAAGGAGCCCCCTTTCAACCAAATATTGCCTGCTGATGTGAAGAGCATTTTAGAATACGCCGTTCAGCACATACAAAAGTGTACACATCTTGGAGCCGAACTGCTCTATGAACTGCAGCCTTACCTTCAGCAGAGAGATCCCCGACTGATAAGATGGAGGGAGAAACAAAATGGCCGCCGTTCGCTCCACTGGCCCTGTGGCGATCGTCGACAGCGCGCCCGACACCTCCGAACAAGCGGAGCCCAGTAGAACGGCGAAGAAACAACAGCCGGCGAAAAAGGCCCCGAAAAAACTGGAGGCAGCACCGGACCCGAAGAAACCTTGAAGGGAGAGCAAAATTTACATGTTCCGGCTGCGTGAACTGCGCGACGCTGACCGACAGCAGCTGTTTGAACTTTTAAGTCATATCGGAAAAAACAGGTGGCCGCGCTTACGCGGTTCGCACCTTTCTTTTTTTTTTTTCATTTGTTTAAACTGCCGCCGCCAAAACGCAAGAAAATGGAGGAAATTAAATCTGACGAGAAAAATCGCTGTTTAAAGTCACAGATACTGAATTATTTTCTTCTGTTTTTTTTTGTTTTTTTTTTTATAACCCCTCAATCATAATAAAACACTGGAGCTGCCTGCTCGTTAGAAGTCTGGGGAAAGAAAGGCTGCTTCTTTGAATTTACTTTTATTTGATTTAATTCTTTTAAAGCAGCTACCTGTTAAAAGTGGCTGCCTCTCCCAAAGACGGTACACCTTTCCAGAGAAAGGGACGGCCCTTCCCTGCTAAGCCAGGGAGATGGGGAGGAAGGGGGGTGGACTCGAGACACCCGAGTTTAACACCCCCGAGGCTGTCAAAGAAAGAAGAGAAAGGAAACCCTGTCAAGCCTCTAAATAAGATTCCAGGCACAGAAGAATTATCACAAATATCTGTAATATCTAAAGAGAAAAGGAGAGAGACTAATGGGCTCACTTCCTACCTGCTGGGAGACTGAGAAAATACTGAGGCTAAGGTCACATGGCCAGGGCTCCTATTGGCTCTCTAGAGTCAGAGTTTTTTCTCAGTCTCCACCTGCTGGTAGGCGAGCACAACCCATCAGTCCAATCCTGGTCCGGTCCGGAGGGATGCTAAGGAATGTTCTCGTTGCCTTTACTATGTGTTGAATTCAGTTCAGTTATGGGTCTATGGGAGGGGGGTAATTTCATAACAGAGGCACTAACAATTATATGCCACTTTTGTACATAGTTTAGAACAGAACAGAGGTTTTCCACCCATTCCATACCCAGCCAGTCAGGGTCTCCAGGACACCCCCACTGAATTCAATGGGGACATCCTGAAAACCCCGACCAGCTGGGTATGCCCTGAGAACTGAGCTGAAAACCTCTAGTTTAGAATAAAGGTATTTGCATGCACATATGCATGTAACTGCCAATATTCTGCCTAAGCACAATTCTATACATTGTACCAAGATTTCTGCGCAGAAATCGAAGTGTATTCCATAACAATGTACATAAGCTAATTAACAAGCTAATCAGCACTGCTAATTGGATGCTATCAGCACTAATTGGCATTAATTAGAATTTATGCGCAGAACTAAGTGTATTCTATAATGTTGGTCTAAGCGTATTTTATAGTGTGATGTGCATAAATTCTAAGTCGCGTAGTTTGAAAGTGGGCATGGCCACGGGGATGGAATGGACGGGTCATGGGTGTTTCTAAAATCTATGTGCATTGTTATAGAATACATGCGCTCCATGCATAATTTGTGTGTCCAAGTTTTACTTGGTGTAACATCCCATGACTAAAATCTAGTCATGCAGAGCAACACTGTGTATTCTATATATCACATGGAAATTTAGGCTTAATTCTACAAAGCACGCCTAAATTAAGGCATACTTTGTACGTGAATTTCATTTCAGCGCCGATTTTTTAGGCGTGATATATAGAATCTAGTCCTTAATGTACATAGTATGTACTGAACAGACATGTAGAACAAGGACTGCAACTGCAATACTAATAATGGCTGTATTCAGACGCTATCCATATAGGCAAACGGTTGGGCAGGTTTTTTGTTGCTTGGTTATACGGCTTGCAGTTATCACTGTAAACGGCCTGTCCAGTCTGCCCATCCACAGCAACCACTAACTCCTCCTCCTCCTCCTCCTCCTAAGAGATCCCACGTGCCTGTCTTATGCTTTCCTACATTCAGACAAAGTCCTCATCTCCACCACCTCCACCACCCTTTCCGTGAAAAAGTATCTCCTTAGATAACTCCTTCATTTGAAAGAGGCTCACCTCCTGTACATTAATGCCATGGAGATATTTAAACGTCTCTCTCATAGCCCCTCTCCCAGCTTTCTTCTAAACTATACATATTGACAAGGACAGCCCAAGGCAATCTGCTGCCCGAGGCAGGGTTGAGATGCCGCTCCTGACCCCACCCCTGGCATCTTCCCCTTCCCTCAACCCAACTTTCTCCCTTCCAAAAGGGATTCTCATTGGCTGTCCTGCCACCGGCCTCCTCGCTCCACTTTGTCCCACCTCTGAGGAAACAGGAAGTTACATCAAAAGGCGGGCCGAAGTAGGGAGAAGAGGCCGGTGCTGGCAGAAGGGCATCCCATGTGAATCACTGCCCCTACCACTGCTGCCTTTTGGAAAAGAACAAAAACAAGGCAAATGCGGGGAAGAGGGCTGAGGAGGAAAGGGGAGAGTGTCGTTCTATGGAGAATGCCGCCTGAGGCCCCCGCCTTAGGTGGCTTAAAGGTACAGCTGCCACTGCATATGGAGAGCCAAAGTGCAGCATTTAGGCGTGCGCCTTTATGCCTGCATAGGTATGCTTCAATGTTGGCATGTAAATGCCAACCTCCACTATAATTGTATAATGGAAAATAGACACACAGATCTCACTATAGAATTCTCACTTGGCACCCAGCACTTTGGCTATGAACGTTCGGCACACTTTATAGAATTGCTCCCTTATTCCCCCAGATTCTATATAGCGTGACTGTAATTGTGCGCACAAATCAGTTTGTATGCTGAATCTGCGTGCACAATTTACTTAATAAGCCTATCAGCGCCAATAACTGCCATTTCACAAGCAATCATTGACACTAATCAGCATCAATTAGAACTTACACGCACAACTTGCTAGGCATACTCTAGCGTGGTGTGCATAAATTCTAATGCCTATTGCCAAAAAGGGGGCATGGCCATGGGTGTGGAATGAGCAGGTTGTGGGCATTCCAAATCCAGCATATGCAAGAACCTTCCTTTTCCTGCTGCTGCCATTCTACGTCATACTGTGCCAGTCCTGAAGATTGAGCGTTGTATGGGCCCTCCTGGAACTAGCATGGGAAGGTAAAGGTTTCAGTAGTGGCCAAGAAGACTGGAAAAACAGGGGGGGGGGGGGGGGGGGGGAGGGGGAAGATAGGTAGTGGGAGTGGTACAGATGGCAAGGAGAGATTGAGGAGGGAGGCACAACACTGAATTACAGGGAGAGGGATGCAGTGGTGGGGGTCTCAGCTCACTTCGTAGGGGGGAGGGGGGACACGGTTGAAGATTCACCTAGGGCATCTAATACCCTTGGATCAGCCCTGCTGTTAACAGCAGACACTAGGTCCCTAAGTTTATTGGATTTCTTGCCTACCCATGTTAAAGGAGCTGCAACAAAGCAGCTCACCGCCCTTTCCCCTACATGGTCTTCATCCAACCTTACTTTTATTGGTTTAACTCGTGCTAAAGGCGAGTTGCACAACAGAAATAAACTCTCTTAAAGGGAAACGAACACGTCTTCTTACTAGAAGGCATTACGCAACTCAACTGAGCTTGTGTCCAGCTGCACTCTCTCCATTCTGACGTCCCACGGAAGTCCTGCATGACATCAGCCCAACAGAGCGACTGCCAGGCTCTGCCAAGCCGATGCCCACCAATGAGTCTTCTAACAGTTTAGCAAAGGCCCTGGCTGTTTCGCGTTGCCCCAGTTGCACAGAGAGGTCAACCCGAACTCTTTACTGAGGAAGCTCAGTAAAGGCTTAAATTGTTTCCCATCAATTTAACTAGCAAAGGGATGGAGGCGACAGGGCGGTAGTTGGTGACATCACTCGGTGGTTTCTTGGGGTTTTTAGGTATTGGTATAAGTAGAATGTTTCAAATAAAAATGCACTCTGAGAATTTACAAACTGCGGCCTTAATTTATTGATATACAAACACATATCAATACAATACATACACTTAAGGTGTTTGAGGAACAGATTGAGTAAAGCCTATGTGGATGAGATACACAGATCGTCTCCCTTGACGAGTGAAACAACAATTCATTAAACTGTTTATAACCCTACGCATATCTGACGGCTTGGACATTGGGATAAGCCGTTTGGGATTTTCAGTCTATGTACACGTTACAGCGTGGGATGCTGCCGTGAAAATATATTTATACGGCGGATTGACAACAAAGAAGGACTACTGGTTGATTCCACGGGGTGGACTAAGCTGAAACGTGTGTTTGTTAGGATATATTTATACAAGATGGGTTTACAGATGAAGTATCCCCTGGCCATAAAAACAATGCAAGACCTAACTATCTTCTGAAGGCTACTGAAAACAGATCTGTTCAAGACATACCATAAACATCCATCTTAAATACTATATAATAAGACTATACACGACCTAGACACAAACAAAATCTTATCACTTGACTGATTAAGCTTTTTGTTATTAGTGAACAAGCACTACCACTTCAATCCTTATGTTGAATATGGTCTCTCCATAGTCAATGACCTAATAATGTATGTTATAATCCAATTACTCAGGAACCTTCATGCAATACCATAATGTATTCTTCTTTACCATGTATGTATGCACATGGTGTATATATATATATATATATATATATATATATATATATATATATATATACATACCATGATCTGTTCCATGTATGTTACCATGTATGTATGCACCTTAACCCAACACCATTTGTAATTCTGTTACCCGGAAATGGCAACCGCCATACGGCAAATGTAAGCCACATTGAGCCTGCAAATTGGTGGGAAAATGTGGGATACAAATAAATAAATAAATAAATAAAAAGTAGAAGTGTGCATGTGGGCGTATGCTGGAGAGTCTGTGAAAAGGTATGGAGAGGGAAGTCTGTGCACCTGAAGTGTTTGTATTGTACTGATACGTGTTGCCGGAGAACGTGGTGAAGAGTTTAAAAAGGGGTTAGATGGTTTCCTAAAGAACAAGTCCATAAACCACTACTAAATGGACTTGGGAAAAATCCACAATTCCAGGAATAACATGTATAGAATGTTTGTACGTTTGGGAAGCTCGCCAGGTGCCCTTGGCCTGGATTGGCCGCTGTCGTGGACAGGATGCTGGGCTCGATGGACCCTTGGTCTCTTCCCAGTGTGGCATTACTTATGTGTATCAATAAATTAAGGACGCAGTTTGTAAATTCTCAAGAGTGCATTTTTATTTGATGTGTAAGGAACAGCACTCTGTATATAATTTATTCATTACATTTGTACCCCGCACTTTCCCGCTCATCGCAGGCTCAATACAGCTTACATAGTAACATGAGAGAATACAATCTATAATATCAGAATCAACAAAGGAGGTATGTGGTAGGACAAATGAACAAGGGGTAAATGGGATAAAAGAGGTATGAGAGAAAGGATAGGGATAGGTAAGGAAGTGGAGCGATGAAGAGCATGGAGGGTAAGAAGATTGGTAGGAGGTACTTTCTGAGTCTGCACTTTGACACATAAAATAATGTACGGATTAGCTCTGGAATACATGATTCCTCTAATAGATCTCCCACCTAGAAATGCCATCACAACAGCACGCTCCTTTTTACAACTACATTACCCATCTTGCAGGCGTGTCAAATACAAGCTTCTTTTTGCCTCTACTTTCCACTACTCCAGCCCGAAGACTTGGAATGCTCTTCCCCTGTACCTAAAACCGCAAGCTGACCACCATGTTTTCAAGAAGCTGCTGAAAACGTACCTTTTTGAAAAAGTGTATTCCATCAGTAATTCTACTGTTTAGCCATCCTAATTGCTGCTAGAGTTTTATCCTTATTCTACTGTAAAATTCATGTGTTGTATCTTTTAACTTTTGTAATTCATGGAAGCCACATTGTGCCTGCATTTGTGGGAAAATGTGGGGTAGAAATTAACCCTACATAAATAAATAAATAATTGTTAATGATTAGATGAACCAGTAGATGGATGGGTTGCTTAGGTTTGCCTATGGTAGGTCAAGTTGTTCGGGCAAATCTGTTTGAATAGATGGGTTTTGAGTAGTTTCCTAAAGTGAAGGTATTGATTAGTCGACCGAATGTATGTAGGTATATTGGATTGTAAGTAGAACGTTGGCTTGTTCAGTAGGGAATGAACCTTGCTGTAGTAGGTTGTTTGGGTGGGAGATGAGTTCTGTCTGCCTGTCTTATCTAGATTGTAAGCTCTTTGAGCAGGGACTGTCTTTTTGTGTATGGTGTACAGTGCTGTGTATGCCTTGTAGCGCTATAGAAATGATAAGTAGTAGTAGTAGTAGTAGCTGAGTAGAAGCTTAGCGGAGATTAGGTGGCAGCACCGGTGGTGGGAGTTGGGGCCATTGGTTGGGAGGTGGGGCTAGTGCTGGGCAGACTTCTACACAAGGTTGCCAGATGGGCGGTTTTCCTGCCCAATTGGGCGACTTTCCGCGACTCGCTGTGGGAATTTTTTTGACCGCTGCGGGTCGCGGTTTTTTGGGCGGCTTTGCGTTCGGTTGTGCGGGGTTTCTTTTGTTCTTCGGCTGTGGTTTTTGCGGTGCGGGGGGGGGGGCGTAGTTAATGGCATAGGGGGTGGAGCTGTGAAGGTCAGGGGGTGGGGGTATGCAGTTTTGGGCGGGTTTAGAACCAGTGTTGCCAGGTGGGCGGTTTTACCGCCCAATTGGGCGGTTTTCCGCGACCCGCCGCAGGAAATTTTTGCCCGCGGCGGGTTGCGGTTTTTTGGGCGGCCTTTTGGGTTTCTGTGCGGTTTTTCGGGCGGCTTTTTGCCTTTTTCGGCCGCGGGGGGCGGGGTTAGTGACGTTTTTTGGGCGGGGTTAGTGACGTTTTGGGCGGGCCGATGACGTGGGAGGCGGGGCCGATGACGTGGGAGGCGGGGCTGATGACGGGGAGGCGGGGCCGATGACGGGGAGGCGGGGGCGGTGACGGCGGGGGCGGGGCCGGTGACGGCGGGGGTGATGACGCGGGGGTGGGGGTGTCAGGGGCGGGGTTTGTGTTTGGGCGGGTTTTGGGCTGGTTTTTGGGCTGGATTGGGCTAGAAAAAAATTTTCCACCTGGCAACCCTGTTTAGAACTGGTTTGGGGTGGGAAAAATTATTTAAATCTGGCAACCCTACTTCTACAGTCTGTGCCTTGAAAATGGCAGGAACAAATCAAGGTCAGGTATACACATATGAGTTTAGCTTGTTGGGCTGACTGGCTGGACCGTACAAGGTCTTTCTCTGCCGTCATCTACTGTGTTACTAGTAGTAGAAGCTGGTTGGGCTGTTGTTGCTCTTGTGCTGTCATTTGAAGTTTTGCAAGTGGTGGCCACAGAAACGCCCAACTGGACACCTGCCGGGGGGGGGGGGGGGGGGAGGCCAATTAAACATTAACATCCACTCCAGCTGTCCTGGTCTACGCGGCCCTTCCGTTCCCCTCCCCCCTCCTCTCATTACTCACCGCTAGCGACGGGCAGGAGGAGGCTGATGAGGGGCAGCAGGAGCAGCGCTTCTTCCCGCCTCATTGTACCTCCGTCTCGCTCTCTCTCACGCCGTTACACCGCGCGCGCTCGTCCACACACACCGCCTCCCTCGCGCTTCTAACTTTCGCCTGACACGCGGTCACCTGATCCCGCCGGCGCCGCCTCCAACCCGCGAAGGACAGGGGGGGGGAGGGGAAGAGGGCAGCGCACCAGAGCCTTCTCTCTCGCCTTCTTGGTCTTCCTTCAGCAACAGTTGCTCTTCAACATGTCCTACTTGTAAAATTCAGCTACTTACTTCATTGCCCTATTTTGCAGCAAGATGACATAAAGGACTTAAAAATTCACTCCCCCCCCCCTTGTTTTCCGTCAATGAAACGTTCCGTTACGTCATTGCACGTAACTATCGTGATTCTGGCTAATACGTGTCCACAATTATGACAGCGCGGCCGGTGGCCATATTTGATGTGGGCAGCAGGGGTGGCTTAACTGCTGTGGCAGGGACTGAAACTAGCTACAATGAGATTGGTTTTCCTCAGTCTAGTTTTGGGCAGGAGGGGGAGGGGGAAGGGGCATCTACATTTACAAAGACTTTTAACTATACGTCACTACTACTACTACTACTATTTAACATTTCTAAAGCGCTACTAGGGTTACGCAGCGCTGTACAATTTAACATAGAAGGACAGTCCCTGCTCAAAGATCTTACAATCTAATAACCTGGGGAACTGGGTTCAATGCCCACTGCAGCTCCTTATTCCTCTGGGCAAGTCACTTAACCCTCCATTGCCCCTGGTACAATATGTAAGCTGCTTTGATTGTAACCATAGAAAGGCAGTAGATCAAGTCCCATCCCCTAAATGAAATGAAGTGCACCACTATATAAGAAAATTGTGGGTGTCTCTGCACGTGCGAGTCGAAAAGCAACATATGTTTACTTTGATGCCCCTGAAAATAGAGTGTAGACAGCACGAGACACTTTCCAAAGTAAATCATCCATGCATATTAGTTTTATGCCTTCATTGGACCCTACCTGTCCTTCCTGTCTGTTATCACCCCATCTCCCTCCTCCCTTTTCTATCCAAGATACTTGAACCTGCTGTTCACCACCACTGCCTTGACTTTCTTTCATCTCAAGCTATTCTTGATCCACTTCAATTTGGCTTTCGCCCCCTTCATTCAACTGAAACAACGCTTGCTAAGGTCTCCAATGATCTGTTCCTGGCCAGATTCAAAGCAGGGTTGCCAGGTGGAAAATATTTTTCCAGCCTAAAGGAGCCCAAAATCCAGCCCAAAACCCGCCCAAACTCAAACCCCGCCCCTGACACCCCCGCCCCCGCGTCATCACCCCCGCCCCCGCCGTCATCGGCCCCGCCTTCCCCGTCACTAACCCCGCCTCCCACGTCACTAACCCCGCCTCCCACGTCACTAACCCCGCCCAAAAACGTCACTAACCCCGCCCACCGCAGCCGAAAAAGCCACCTAAAAAAACCGCCCGAAGCACAAAAACCAGCCCAAAAAACCGCAACCCGCCGCGGGCAAAAATTTCCCGCGGCGGGTCGCGGAAAACCGCCCACCTGGCAACACTGATTCAAAGGTCTCTATTCATAGGCGGTGGATGGCCCAACTGTTTGGGGAGGTTAAAGGGGGCGGGGTTAGGGGGTGGGGCCATGGGTGGAGCTTAAATCCATAATTGTCTGATAATACACAGAAAAAAATAAATAAATAAAAATAAAAGTCACAATTAATACCTTTTATTAAATTTAGATATTAGCTATGTATCATATGTCAAAGAATAAAGTTGTTGCTCAAAGCATATACTAACCACAATCGCTCAACTGCAAAACACTATGCACAACGTTGTGCAAAAGCACACTCAGAACCATAAATATTACACTGGGCAGAACCTAATACACCAATATACCACCCATACGGAAAATGCAGACCGTCAACAATATGAAACAAGGGATCATATCATCACAATTCTCATGTAGAGCCACAAAACACCCTAATTCATGTTTAATGTGGGATAAAATGCCATAAATAAGTAAATAAATATAAACTTTTAATGTTGAGCACCTGATTCTCAAAGTGGACATATTCCAAACACTATAATGAAAATAAAATGATCTTTTCTACCTTTGTTGTCTGGTGACTGTTTTTCTAATCATGCTGGCCAAGTATCCGATTCTGCTGCTATCTGTCCTCTTAACTCCGTTTCCAGGGCTTCCTTTCCATTTATTTCTTTACTTTCCGCCTTTCTTCTTCATTTCTTGCCTTACATCCGTAAGTAAAGCTGGGTCCTCTGCAGACTTGACTGTCCAGTGGATCCAGCTTCTGCCTATTTTCTCCATCGATGTGCAGGTTTTCTCCCTTTTCCCTCATCTTATCTCCTTCCTCTCTCTTCCCTCCCCTCCATCCATGCCCAGCATTTTTTCTCTCTCCTTTCCCCTCCATCCATGTGCATCTCCTTCCTCTGTCTTCCCTCCTCTCCATGCATGTCCAGAATTTCTCCCCTTCATTCATGTGCATCTCCTTCCTGTCTTCCCTTCCCTCCATCCATGTCCAACAACCCTCCTCTCTCCCCTGTCCTCCATCCATCCAAGTCCATCAACCCTCCTCCCCACTAGCCACCCATGTCCAGCAACCCTCCTCTCTCCCCTGCCTCCCCTCCATCCACCCATGTCCAGCAACCCTCCTCTCCCCTCTAGCCACCCACCCATGTCCAGCAAATCTTCTCTCCCCTGACCTCCCCTCCACCCATGTCCAGCAACCCTCCTCTCTCCCCTGCCCTCCCCTCCATCCATGTCCAGCAACCCTGTTCTCTCCCCTGCCCTCCATCCACCCATGTCCAGCAACCCTGCTCTCCCCTCTAGCCACCCACCCATGTCCAGCAACCCTCCTCTCTCTCCTGCCATCCCTTCTATCCACCCACCCATGTCCAGCAACCCTCCTCTCTCCCCTGCCATCCCCTCTATCCACCCATTCCAGCAACCCTCCTCTCCCCTGCCATCCCCTCTATCCACCCACCCATTCCAGCAACCCTCCTCTCCCCTGCCCTCCATGCACATCCAGCAATTCCCTTCTGTCCCCTGCCTCCCTCCATCCATACCCAGCCCGATTCTCCTCTCCCCTGCCTCCATCCATCTGGGCCAGCGGCGCCCTGGGTCTCCCCTTTCCCTCCCCTTGCTTACTATCTGCCCCGCGCCATCTTTAATTTACCTCCGCTCCATCCCCAGCGTCGACTCGGCCACATCATTTCAAAACCCGCCCTGCTGCCCGTCTCTATTCTCCCCTCGCTCCCTTCGCGACGTGATTCGTGCCACAGACAGAGTCCCGCCTTCTGACATCATTTCCTCGAGGGCGGGACTCTGCAGAACGAATCACGTCGCAAAGGGAGCGAGGGGAGAATAGAGACGGGCAGCAGGGCGGGCTTTGAAATGATGCGGCCAACGCTGGGGACGGAGCGGAGGTAAATTAAAGATGGCACGGGGCAGATAGTAATTAACGGAAAGGGAGGGAAGGGGACACTCACGGCGCCACTCGCCCGGCTGGGGAGGCTTAGCCTCCCCAAGCCTCTTATACCGGGCGCCTATGCTTATCCTTCTCAATCTTTCTGCTGCTTTTGACACTGTTGATCACAGCCTACTCCTTGATACGCTGGCCTCACTTGGATTTCAGGGCTCTGTTCTTTCCTGGTTTTCTTCTTATCTCTCCCAGCGTACCTTTAGTGTATACTCTAGTGGATCTTCCTCTACTTCTATCCCACGGTCAGTTGGTGTACCTCAGGGATCTGTCCTGGGATCTCTTCTTTTCTCCATCTTGTCACGTCTGTGGCCGTGACCACCCTCATTCTTACCCTGTTTCGGGGAGTCAGTGGCTGTGCTGGCTTCTGCTTGTCTCTGTGTCTGTCTCTGCCTTAGTTTCTCTCTGGCTCTGTGTGCTGATTGCCCTACTGAACCTCACCTGTGTGGGCTATGCCTCTTCCAAGATGGCTGCCGACTCCTCGATGCCAGTATCCAAGATGGCTCCCGCTGTTCCTTCCTGCGGGCTGACTTCTCTGTGTGTCAAGCCTCTGTTTGGATGCAAGGTGATTGCTGCAGCTGTGCCTCTGGTATGAAGGGCTTTATTAATCACTTAGAGACTACAGTCCTTGCCTTTGCATTTCGTCTAAGGGCCCTGGTATGTAGAGTGCTCTGTACACTGCTACAGAGATTGCTCTGTGTATGTTCCTAGTGTTTGACTAGCTAGCTTGGGCACAGCTTTGCTTGTTAGCCTGTGTACAGCTTTACTAGTTCTCCTGAGATTGCTCTGTGTATGTTCCTGGTGTATGACTTGTTAGCTTGGGCACAGCTTTGTTTGTCAGCCTGTGTACAGCTTTCCTGTGTTTGCTTAGTGTATGTTTCTTGTGTATGACTGGTTTGCTTGGGCATAGCTTTCCTATTAGCTTATGTACAGTTTACTAGTCTTTTGTGTTTAGCCTTCTGGTTTTCCCGTGTGTGTTTTCTTTTGCCTCTGGAGCTTCAGCCCTTGTTCAGTCTGTTGCCAGTACTCCTTGATACTGAAGCTCCAACCTTAGTCTTGTTCCTTGACCTGACCATTGCTTTAAACCTGCCTACTGCCGGAACCCGGACATTCCCTGCCTGTCTGCCTTGCCTTCGCCTAGGTGCCTGGGGGCACTCCTGGATCCTCATTCCTGCTGTTCCTGCTTGCAAGTTCCAGTTCCGGTTTTTCCTGTAAGTCCTGCCGGCTGCCCGAACTTGAGGGCTCAACCCTCTGGGAAAGGTGGTTAAGCGTAGGTGAAGCCTAGGTCCAGTGTGTTCCAGTCCAGCGGGTTCCAGTCCCGTGGGTTCCGCCCCAGTGTGTTCCAGTCCAGCGGGTTTCACTCCTGTATGTTCCAGTCCAGTGGGGCCACTCCAGTGTGTTCCAGTCCAGCGGGCTCCACTCCAGTGCGCACCCGTCCGGTGCGTTCCAGTTCCGTGTATTCCGGTGTAGAACTCCAGTCCGTGGTTCCAGTCCAGTCTTGTCTCATCTCTACCTTGAAGGTGATCTTGCCTGCCACTGCCACTCCATGGTAGTGGCCCAAGGACTCACGAAACCAGTGCTCCCGGGGAAGAAGCCTGACAGTATGCCAAGGTCCTCGAGCATGCGACACATCTATACTTCTTCCCTTGGTACTCTGATCTCATCCCATGGATTTCAGTATCATCTTTACGCTGATGACTCCCAGATCTACCTCTCCACACCAGAAATCTCAGACATTGCTGCCTGGATATCTCAGTGCCATCTGAAACTAAACATGACCATGACTGAGCTTCTTATCTTTCCCCCTAAACCAACCTCTCCTCTTTCCCCATTCTCTATTTCTGTGGATAACACTCTCATCCCTGTCTCATCAGCTCGTAACCTTGGGGTCATCTTCGACTCCTCTCTCTCCTTCTCTGCACATATTCAACAGACTGCTAAAACCTGTCATTTCTTTTATAATATCAGCAAAATTTGCCCTTTCCTTTCTGAGCACACTACCAGAACCCTCATCCATACTCTTATCACCTCTCGCTTAGACTATTGCAACTTGCTTCTCACAGGTCTTCCACTTAGCCATCTCTCTCCTCTTCAATCTGTTCAAAATTCTGCTGCACGACTAATATTCCGCCAGTGTCGTTATGCTCATATTAGCCCTCTCCTCAAGTCACTTCACTGGCTTCCTATCCATTTCCGCATACAGTTCAATCTCCTCTTATTGACTTATAAGTGCATTCACTCTGCAGCTCCTCAGTACCTCTCCACTCTCATCTCTCCCTACACTCCTCCCCGGGAACTCTGTTCACTGGGTAAATCTCTCTTATCTGCACCCTTCTCCTCCACCGCTAACTCCAGACTCTGTTCCTTTTATCTTGCTGCACCATATGCCTGGAATAGACTTCCTGAGCTGGTACATCAAGCTCCATCTCTGGCCGTCTTCAAATCTAAGCTAAAAGCCCACCTTTTTGATGCTGCTTTTAACTCCTAACCCTTATTTTATCATCCTCACTTTAATATTCCCTTATCTCTTGTTTGTCCTAATTAGATTGTAAGCTCTGTCGAGCAGGGACTGTCTCTTCATGTTCAAGTGTACAGCGCTGCGTACGTCTAGTAGCGCTATAGAAATGATGAGTAGTAGTAGTAGAAGAGGGGGGAGGTAAAGTATACAGGAAGGTATGCTCAGATTTCTCTCTATTAGTGAAGGATCTCTTGGATTTTCTTCTCAGACTTTCACGAAAATAGAGAACACAGGGTTCACAAATGTTTGAAAGAGAAAAATCCAACCACTTGCTGGTACCTATGCCCACCCTTTCCTGACTCATGCTCCCAGAAATGCCAAGGGTGGCCCATCCCAAAGCTGGAGATTTACCCGCACAATGCTGGAGGTTTTTCTCACGACCCCAGCCACATCTTAAAACCAGTTTGGGCAGATGTACCTGCCAAAAACTGATATATTCTAGTCAATACATACAGAATAAAATTATTTTTGTCTATTTTTGATGTCTGATCATTTTATTTTTCTTATCGTTTGGTCCCAGTTTCTGCTTTCCTTTTCCTTAGCTGTCTTGACAGATTCTCCATGTCCATTTGGCATTTCTTCTCTCTGCATTTCACCATCCATCTTTTCTTTACATCCCTAGCTATCCTGCCCAACATTGCCCCTGTGTCCCTATCCCTATCCTCCCACCATATTGAGCATTTCCCTTCTCTCTGACTATTCTTGTCCAGTCCAACATAAATCTTGTGTCTTTATCTCCTTCCCTCCCCCCCCCCCCCCAATGCCAGCCTTTCTTCCTCTTTCTAACTTCCCTCTCAGGCCAGCAACACTCCCTCTCTCTTTCCTCTCTTCTGCCTCCCCCCCCCCCCCCCCCCACCGGGTCAATTTAAGTGCTCCTATATCTTCAGTCTAATCCAGCACCACTCCCTCTTCCTTCTTTGTCCACAGGTCCTGGCATTTCTCCCCTGTCACCTATCCCCAATCCCAGCATCTATTTATCTCCTCCTCTCTCTCACTTCATCTGTTCCCAGTGTTGCCAGATGGGTGGGCTTCCCATCCAATTGGGCTGGTTTTTAAGCCAGGATGCTGGAAATTTTCAAAGGCTGCAGGCTGCGGGAAATTGGGCTTCTTTTTCGTTGCAGCTGTGCGGGGTTTGCGCTTTTTTCGGGGGCTTCTATTGATCTAATTTGGTCCAATAGAAGCTTTTCCGGGGCTTCTATTGGTCCAATTTGGTCCAATAGAAGCTTTTCCGGGGTAGGGTTGACATCAGGGTTGGGGTTAATGACATCAGAGGTGACGTCAGGGGGCGGGGCGGTGACATTGGAGGTGGGGTTTGACTTTGGGTGGGTTTTGGGCTGGTTTAGGGCCGATTTGGGGTGGGGAAAATTTTTCCCATCTGCCCACGCTGCCTGTTCCCACAGCCCAGCATCTCTCTCACTTTCTCACTCTCCTGTTGTGATACATATCTAATATAATAAAACGCACCGTGAACGTTCTAATGAGGACAACGTTCTGTGAAGCCCTGAAGCCCTGAAGCCATCTGACGTCACTGAAGCTGTAGGGTTCGTGGATTCGTGGTGTGAAGCCTCCAAGCCAGCCAGCCGTCTCTGCCCCGCCTTCGCGAGAAAACAAACAATCGGGAAGCGAAACGTCAGGGAAGGAGGCGGCGCTCCCGACGTCTAGCCTTCCCTTCGCTGTGTTCCGCCTTCTTTTTAAGGCGGAACACAGCGAAGGGAAAGCTAGACGTCGGGAGCGCCGCCTCCTTCCCTGACGCTTCGTTGCCGGAAACGCCACGGAGGTAAATTGAAAAAGAATCAAAACAAAACGATGCATGGATGCGAGGGGGGGGGGGGAGAAGAGGGCGGGCCAGGCTGGGACATGGGAGAGAGAGGAGCATGGATGCGAGGGGGGGGGGGAGAAGAGGGCGGGCCAGGCTGGGACATGGGAGAGAGAGGAGCATGGATGCGAGGGGGGGTCATGGAAGGGAGAGAGGGGACTTGCTGGAAAAGGATGAATGGAGGCGGCAGGGGACAGAGGAGCATGGATGGCCATGGATTGGGAGGGCAGGACTCAGGGAGAGAGGGAAATTGCTGGATAGGGATGAATAGAGGGGACAGATGGGCATGGATGGATATGGATTGCAGGGCAGGCCTCAGGCAGAGAGGGGAAATGCTGGATAGGGATGAATGGAGGGGGCAGGTAACAGAGAAACATGGATGGCCATGGATTGGAAGGGCAGGACTCGGGGAGAGGGGAAATGCTGAATAGGGATGAATGGAGGGGACAGATGGCCATGGATGGATATGGATTGCAGGGCAGGCCTCAGGCAGAGAGGGGAAATGCAGCATAGGGATGAATGGAGGGGCCAGGTGACAGAGGAGCATGGATGGGCATGGATTGGGAGGGCAGAACTTAGGGAGAGAGGGAAATTGCTGGATAGGGATGAATAGAGGGGACAGATGGGCATGGATGGATATGGATTGCAGGGCAGGCCTCAGGCAGAGAGGGGAAATGCTGGATAGGGATGAATGGAGGGGGCAGGTAACAGAGAAACATGGATGGCCATGGATTGGAAGGGCAGGACTCGGGGAGAGGGGAAATGCTGAATAGGGATGAATGGAGGGGACAGATGGCCATGGATGGATATGGATTGCAGGGCAGGCCTCAGGCAGAGAGGGGAAATGCTGCATAGGGATGAATGGAGGGGCCAGGTGACAGAGGAGCATGGATGGGCATGGATTGGAAGGGCAGGACTCAGGGAGAGGGGAAATGCTGGATAGGGATGAATGGAGGGGACAGATGGGCATGGATGGATATGGATTGCAGGGCAGGCCTCAGGCAGAGAGGGAAAATGCTGGATAGGGATAAATGGAGGGGGCAGGTGACAGAGAAACATGGATGGCCATGGATTGGGAGGGCAGGGCTCAGGGAGAGAGGGGAATTGCTGGAAAGGGATGAATGGAGGGGGCAGGGGACAAAGGAGCATGGATGGGCATTGATTGGGAGGGCAGGGCTCAGAGAGAGAGGGGAATTGCTGGAAAAGGATGAATGGAGGGAGCAGGGGACAGATGGCCATGGATTGGGAGGGCACGGCTCACACTCTCTCTCTGATATGCAATGTCGTTCTAACTCTCACTCTTACACACTCTGTCTCACACTGTATCACATTCACTCTCTATGTGCCACACAGTCACTCACACACTCGCTTGGTCTCATACACTCACTCAAACAGAGAATCTGTGTCTCACACACACTCTCTCTCTCGCCCACACACACACACTCTCTCTCACACTGTGTCTCACATACACACTTGCACACACTCTCATTCTCACAAACACACTCACACCCAGACTCACTCTCTCACACACTCACACTTTCACTCTGACTCTCAAACAGTCACTCTCACATACACTCTCCCAAACATACACACTCCGAGGAAAACCTTGCTAGCGCCCGTTTCATTTGTGTCAGAAACGGGCCTTTTTTACTAGTATATATATACTTCTTACAACTTTCCACTCATGCCAGTTCGATGTCCATCTAGATGGAAATGTCCCTATGAATTATTACAACATTCAACTTATGTCAGTTCAATATCCATCTTACGCCAAGCCCCCTCCTTACCCATCTTCAAATCATTGCTCAAAGCCCACCTCTTCAATATTGCTTTCGGCACCTAACCTTTATACCTTTCATGTAATCGTGAATGCCCCAAATTGACTACCCCTACTTGACAGACTCTACACTTGTCCATTAGATTTTAAGCTCTTTGAGCAGGGATTGTCCTTCTGTGTTAAAATTGTACAGCGCTGCGTAACCCTGGCAGCGCTTTAGAAATGTTAAGTAGTAGTAGTAGTAGATATCACAACAGGTAGGAAGTATATATATATATATGTATCACAACAGGTTTTTAAATTCCTACTTTATAGTGACGTCACAAGAGAAAAGCTTCAGGATGTAGCCTTTGAGCAGGCGCCTTTAAAAGCCACACAGGTGGAACGTTTGAATGACTGCAGTTGGTACTGATTACTCGTTGTGAACAAGCTCGCCTTAACCCTAGTCCCTTAAGAAAGAAGAGTGAAACCCGCGGCGTCGGGCGTCTTCAGGGGAAGGCGTAGGACTGAATTGGATCATATTGATGCAGTCGGGGCACTATTCCAATACACGATTCAGATAAGTGATTGGTTATACTTTATAACAGTTCCTGAATGGTTGTTAAGCTGAGATTATCAGTTAGAAGTTTTATGATTGATTGGGCACACACACACCAAAAAAAAAGCTATTTTAAAGAAAACTAAAAATATGGGAATGTGTTGCACCAATCTAACGGCACTTGAATTGGGATAAAATAAAACAAAATAAAATAAGGAACAACCCGATGAATGAGGTGCTGTACCACAAAAAAAAACCCACAGTGATTTATTTATCTGTGAGTTATTACAGTGGGAATATCTGAGGGTGCTCCTTAATATGTAGATAAAAATCAAAAATATCCACTAAAGAGATCCCTTGGTGGCAAAACATTATCCTGGTTTGCAAAAGAGATAGTGTATACTCCTTTCTTCACTGGCATAACTGATAAAACTTGTGTCACATTGTTTTACCTTTAGCTATCAAATTTCCATCTGACATCCTGAATTATTTTCCTGCTTTATTCAGCTTGATCATATATTTTTATTTTATTATTTTATTTGTTGCATTTGTATCCCACATTTTCCCACCTATTTGCGGGCTCAGTGTGACTTACATTACATTGTAAATGATGGAAATACAATTTGTTGCAGTACGATTATGGGTTACATTGTGAGGAGTTATGGGAAGACAAAGTCAAATATTATATGGGGAATAGAACAATGGAATGTAACAATAGGGAATTGATAAGACGATAAAACAATAGCAAGAGAACATTAGGGTATAACATTTTTAACTGTGGGTGGAGTTTTAAGTGTGGTGAAAAAACGGGGGAAGAGAACTCAGAAGAAAGTGTATTGATGCGTTTCTATTAGTGTGTATAGACTTCATGTGTTTTGATCCTTGCAATAGATCTTCTCAAAGAGATGAGTCTTCAATAGTTTGCGGAAGTCGGTTAGTTCGTAGATCGTTCTCAGGTTGCGTGGTAGTGTGTTCCAGAATTGCGTGCTCATATAAGAGAAGGTTGATGCGTGCAGTACTTTGTATTTTATGCCTTTGCACTTAGGGAAGTGGAGATTGAGGAAAGTTCGGGATGATCTTTTAGCGTTTCTGGGTGGCAGGTCTATTAAATCAGACATGTATGCAGGGGCTTCACCGTGAATGATTTTGTGGACTAAGGTGCATACTTTAAAAGTGATGCATTCCTTTCCTGTGTTCTTCTTTTCAAAATCTTTTTTACTTTATGAATTCTAATCTTTATGTTCTTCTTCAGTCACCTCTTTAGATAACCATGCCAGTTTTCTGTTTGTCTTTTTTTTTTTCATTGCTTTTATGAAATATACATTTCCCAAAAATACAAAGGAAAATTAACAAGTAATTTCAAAAGGAAATATTAAAATTATAAATTCAGAAACAAACACACCTAAAAATAAGCCCTCATAATGGGAGAAGTAGAGAAGATTTAGGTACATGAGCACAAAGGAAAAGCAAATATGCAGATCTTTAACTAAGAAGATTGAATTCTTTATATAACCCCAACAAACCAACTTCAGCTAAGGAGTCAAATCACCATGTTCTTGCAGAAACATATTAAGATGCAAAGATTAATAAAAAATATATTGAGTCCCCTGAAAAGTAATATAACACAACATTTACAGGAGAATTGCAAGAAGATCCCTTAGAAAGGAATCTAGGATCTGAGCCTGCCAATGGGGTATTCCAATTTATGTCAAGCAAGCTTGTATCTCCCACCAACACCAGCTTTTTTCCCACTTTTTGATGTCTTTGGCCAGATCTCTGTCCAGGTCCTCCACTGGAGTCAGAGGTCTGGAGATCATACTGGTGTAGATGCACATGTCATTGCTGCTTTCTAATACCTCCTTTCCCTACATCTGTATTGTTTTAATATTATTTCTCCCCTCCCTCTTTTCTGTCAGCCTTATCCTTCCTAATTATAACCCAGTATGGTCATGTCCTATTCATGAGACTCACTGAGCCATGTCTCTTTGATAACACTATACCCAGGCCTGCCATGTTAAGCCTTGAAGATGTGGAATTTTATTACCTACTAGTAAAAAAAGGCCGTTTCTGATTGAAATGAAACAGGCGCTAGCAAGGTAATCACCTTCTGCCATTAATGTTTTTAAGGGAAGTTCCAGCGTCCCCCCTCCCTCCCTCCCAGTTCCAGGGTCCCCCCTCTCTCCCCTCTCCCAATTCCAGGGTCCCCCCTCCCTTCCAGTTCCAGGCCCCCTCCCTCCGAATTGTAAAAGTCATCCTGACTTACTTCGTCGGGGTTACGGTGGCTGGCAGCAGCAGTAAAAAGCGTGCAGGCTCGAAACTTACTTCAGTTTTCCCTTCTCTGTCTCTCAGCTTTGGTCCCGCCCTCATTTCCTGTTTCCGCAAGGGCGGGACCAGAGCTGAGAGACAGAAAAGGGAAAACTGAAGTGCCGAGCCCGCACGCTTTTTACCGCGCGAGGTAAGTCAGGATGACTTTTAAAATTCGGAGGGAGGGGGCCTGGAACTGGAAGGGAGGGAGGGAGGGACAACGACCCTGGAATTGGGAGGGAGTGGGGACGCTGGAACTGGGAGGGGGGACGGACGATGACCCTGGAACTCGGAGGGAGGGAACGAACTTCCGGTGGGTGAATATTATATGCAGCCTTCCCTTCCCTCCGAGGGCGGGGCAGTGAGAGCGAGTGGGATTGCCTCTGGTTGGTCCCTTCTCCTTCTGACATCGCGTTTGTTTCCCTGACAACTATACAGAGTTCCCTCAAGGGCGGGGCGATTACGAACCCTATGAACACTACACGGCGTCACTGCCATGAAGTCAGCTTCAGAATGTTGGAGGTGCAAATGATTATATTAGATGGGCATTTGTGATCAGCTATTTCTCCTTGGGTTGATTATATGTCATATAGCTTCAACCCCTGCTCATTTCTACCCTGGCACTCACAAGTAGACTAGAAAGCTCATCATGTGCACTTATTTCCCCAGAATTTCTCTTTGTTCCTTAGGGGTGACAGTTCAAGTCCACTGACTTACATCCACCACTACTACCCTCTTCTAGTTTAAACATCAAGCAGCCACCACACTGTAATGACCCTGAGCCACTATCAGTCTACACTAGGCCCTTATGCACCTTTGTAAAAGGGTCCCTATATGCAGGATAAAGGGCAGAGCTGGGAAATGGTGTGTGGGGCTTGGTTGAGGTGGCACAGTCGTTGGGGGAGGGGGGGCACAGGGTGACCTGAAAAGTTCACAGGTCAAGACTCAGTAAAATGGCACAGGAGCTAGGGAGCAGGCACAGGATTGCCAACTGGCCCCAGATTCACCTGTGTGTCCTGATGGTAGGAAAAATGTAACCCTGCTGATGAACCTTCATGGCATCTTCTTTGGTTGTATCCTCTTGTTTGTGGGGAGGGGAGGGAAGGTGAAGTTTGATTGGTTGTTGGCTCTTTAATAAAGTTCATACTAAGACAAGCCTTCTGACCCAGTTTCCGTGACCATATTTAATGTCTATATCATAGGCACCTTTTAATCATTCAATTAATTGTGACAAAAACGTTTTGAGTGATCGAGATTAAAATTTTTAATTTCCCCGTGGGCTTAAAAATAAATATATAACATCCCTTAGAGTACCAATCAATTTAAATTGAACAACATTTGACCTATGCCCCTTGAAGTTTATTCAAGAAAAGCATTTTGATATCTTGGCTCTTAGAAGAGGAAGGCAAATGCCAAGCTTCACTTCCATCCTAGTTTCCTCTTCTTTTCGATGATATGTATGTAGGTTAATCAGCAAGCTCTTTTTATACAGCTTTAATTGCCGATTCCTTTGGCTTGACTGAGCCTGCCAGGTTGAAGTCCAGAGCCATCCTGCCCCTCCCCCCCTACGTTCTGCCCAAGAACCCACTGCGTACAGAAGGTAGCCAGTCCATGAGGCTGCTCTCCTCATGTGTATTAATTAATAGACATATTGAAGGCCCATTTACTTTCTCACACAAAAGTTTCAGTCAGTCATTTTGATGATTCTTTTCTCAGGTTTTCCAACTGATGCATTTTTTTTTGCATATTCCACTCAGTTCTTAGAACATATATGTAGATGAACTGTTATTATTTTATAGTATTTTTGAATCTCTCTCTCTTTTTTAGTGTTTTTGTCCTTTTCTGAACAAATAAGAAATGTTTGATTTATTTATTATTTTATTTATTAATTTGTCATGCTGCCTTACACATGATATTAAAGCAGTTTACAATATAAAACAGATAACAAACAAGAGGATACAATCAAAGAAGATGCCATGAAGGTTCATCAGCAGGGTTACATTTTTCCTACCATCAGGACACACAGGTGAATCTGGGGCCAGTTGGCAATCCTGTGGAGGCCGTATCTTGCGAAGGATGTTAAAAAAATGGAAGCGGTGCAAAGAAAAGCTACGAGGATGGTATGGGATTTACGTTCCAAGACGTATGAAGAGAGGCTTGCTGACCTGAACATGTACACCCTGGAGGAAAGGAGGAACAGGGGTGATATGATACAGACGTTCAAATATTTGAAAGGTATTAATTCGCAAACGCACCTTTTCCGGAGATGGGAAGGCGGTAGAACGAGAGGACATGAAATGAGATTGAAGGGGGGCAGACTCAGGAAAGATGTCAGGAAGTATTTTTTCACGGAGAGGGTGGTGGACGCTTGGAATGCCCTCCCGCGGGAGGTGGTGGAGATGAAAACGGTAACGGAGTTCAAACATGCGTGGGATATGCATAGAGGAATCCTGTGCAGTAGGAATGGATCCTCAGAAGCTTAGCTGAAATTGGGTGGCGGAGCAGTTGGGGGGAAGAGGGGGTGGTGGTTGGGAGGCGAGGATAGGGGAGGGCAGACTTATACGGTCTGTACCAGAGCCGGTGATGGGAGGCGGGACTGGTGGTTGGGAGGCGGGAAATACTGCTGGGCAGACTTATACGGTCTGTGCCAGAGCCGGTGATGGAAGGCGGGACTGGTGGTTGGGAGGCGGGAAATACTGCTGGGCAGACTTATACGGTCTGTGCCAGAGCCGGTGATGGAAGGCGGGACTGGTGGTTGGGAGGCGGGAAATACTGCTGGGCAGACTTATATGGTCTGTGCCCTGAAAAGGACAGGTACAAATTCAAGGTAAGGTATACACATATGAGTTTGTCTTGGGCAGACTGGATGGACCATGCAGGTCTTTTTCTGCTGTCATCTACTATGTTACTATGTTACAATCAAATTCCTTAGATTTTCAAATCGCTTTGGTTTTCAAAAATTTGAAAGGTGGTATTATCGAGTGCTTAATAAACATAAGTATAAGTAAGGTGGATGGAAATTGCTAAATGATGGTATTTAAAATTACTATAAAGTTAAAATTATAATACCATCATTTAGCAGTTTCCATCCACCCTACTATCCCAATTGGTCTATAACTAGAAAGCATATTGAAATCTTTCTTGGCCAAAACTGTATTAGCCTGTAAGTTCTTAACACTGTACAGTCACTTTTAAAATATTTCCTAAAAAAACAAATACTTGCTAATTTCTCCTGTGGCACGCTAGACTACTGGACCAACCAATCAAAATGTGGTAAAGGCGGTTAGCTTAGTGGGGTTTAAAAAAGGTTTGGACGGCTTCCTATAGGAAAAGTCCATAGACCATTATTAAAATTGACTTGGGGAAAATCCACTGCTTATTTCTGGGATAAGCAGCATAAAATGTAGTGAACTATTTTGGGATCTTGCCAGGTATTTGTGACCTGGATTGGCCACTGTTGGAAACAGGATGCTGGGCTTGATGGACCTTTGGTCTGTCCCAGTGTGGCAATACTTACGTACTCTTATACATAGCTGATAACTGAGGTGTCAGCGGTGGCAGCTTCAAAAAACTTTTGTTGGGAAGAATACAATGATCTGGAGGAAGCATACCGCCTTATTTTCGAAAGAGAAAGACGCCCATATTTCGACCCAAATCGGGAGATGGGCGTCTTTCTCCTGTGGCCACCCAAATCAGTATAATCGAAAGCCGATTTTGGGCATCTTTAACTGCAATCTGTCACGGAAACGGGCAAAGTTGATGGGGGCGTGTCGGAGGCGTGGTGAAGGCGGGAGTGGGGCATGTTTATCGGCCGAGGAGAGATGGGCGCCCTCGGCTGGTAATCGAAAAAAGAAAGGCGTTTTTAGCGCGAATTTGGGTCACTTTTTTTGGACCCTTTTTTTTTTGTTACGAACAAGTCCCAAAAAAGTGCCCTAAATGACCAGATGACCAAAGGAGGGAATCACAGATGACCATCCCTGACTCCCCCAGTGGTCACTAACCCCCTCCCACCAAAAAAACAAACAACTTTAACAACTTTTTTCCAGCCTCAAATGCCATACCCAGCTCCATTACAGCAGTATGCAGGTCCCTGGAGCAGTTGTTAATGGGTGCAGTGGACGTCAGCCAGGTAGACCCAGGCCCATCCCCCCTACCTGTTACACTTGTGGTGGTAAATGGGAGCGCTGCAAACCGCCCCCAAAATCCACTGTACCCACATCTAGGTGCCCCCCTTCAGCCATAAGTGCTATGGTACTGGTGTAGAGTTGTGGGGAGTGGGTTTTGGGGGGGATTTGGGAGGCTCAGCACTCAACGGAAGAGAGCTATGGACTTGGGAGGTATTTAATTTTTTTTTAATTGTTACAAGTGCCCCCTAGGGTGCCCGGTTGGTGTCCTGGCATGTGAGGGGGACCAGTGCACTACGAATCCTGGCCCCTCCCACGACCAAATGCCTTGGATTTGTTCGTTTTTGAGATGGGCGCCTTCGGTTTCCATTATTGCTGAAAAACGAAACCGCCCAGCTCAAATCCGCAAAATCCGATGCATTTGCCCTGCACAAACCGTATTATCGAAAAAAAAAGATGGACGTCCATTTTTTCCAAAAATACGGTCTGTCCCACCCCTTCACGTACCCTGTCTCAGAGATAGACGCCCATGGAGACGGGCGTTCGTGTTCGATTATGCCCCTCATAGTCTACTAGCTGATTGGCCAAGTAAGGTGGAATGTCTGTGAAGAAGGCTTTGAATACCAAACAAGTTTAAATGTTGATCTGGCAGAGACCATAAGCCAGTGTATATTAAAAAGAACTGGAGTAATATGATTCTGTTTCTTGACCACTGTCAGCATCAGGGTCACGGTATTTTGTACAATTTAAGCTGAGACTTACTTGACTTAGCCAGACCATGATACAAAGAATTGCGGAAGTCCAACTGACAAGTAACAACTGCATGAACAACCAAGGCCATATTGAAAGAGGTAAGATTCAACTGACGAACTGTATGTACAATAATTGATTAAAACACAAGAGTATTACTTCACGGATCTGAGCATACATATTCAGTTGGCTATCCAATCTTACCCTTAAGCTGACAACAGAATCTCACATCAATGCGAAGAAATGCAAAGTGATGCACATAGGGAGTAGAAATCCAAGAGAGGCGTATGTGTTAGGCGGTGAGAGTCTGCTAGGTACGGATGGGGAGAGGGATCTTGGGGTGATAGCATCTGAGGATCTGAAGGCGATGAAACAGTGTGACAAGGCGGTGGCCGTAGCTAGAAGGTTACTAGGCTGTATAGAGAGAGGTGTGACCAGCAGAAGAAAAGAGGTGTTGATGCCCCTGTACAAGTCGTTGGTGAGGCCCCACCTGGAGTATTGTGTTCAGTTTTGGAGGCCGTATCTTGCTAAGGATGTAAAAAGAATTGAAGCGGTGCAAAGAAAAGCTACCAGGATGGTATGGGATTTGCGTTACAAGACGTATGAGGAGAGACTTGCGGACCTGAACATGTATACCCTGGAGGAAAGGAGGAACAGGGGTGATATGATACAGACGTTCAAATATTTGAAAGGTATTAATCCGCAAACGAATCTTTTCCGGAGATGGGAAGGCGGTAGAACGAGAGGACATGAAATGAGATTGAAGGGGGGCAGACTCAAGAAGAATGTCAGGAAGTATTTTTTCACGGAGAGGATGGTGGATGCTTGGAATGCCCTCCCGCTGGAGGTGGTGGAGATGAAAACGGTAACGGAATTCAAACATGCGTGGGATATGCATAAAGGAATCATGTGCAGTAGGAATGGATCCTCAGAAGCTTAGCCGAAATTGGGTGGCGGAGCAGGTGGGGGGGAAGAGGGGTTGGTGGTTGGGAGGCGAGGATAGTGGAGGGCAGACTTATACGGTCTGTGCCAGAGCCGGTGATGGGAGGCGGGACTGGTGGTTGGGAGGCGGGGAATACTGCTGGGCAGACTTGTACAGTCTGTGCCCTGAAAAGGCAGGTACAAATCAAGGTAAGGTATACACATATGTTTGTCTTGTTGGGCAGACTGGATGGACCGTGCAGGTCTTTTTCATGCCGTCATCTACTATGTTACTATGTATGTCTTCTCTGGTGGCTTCCACTCAGGTGTCTAGCTATTGAGGACATCAAAGCAGCCCTTCTAAGAGAGTCAAAACACCCTGCTTCTACTCCTACCCACACGTTCAATGCTGAAAAGGAATGGGCAAACCTTGTATCAAGAGACACATATATAAAACTATTGTTTATTAATACCTGAAGAATAAATATGGCAATCTGAACAGTTGGCTTTGCATTCAAGGACTGAAGATTCCGCAATCAGTTATCACACATCTTATTTTTGGTCTTTCATTGTATGTAGGCACATTTTCTAATTCCCGAAGGACTTCTGTACCCTCAATCAGTTCCCTGAAGAAAGGAAATAACAGAAATAGTTATTATCTAGCAATAATATCTTGGAGCTTTCTGGTGCCAAGGTAAAAATACAACTCTTAACCAAATAACCAATGCTGTGCCCAACAGGCAACTCACTACACACCTATAAACTTTAAAAAAAGATTAACTCTAGTACTACTCCCAAAAGAATACTACTACTACTTATCATTTCTATAGCGCTACTAGATGTACGCAGTAGCCAATCCACTCAACCTTCTTCTACTACAAATTATAATATACAATTCACTTAGAATGAATCACTCAATATATGGAACTCTGACATAACTGCTCTTACCCTGCACTCCATATCCCAATCAAATACAAACTGTCTACTCTTGTTAACCTCCTGCTCGCGACATCACATCCCAGTTATAAGCCACATTGAAACAATCCATTGTTGTATAATGTCAGTGTGACAAAGCAGTGGGTTTTAAGCCTGTATTTCTTGAAGTGTATTTCTCTAGTTTGACCAGCAGGTGGTGCATGTTTATGTTTAAAGCTGTTACAGAGAAAAGACACTTCCTTCTTTAGAGGCCCTTTTACAAAGCAGTGGTAAGCCCAACGCGGGCTTACTGCTCGCCCTTTTGGGACTGCTGCTGGCGGTAGTCCCGCCCTGAGCGTCCACCATTTCCAGAGGTAAAAGAAAACCCCTGGAAATGGCTTGCACGGCAGTAACCCAGCAGAAATCGCGATGTCCGGTTAGCACAGGAACCCACATTACCACCTCAGTGGGTGGTGGTAAGGGCTCCCCGTCGCATGACCATGCAGTAGGAGTTCTTTTACCGCATGGTCATGTGTGCTGGGGGCTTTTTTTACCCACTGCGGTAAAAAGGGCCCTGGCGTGCAGGAAACACAGCCCCTGCTGCCAGCACAGAGCCCTTATTCCCGCAGCTTCTTGGTAAAAGGGCCCCTTAGTTAGCACACAGAGAAGAAGTTAACCTGCAGTGATGTGGCCAGCTTCTTTTAAAACTTGTTGTTGTGGGCTCTGATTGGCCAGGAGCTCAATTTATCTAGGATGTACTGGCTTTTTTCTTCAGTCTTAGCTACAGAAAAAAAGACAGAAGAATCTCTTTTCTGAGGCCCTGTGAACACTTATATTTGATAACCAGAGAGCAGCTACATGTCCTGATCTCTCCAGGTACTATTTAGATAGTAAACAAATGTTTAGTTAATTTTATAAGTGATCCATATTTCAGTGACTTATTACTGTTTGCTGACTGCACCTTTTCTGTTCATTGTTCTACTTTTTCATGACAATAAACATTTTTAGTTTATTGCCTTTGCTTGTCTGGACTGACTAACCTGCTTATAATCGAACGAGAAAAACGCCCAAGTTCCGACCTAAATCGGGAGATGGGCGTTTATCTCACAAAAACGAATAACGCGGTATAATCAAAAGCCGAATTTGGGACGCTTTCAACTGCACTCCGTCGCGGATGCGGACAAAGTGGACGGGGGCGTGTCGAAGGCGTGTCGAAGGCGGAACTGGGGCGTGGTTATCACCCGAACAGAGATGGGCGCCCTTCGCCGATAATGGATGCGTTTGTAGCTAGAATTTAGGGCACTTTTCCTGGACCCTGTTTTTTCACGAATAAGGCCCCAAAAAGTGCCCTAAATGACCAGATTACCCCCAGAGGGAATCGGGGATGACCTCCCCTGACTCCCCCAGTGGTCACTAACCCCCTCCCACCACAAAAAAATGATGTTTCACAACTTTTTATTTTCACCCTCAAATGTCATACCCTCCTCCCAGGCAGCAGTATGCAGGTCCCTGGAGCAGTTGTTAGGGGGTGCAGTGGACGTCAGGCAGGTGGACCCAGGCCCATCCCCCCCTACCTGTTACAATTGTGCTGCTTAATGCTTATTAGTCGTCCAACCCCCCCAAACCCACTGTACCCACATGTAGGTGCCCCTCTTCACCCCTTAGGGCTATAGTAATGGTGTAGACTTGTGGGCAGTGGGTTTTGAGGGGGATTTGGGGGGCTCAACACACAATGGAAGGGTGCTATGCACCTGGGAGCTCTTTTACCTGTTTTTTTGTTTTTGTAAAAGTGCCCCCTAGGGTGCCCGGTTGGTGTCCTGGCATGTGAGGGGGACCAGTGCACTACGAATCCTGGCCCCTCCCACGAACAAATGCCTTGGATTTATTCGTTTTTGAGCTGGGCACTTTCCTTTTCCATTATCGCTGAAAAGCAAAAACGCCCAGCTCACACATTGGCGAATAAAACATGGGCGTCTATTTTTTATCGATAATACGGTTCGGTCCGCCCCTTCACGGACCCGTTCTCGGAGATTAACGCCCATGGAGATAGGCGTTTCTGTTCCATTATGCCCCTCTAAGAATCCTGGTGGTTTGTGTGTTGGGTCTCTGGGTGCTTTGTATGAACTGTGGGACCACTGGGAGTGTGTCTCCAGTAACCTAGAAATCACCGGGGAACACCTTGAGATCAGGAGACTTCACCCAGAAGCGGTAGGTACCCAGTCGGTGGGAGGAGACTGCTAGTGTAGAGCACAAGCAGCAGATGCAGGTGGACCTGAGCTGTGCTAGGGATAGACTCTCTAAGTGGCCGTGGGGTAGCCCCAGGTATATGGCTAGGCGTTTTGTGACAAACCTTTGTCTTTTTCTTTTGGTGGCAGCATGGTAGGATTGTTAGGCTCAGTGCGTGGGTGAGGGCCAGCAGGTGGTGCATATTTATGTTTTAAGCTGTTACAGAGAAAAGACTGTTCCCTCTTTAGTTAACACACAGAGAAGAGGTTAACCTACAGTGATGTGGCCAGCTACTTTTAAAACTTGTTGTTCTGGGCTCTGATTGGCCAGGGGCTCAATTCATCTAAGATGGTTTTTTTTCTCCAGTCTTAGCTAGGGAGAAAAGAGAGAAGGATCTCTTTGCTGAGGCCCTGTGAACACTTATATTTGATAACCTGTGAGCAGCTATATGTCCTGATCTCCCCAGGTACTATTTAGATAATAAACAAATGTTTAGTTAGTTTTATAAGTGATCCATATTTTAGTGACTTGTTACTGTTTGCTGATTGTACCTTTTCTGTTCATTGTTCTAATTTTTCATGACAATAGACATTTTTAGTTTATTGCCTCTGCTTGTCTGGACTAAGAATCCTGGTGGTTTGTGTGTTGGGTGGGTCTGTGGGTGCTTTCTAGGAACTGTGGGACCACTGGGAGTGAAGCCCCAGTAACCTCGAAATTTTTTGGCCGCCACTGCACACTGAGCAGAAAATTTCAGCTTATTATCTACAACGACACTCAGATCTTTTTCTTGAGTGCTGACCCCCAAGGTGGACCCTAGCATCAGGTAACTATGATTCAGATTATTCTTTCCAATGTGCATCGCCTTGCATTTGTCCACATTAAATTTCATCTGCTATTTGGATGCCCAGTCTCCCAATTTCCTAAGGTCTTCCTCCAATATTTCACAGTCCACAAGCGTTCCCCTGATGACACCCTGGTGGGAGAAACAGGGTACTCCTGTTAGGATCTGGGTTTCCAGTGACTGCCAGACGAGTATTGTGGTTTTTGTGTTTGACTGCTATCGTCAATTCTGAAGTTGCTACTGCTGTTAGCAAATGATTGCTCGGGACATTGCTATAAGCCTTTAGTAGTTACTTTGTCTGCTGAACCCCCCCAAAACCCACTACCCCCAACTATACACCACTACCATAGCCCTTAGGGGTGAAGGGGGGCACCGGTATGTGGGTACAGAGGGTTTCTGGTGTGTTTTGGAGGGCTCTCAGTTTGCTCCACAAGTGTAACAGGTAGGGGGGAGGTAGGAGCCTGGGTCCACCTGTCTGCAGTGCACTGCACCCACCACTAGACTACTCTGGGGACCTGCATGCTGTTTTAATGGACCTAAGTATAACATCTGAGACTGGCAAGTAATGTTTTTAATCACATTTTTGGGAGGTGGGAGGGGGTTAGTGACCACTGGGGGAGTAAGGGGAAGTCATCCCTGATTCCCTCCAGTGATCATCTGGTTATTTAGGGCACCTTTTTGTGCCTTATTCGTTATAAAAACAGGTCTAGCTCAAAACATCTTAGTTTTATTTCTTTGTTTGTTGCATTTGTATCCCACATTTTCCCACCTATTTGCAGGCTCAATGTGGCTTACAATTTTCCGTCATGGCTTTTGCCATTCCAGAGTAAAAGATACAATTGGTATTACATGGAGAACATGTGTTGTATCTCTCTACTTTGGTAATTCATGGAAGCCACATTGTGTCTGCATTGGTGGGAAAATGTGGGGTACAAAATGAACCATAAATAAATAAATAAACAGGAATGACATAATAAAAATAAACAATCAGGTGAGAAGAGAAAACATTCAATTGGTATTACATATAAAACATGGGTGACGGAGGGGTCCTCCTCAGCGGCCTTTGCTCGATGGAGGCAGAAAGGAATCCATTTTCTTTGCCAACTGGTGACTGATGACGGACGAGCAAGGCCGTTTTTGGAACTACAGCAGGAATTTCAGCTGACAGGGTCGGACCAATTTGCATATTTACAAATCCAGCATTATTTGACTGCCTTGGGATGGATTAATTTAAGTGAGGATGTACAAGATACATTGAACACGGCCCTGACATTGGGGGCCCAGAATGCAGTACCTCTCCACTATCATCATCGGTTTTTACAAGACACAACTGAGGATCTGGACTTTCGCAGCAGAGCGCAGGTCTGGTCTAGAGAGCTTGGGGTGGAACTGTCGGAAGAGTCGCTTTGTAACTTTTTGTCCTCCATTCAACGCACCTCTGTCTTCACTCGTTATTGGGAAATACAATATAAGTTTGCCCTGCGGTTATACATCTCTCCAGCACGTGCCCACCGGGCAGGGTTCGGTGGATCTGGGGAGTGCCCTAAGTGCAGACAGTCCCCTGCAGGGCTTAGTCATATGTTCTGGCAATGTCCCCGAGCTATGCGCTTTTGGTCTACAATCTTGGAGGCAGTTAAGAGCTATTGGGGTCGAACAATACAGAGACAACCATTAATGCTCTTTGGAGTCTACAAAGAGGTTAAGCCCACTCTTCCGGGCTTCAAAGCCTTCTTACAGAGAGCGCTACTAGTGGGGAAGAAGATCATTTTATTGAATTGGCGAGAGCACACGGTTCCGTCTATTGGTGTATGGCGGACGCACATGATTGAACTGCTGAGGCTGGAGCGCTGTGGGGTCAAGGACTTCTCATCCGAAGACGATAAACGCCTGGAAAAAACCTGGGCGAATTTCTGGGACACATTGCAGCTAGCAGCACGGAGCAGACTTTTAAATTAAGTGCACATTTGAATACTGTTTGATGGACCGGTTTACCTTGACACTCTAAAGGGGGGGTGGGGGGGTGAGGGTGGATTAGAGGGGGGGAGGACTGGGGGGCCGTAGAGTAGGATGCTATACTGCTGTACAACTTTACTTGTGATTGTACCACTATTTGGGTTGAAACGTGAATAAGTGGGTTAATAAGAGTTGGGGCGGGGGGGGGGGGGGGGGGGAGGGAGGGATGGAAAGGGGGGGGGGGTTATAAAATTGTTTATGGTAAAAGAATTTTCTGACTCTTGCTGATTGTCCGGGGAGTGAATGATACATACCTGTAGCAGGTGTTCTCCGAGGACAGCAGGCTGATTGTTCTCACGACTGGGTGACGTCCGCGGCAGCCCCCACCAACCGGAAAAAAGCTTCGCGGGACGGTCGGCACGCAGGGCACGCCCACCGCGCATGCGCGGCCGTCTTCCCGCCCGTGCGCGACCGCTCCCGCCAGTTGAATGACTAGCAAAAGATGAAACACACAACTCCAAAGGGGAGGAGGGAGGGTAGGTGAGAACAATCAGCCTGCTGTCCTCGGAGAACACCTGCTACAGGTATGTATCATTCACTTTCTCCGAGGACAAGCAGGCTGCTTGTTCTCACGACTGGGGTATCCCTAGCTCTCAGGCTCACTCAAAACAAGAACCCAGGTCAATTGAACCTCGCAACGGCGAGGGTACAACAGAAATTGACCTACGAAGAACAACTAACTGAGAGTGCAGCCTGACCAGAATAAATTCGGGTCCTGGAGGGTGGAGTTGGATTTACACCCCAAACAGATTCTGCAGCACCGACTGCCCGAACCGACTGTCGCGTCGGGTATCCTGCTGGAGGCAGTAATGAGATGTGAATGTGTGGACAGATGACCACGTCGCAGCCTTGCAGATCTCTTCAATAGTGGCTGACTTCAAGTGGGCCACCGACGCTGCCATGGCTCTGACACTATGAGCCGTGACATGACCCTCAAGAGTCAGCCCAGCCTGGGCGTAAGTGAAGGAAATGCAATCTGCTAGCCAATTGGAGATGGTGCGTTTCCCGACAGCGACCCCTAGCCTGTTAGGGTCGAAAGAAATAAACAATTGGGCGGACTGTCTGTTGGGCTGTGTCCGCTCCAAGTAGAAGGCCAATGCTCTCTTGCAGTCCAATGTGTGCAACTGACGTTCAGCAGGGCGGGTATGCGGCCTGGGAAAGAATGTTGGCAAGACAATTGACTGGTTAAGATGGAACTCCGACACCACCTTCGGCAGGAACTTTGGGTGGGTACGGAGCACTACTCTGTTGTGATGAAATTTGGTATATGGAGCATGAGCTACTAGGGCTTGAAGCTCACTGACCCTACGAGCGGAAGTAACTGCCACCAAGAAAATGACCTTCCAGGTCAAGTACTTCAGATGGCAGGTATTCAGTGGCTCAAAAGGAGGTTTCATCAGCTGGGTGAGGACGACGTTGAGATCCCATGACACAGTAGGAGGCTTGATAGGGGGCTTTGACAAAAGCAAGCCTCTCATGAATCGAACGACTAAAGGCTCTCCAGAGATGGCTTTACCTTCCACACGATAATGGTAAGCACTAATCGCACTAAGGTGATTCCTTACTGAGTTGGTCTTGAGGCCAGACTCTGATAAGTGCAGAAGGTATTCAAGCAGGTTCTGTGCAGGGCAAGAACGAGGTTCTAGGGCCTTGCTCTCACACCACACGACAAACCTCCTCCACTTGAAAAAGTAACTCTTTTTAGTGGAATCCTTCCTAGAGGCAAGCAAGACCCGGGAGACACCCTCAGACAGACCCAACGCAGTGAAGTCTACGCCCTCAACATCCAGGCCGTGAGAGCCAGGGACTGAAGGTTGGGGTGCAGCAACGCTCCGTCGTTCTGCGAGATGAGAGTCGGAAAACACTCCAATCTCCACGGTTCCCCGGAGGACAACTCCAGAAGAAGAGGGAACCAGATCTGACGGGGCCAAAAGGGCGCTATCAGAATCATGGTGCCGCGGTCTTGCTTGAGCTTCAGTAAGGTCTTCGCCACCAAAGGTATGGGAGGATAAGCATACAGGAGGCCGGTCCCCCAATGGAGGAGAAAAGCGTCCGACGCTAGCCTGCCGTGTGCCTGTAGTCTGGAACAGAACAGAGGCAGCTTGTGGTTGGTCTGAGAGGCGAAAAGGTCCACCGAGGGGGTGCCCCACTCTCGGAAGATCTTGCGTACCACTCTGGAATGGAGCGACCACTCGTGCGGTTGCATGACTCTGCTCAGTCTGTCAGCCAGACTGTTGTTTACGCCTGCCAGGTACGTGGCTTGGAGGAGCATGCCGAACCGACACGCCCAACGCCACATCCCGACGGCCTCCTGACACAGGGGGCGAGATCCGGTGCCCCCCTGCTTGTTGACGTAATACATTGCAACCTGATTGTCTGTCCGAATTTGGATAATTTGGCAGGACAGCCGATCTCTGAAAGCCTTCAGTGCGTTCCAGATCGCTCGGAGCTCCAGGAGGTTGATCTGCAGATCCTTTTCCTGGAGGGACCACAGACCCTGGGTGTGAAGCCCATCGACATGAGCTCCCCACCCCAGGCGAGATGCATCCGTCGTCAACACTTTCGTGGGCTGTGGAATTTGAAATGGACGTCCCAGTGTCAAATTGGTCCGGATGGTCCACCAGAGCAGTGAAGTGCGGCAACTGGTGGAGAGGCGGATGACATCTTCTAGATTCCCGGTGGCTTGGAACCACTGGGAAGCTAGGGTCCATTGAGCAGATCTCATGTGAAGACGAGCCATGGGAGTCACATGAACTGTGGAGGCCATATGACCCAGAAGTCTCAACATCTGCCGAGCTGTGATCTGCTGAGACGCTCTGGTCTGCGAAGCCAGGGCCAGGAGATTGGTGGCCCTCGCTTCGGGAAGGTAGGCCTGAGCCGTCTGGGTATTCAGCAGAGCTCCTATGAATTCCAGAGACTGGGTTGGCTGGAGATGGGACTTTGGGTAATTTATCACAAACCCCAGCAGCTCCAGAAGCTGAATAGTGCACTGCATGGACCGGAGGGCTCCTGCCTCCGAGGTGTTCTTGACCAGCCAATCGTCGAGATATGGGAACACGTGCACTCCCAGCTTGCGTAGGTAGGCCGCTACCACCACGAGGCACTTGGTAAACACTCGTGGGGCAGAGGCGAGCCCAAAGGGCAGCACACAATACTGAAAGTGCCGTGCGCCCAGGCGGAATCTGAGATACTGTCTGTGAGCTGGCAGTATCGGTATGTGAGTATATGCGTCCTTTAAATCCAGGGAACATAGCCAATCGTTTTTCTGAATCATTGGCAGAAGGGTGCCCAAGGAAAGCATCCTGAACTTTTCTTTGACCAGGAATTTGTTCAGGCCTCTCAGGTCTAGGATGGGACGCATCCCCCCTGTTTTCTTTTCCACAAGGAAGTACCTGGAATAGAATCCCTGCCCTTCCTGCCCGGGTGGTACGGGCTCGACCGCATTGGCGCTGAGAAGGGCGGAGAGTTCCTCTGCAAGTACCTGCTTGTGATGGGAGCTGAAAGACTGAGCTCCCGGAGGACAATTTGGAGGCAGGGAGGCCAAATTCAGGGCGTATCCGCACCGCACTATTTGGAGAACCCACTGGTCGGAGGTTATGAGAGGCCACCTTTGGTGAAAAAATTTTAACCTCCCTCCGACCGGCAGATCGTCCGGTACGGACACTTGTAGGGCGGCTATGTTCCCGTGGATCCAGTCAAAAGCCCGTCCCCGGCTTTTGCTGTGGAGGCACAGGGGGCTGCTTAGGCGCACGCTGTTGACGAGAACGAGCGCGCTGGTGCTGTCCCTGTGCCTGACGAGGCCTTCGGGCCGGCTGGTTGTACCTACGCTTCGCAAAAGAATAGGGTGCAGCCTGCCGGGCCCGGGAAAAACGTCCACCTGTGGAGGTGGATGCTGAAGGCGCCCGGTGGGAGAGCTTGTCGAGAGCGGTTTCCCGCTGATGCAGTTGGTCCACCATCTGCTCGACCTTCTCACCAAAAATGTTATCCCCCCGGCAAGGGACGTCGGCCAGTCTCTGCTGGGTGCGGTTGTCCAGGTCAGAGGCACGCAGCCATGAGAGCCTGCGCATCACTATACCTTGGGCCGCAGCACGAGATGCCACGTCACAGGTGTCATAGATACCCCTGGACAGGAACTTTCTGCACGCCTTCAGCTGCCTGACCACCTCCTGATAAGGCCTGGACTGCTCCGGCGGGAGCTTCTCGACCAGGTCCGCCAGTTGTTGCACATAGGTCCGCATGTGAATGCTCATATAGAGCAGGTATGATTGGATGCGGGTCACGAGCATGGAGGATTGGTAGGCCTTCCTCCCAAACGAGTCCAGAGTGCGAGACTCCCGCCCCGGGGGCGCCGAGGCGGTATCCCTCGAACTCCGTGCCCTCTTGAGAGCAGAATCCACGACCGCTGAGTCATGGGGCAATTGTGGCCGCATTAGCTCTGGGTCGGAGTGGATCCTGTACTGGGACTCTGCTTTCTTGGGAATGGTGGGGTTAGTTAATGGTCGCACCCAGTTCCGAAGCAGCGTCTCCTTAAGGACATTGTGCAGTGGCACCGTGGAGGACTCTCTAGGTGGTGATGGATAGTCGAGGACCTCGAGCATCTCGGCCCTCGGCTCTTCCACAGAGACCACAGGGAAGGGAATGCTAATAGACATATCCCGCACAAAGGAGGCAAAGGAGAGACTCTCGGGAGGTGAGAGTTTCCTCTCCGGTGAAGGCGTGGGGTCCGAGGGAAGGCCCGTAGACTCCTCTGAGGAGAAATATCTAGGGTCCTCCTCTTCCCCCCACGAGTCCTCATCCTCGGTGTCGGACATAAGCTCATGTAGCTGAGTCCTGAACCGGGCCCGGCTCGACGTCGAGGAACCAAGGTCTCGGTGTCGTCGAGCGGTGGACTCCCGCGCCGGCGGGGACGGAGCTCCCTCCATCGACGTCGACGGGGACTCCACCTGCGTGGCGGTCGAGACCGGCACCGCAAGCGGCGGCGGTGTCGACGGCCCCGGCGCCGGGCTAGAGCTCGCCGGCGCCACAGTCATCGGCGCCGAGGGCGCAAGCACCCCCGGCGCCGGCACAGCCTGGCGCATCAGCCCTTCCAGGATCCCCGGAAGGATGGCTCTGAGGCACTCGTCCAGGCCCGCTGCCGGGAAAGGCGGTGGGGCCGGTAGGGGTGTCGGCGCCAGAAGCTGCTGGGGGCCAGGAGACGGCACCGAGGTGCCGGAACCCCGACGCGTCGGTACCTCCACAACCGACGGAGACCTCTCCTCTCGACGATGACGCTTCGGCGTCGCCTCCTCTCCGATATCCAGATGCACCGAGGGCGACCGGTGACGACGCTTCTTATCTTTCTTACGATGCCCGTCACCGGCGCCGGAAGGCATGGAGGAGGAGGAGGTCGATCCCCCTCGGTCTCGAGGTACCGGGTCAGACAGGGTTCGGTCCCGTGGCCCACGAGCTGAGGGAGTGACCGGGGCCGACTGCCCACGCGGCCTCTCACCCCCACTCTCACCGGAGGACCGGCGGGCCGACGGGACCTGTTCTCCTGGGGTCGCTGCCATCGGTGCCGATGTCTCGGGCATCGATACCGGTGCCGAAGGGCCGGGCGTCGATACCGATGCCTTCGAGGTCGACGTCGAGGGGCCGGCGCAAGTTCCAAAAAGACGGTCCCGCAGAACTTGCCTCGCAACCTGAGTCCGTTTCCGGAGACCGAGACACAGAGAACACGACTTGATATTGTGCTCCGGCCCGAGGAACTGGAGGCACCAAGCGTGGGTGTCGGTCTGCGAGATCGGCCGGCCGCAGCGACCACACTTTTTAAATCCACTCGGGACCTTCGAGGACATCGACGGAAAAATCGCGTCGGCGAAGTCAAAGTTGTCAATGGTGGCTGAAATCACACCACGAAAAGGAAAACGACCGTGCGGCCACTAGGCCGCAACGCAGCGTCCCCGCTGGAAGCGAGGGAAAAAGGGAGCGCGTGCTCCACACGCGCAGGGTTTCTTTTTTTTTTTTTCAAAAAGAAACCGGACGGTAACTAAACCTAAATAAACAAAGAAAAAGCACGATCGGCGTAAACGCGATCGAAAATCCGGCGGCTGAATCAGAGAGAGCGGCGAGGCACGACTCTCTCCAGACGCGGAAAAAAAGGAACTGGGAGGAAGTGACGTCAACCCAGGAGATGGCAGCTTAATCTGCAGGCTCTGCCATCCCAGGAGCGAAATTGACCTTCCCTCCCGTAAAAAAGCAGAAATTACTCCCAGAAAAGGCGATAGAGAGAGCCGAGTATGGCAGCAAAGAAAAAACTCGCCAAGTTTAAATTCGGGGCCGAAAAAGCTGGCGCCAGTAAGGTAGCGGGACTCAGACCGCGCGAAACAAAGATGGCCGCCGACGAAAGTGAGTCGGACCCCGAGGAGCAGAATGAAAGCGAATCGGAGCTCAGCAAAAGAGACTTCGTCCGCTGGTTTAAAGATCTTAAAACAGAAATGGTGTCCACGCGTCGCAGCATACAATCCGCTGTAGCGGAGCTGCACGAAGAAATTAAGGAGATAGGCACCCGGCTGGCGGAAAATGAGGATAAGACGGAAGCACTAACGACGGAGTTGAAGGAGGTTAGAGGGTCCCTTAAAAAAGAACAGCTATCACGGGAAGACTTAGAAAGCGAATGCTACATACCTGTAGAAGGTATTCTCCGAGGACAGCAGGCTGATTGTTCTCACTGATGGGTGACGTCCACGGCAGCCCCTCCAATCGGAAACTTCACTAGCAAAGTCCTTTGCTAGCCCTCGCGCGCCCGCGCGCACCGCGCATGCGCGGCCGTCTTCCCGCCCGAAACCGGCTCGAGCCGGCCAGTCCAGTATGTAGCAAGACAATACACTTCAAGGGAAGACACAACTCCAAAGGGGAGGCGGGCGGGTTTGTGAGAACAATCAGCCTGCTGTCCTCGGAGAATACCTTCTACAGGTATGTAGCATTCGCTTTCTCCGAGGACAAGCAGGCTGCTTGTTCTCACTGATGGGGTATCCCTAGCCCCCAGGCTCACTCAAAACAACAACATTGGTCAATTGGGCCTCGCAACGGCGAGGACATAACTGAGATTGACCTAAAAAATTTACCAACTAACTGAGAGTGTAGCCTGGAACAGAACAAACAGGGCCCTCGGGGGGTGGAGTTGGATCCTAAAGCCCAAACAGGTTCTGAAGAACTGACTGCCCGAACCGACTGTCACGTCGGGTATCCTGCTGCAGGCAGTAATGAGATGTGAATGTGTGGACAGATGACCACGTCGCAGCTTTGCAAATTTCCTCCATGGTGGCTGACTTCAAGTGGGCTACCGACGCTGCCATGGCTCTAACATTATGAGCCGTGACATGACCCTCAAGAGCCAGCCCAGCCTGGGCGTAAGTGAAGGAAATGCAATCTGCTAGCCAATTGGATATGGTGCGTTTCCCTACAGCCACTCCCCTCTTGTTGGGATCAAAAGAAACAAACAATTGGGCGGACTGTCTGTGGGGCTGTGTCCGCTCCAGATAGAAGGCCAATGCTCTCTTGCAGTCCAATGTGTGCAGCTGACGTTCAGCAGGGCAGGAATGAGGACGGGGAAAGAATGTTGGCAAGACAATTGACTGGTTCAGATGGAACTCCGACACAACCTTTGGCAGAAACTTAGGGTGAGTGCGGAGGACTACTCTGTTGTGATGAAATTTGGTGTAAGGGGCCTGGGCTACCAGGGCCTGAAGCTCACTGACTCTACGAGCCGAGGTAACTGCCACCAAGAAAATGACCTTCCAGGTCAAGTACTTCGGATGGCAGGAATTCAGTGGCTCGAAAGGAGGTTTCATCAGCTGGGTGAGAACGACATTGAGATCCCATGACACTGTAGGAGGCTTGACAGGGGGCTTTGACAAAAGCAAACCTCTCATGAAGCGAACAACTAAAGGCTGTCCTGAGATCGGCTTACCTTCCACTTGGTAATGGTATGCACTGATTGCACTAAGGTGAACCCTTACGGAGTTGGTCTTCAGACCAGACTCAGACAAGTGGAGAAGGTATTCAAGCAGGGTCTGTGTAGGACAAGAGCGAGGATCTAGGGCCTTGCTGTCACACCAGACGGCAAACCTCCTCCAATGAAAGAAGTAACTTCTCTTAGTGGAGTCTTTCCTGGAAGCAAGCAAGATGCGGGAGACACCCTCTGGCAGACCCAAAGAGGCAAAGTCTACGCCCTCAACATCCAGGCCGTGAGAGCCAGGGACTGGAGGTTGGGATGCAGCAGAGCCCCTTCGTCCTGCGTGATGAGGGTCGGAAAACACTCCAATCTCCACGGTTCTTCGGAGGATAACTCCAGAAGAAGAGGGAACCAGATCTGACGCGGCCAAAAGGGAGCAATCAGAATCATGGTGCCTCGGTCTTGCTTGAGTTTCAACAAAGTCTTCCCCACCAGAGGAATGGGAGGATAAGCATACAGCAGACCTTCCCCCCAATCCAGGAGGAAGGCATCCGACGCCAGTCTGCCGTGGGCCTGAAGCCTGGAACAGAACTGAGGGACCTTGTGGTTCACTTGAGATGCGAAGAGATCCACCAGGGGGGTGCCCCACGCCTGGAAGATCTGTCGCACCACACGGGAATTGAGCGACCACTCGTGAGGTTGCATAATCCTGCTCAACCTGTCGGCCAGACTGTTGTTTACGCCTGCCAGATATGTGGCTTGGAGCACCATGCCTTGACGGCGAGCCCAGAGCCACATGCTGACGGCTTCCTGACACAGGGGGCGAGATCCGGTGCCCCCCTGCTTGTTGACATAGTACATGGCAACCTGATTGTCTGTCTGAATTTGGATAATTTGGTGGGACAGCCGATCTCTGAAAGCCTTCAGAGCGTTCCAGATCGCTCGCAACTCCAGAAGATTGATCTGTAGATCGCTTTCTTGGAGGGACCACCTTCCTTGGGTGTGAAGCCCATCGACATGAGCTCCCCATCCCAGGAGAGACGCATCCGTGGTCAGCACTTTTTGAGGCTGAGGAATTTGGAAGGGACGTCCCAGAGTCAAATTGGAGCAAATCGTCCACCAATACAGGGATTCGAGAAAACTCGTGGACAGGTGGATCACGTCCTCTAGACCCCCGGCGGCCTGATACCACTGGGAGGCTAGGGTCCATTGAGCAGATCTCATGTGAAGGCGGGCCATGGGAGTCACATGAACTGTGGAAGCCATGTGGCCCAGCAATCTCAACATCTGCCGAGCTGTGATCTGCTGGGACGCTCGCACCCGCGAGACGAGGGACAACAAGTTGTTGGCCCTCGCCTCTGGGAGATAGGCGCGAGCCGTCCGAGAATCCAGCAGGGCTCCGATGAATTCGAGTTTCTGCACTGGGAGAAGATGGGACTTTGGGTAATTTATCACAAACCCCAGTAGCTCCAGGAGACGAATAGTCATCTGCATGGACTGCAGGGCTCCTGCCTCGGATGTGTTCTTCACCAGCCAATCGTCGAGATATGGGAACACGTGCACCCCCAGCCTGCGAAGCGCCGCTGCTACCACAGCTAGGCACTTTGTGAACACCCTGGGCGCAGAGGCGAGCCCAAAGGGTAGCACACAGTACTGGAAGTGGCGTGCGCCCAGCTGAAATCGCAGATACTGTCTGTGAGCTGGCAGTATCGGGATGTGTGTGTAGGCATCCTTCAAGTCCAGAGAGCATAGCCAATCGTTTTGCTGAATCATGGGGAGAAGGGTGCCCAGGGAAAGCATCCTGAACTTTTCTTTTACGAGATATTTGTTCAGGGCCCTTAGGTCTAGGATGGGACGCATCCCCCCTGTTTTCTTTTCCACAAGGAAGTACCTGGAATAGAACCCCAGCCCTTCTTGCCCGGATGGCACGGGCTCGACCGCATTGGCGCTGAGAAGGGCGGAGAGTTCCTCTGCAAGTACCTGCTTGTGCTGGAAGCTGTAGGACTGAGCTCCCGGTGGACAATTTGGAGGTTGAGAGGCCAAATTGAGGGTGTATCCTTGCCGGACTATTTGGAGAACCCACTGATCGGAGGTTATAAGAGGCCACCTTTGGTGAAAAGCTTTCAACCTCCCTCCGACAGGCAGGTCGCCCGGCACTGACACTTGGATGTCGGCTATGCTCTGCTGGAGCCAGTCAAAAGCTCGCCCCTTGCTTTTGCTGGGGAGCCGCGGGGCCTTGCTGGTTCGCACGCTGCTGACGAGAGCGAGCGCGCTGGGGGCTTAGCCTGGGCCGCAGGCTGTCGGGAAGGAGGATTGTACCTACGCTTGCCAGAAGTATAGGGAACAGTCTTCCTTCCCCCGAAAAATCGTCTACCTGTAGAGGTAGAAGCTGAAGGCTGCCGGCGGGCGAACTTGTCGAATGCGGTGTCCCGCTGGTGGAGAGACTCTACCACCTGCTCGACTTTTTCGCCAAAAATGTTATCCGCACGGCAAGGCAAGTCCGTAATCCGCTGCTGGATTCTATTCTCCAGGTCGGCGGCACGCAGCCATGAGAGCCTGCGCATCACCACACCTTGAGCAGCGGCCCTGGACGCAACATCAAAAGTGTCATAAACTCCTCTGGCCAGGAATTTTCTGCACGCCTTCAGCTGCCTGACCACCTCCTGAAAAGGCTTGGCTTGCTCAGGGGGAAGAGCATCAACCAAGCCCGCCAACTGCCGCACATTATTCCGCATGTGTATGCTCGTGTAGAGCTGGTAAGACTGGATCTTGGACACGAGCATAGAGGAATGGTAGGCCTTCCTCCCAAAGGAGTCTAAGGTTCTAGCGTCCTTGCCCGGGGGCGCCGAAGCATGTTCCCTAGAACTCTTAGCCTTCTTTAGGGCCAAATCCACAACTCCAGAGTCATGAGGCAACTGAGTGCGCATCAGCTCTGGGTCCCCATGGATCCGGTACTGGGACTCGATCTTCTTGGGAATGTGGGGATTAGTTAATGGCTTGGTCCAGTTCGCAAGCAATGTCTTCTTCAGGACATGGTGCAAGGGAACAGTGGACGCTTCCTTAGGTGGAGAAGGATAGTCCAGGAGCTCAAACATTTCAGCCCTGGGCTCGTCCTCCACAACCACCGGGAAGGGGATGGCCGTAGACATCTCCCGGACAAAGGAGGCAAAAGACAGACTCTCGGGAGGAGAAAGCTGTCTCTCAGGAGAGGGAGTGGGATCAGACGGAAGACCCTCAGACTCCTCGTCAGAGAAATATCTGGGATCTTCCTCTTCCTCCCACGAGGCCTCACCCTCGGTGTCAGACACAAGTTCACGGACCTGTGTCTGCAACCTCGCCCTGCTCGACTCCGTGGAACCCCGTCCACGATGGGGGCGTCGAGAGGTAGACTCCCTCGCCCGCATCGGCGAAGCTCCCTCCGCCGACGTAGTCGGGGAGCCTTCCTGGGAGGTGGCCGCGGTCGGTACCGCACGCGGTCCGGGTACCGACGTCGGGGACCTCAACCTGGGCGATGGGCCAGCCGGCGCCACGCTCGACGGTACCGGTGGCGCAAGCACCGCCGGTACCGGAGGGGTAGGGCGCAACAGCTCTCCCAGAATCTCTGGGAGAACGGCCCGGAGGCTCTCGTTTAGAGCGGCTGCAGAGAAAGGCTGAGAGGTCGATGCAGGCGTCGACGTCAGTACCTGTTCCGGGCGTGGAGGCTGTTCCGGGCTGTCCAGAGCGGAGCGCATCGACACCTCCTGAACAGAGGGTGAGCGGTCCTCTCGGTGCCGATGCCTGCTGGGTGCCGAATCCCTCGGCGACCCAGAGCTCTCGGTGCCGACACGGGGAGGAGACCGGTGTCGATGCTTCTTCGATTTCTTCCGAAGCATGTCACCGGAGCTCCCCGGCACCGACGAGGAGGACGTCGAATCCATCCGTCGCTTCCTCGGGGCCGAGACTGAAGGAGGTCGATCTCGGGGGGGCTGTACCGCAGGAGCCCTCAGGGTAGGCGGAGACCCACCCGAGGGCTCACCGCCACCAGCAGGGGAATGGACAGCCCTCACCTGCACTCCACCCGATGCACCACCGTCCGACGACATCAGCAGACGAGGTCCTGGTACCACCGACGTCGATGCAGCTATCCGATGTCTCGGCGCCGATGCAGAGGCCCGATGCCTCGATGCACTCGATGCAGGGGCGGCCGAGGAAGATGGTCTGGACGCTGACGACGTCGATGCACTCGAAGATCCCGGTGCCGATGCCGACGAAGAGCCCGAGAACAACACGTTCCACTGGGCTAGTCTCGCTACCTGAGTCCGCCTTTGAAGCAGGGAACACAGACTGCAGTTCTGAGGGCGGTGCTCGGCCCCCAGACACTGAAGACACGACGAGTGTCGATCAGTGAGCGAGATAACCCGGGCGCACTGGGTGCACTTCTTGAAGCCGCTGGAAGGCTTCGATGTCATGGGCGGAAAAATCACGCCGGCGAAATCAAAAGCCGAAATGGCGAAATTTGAAGCACCAAATTTAGAGGGAGAAAAAATCTCGACCGAGGCCGAAAAGAGGCCTACCCCGACGACGAAAGAAAACTTACCGGGGCAAAAAAGCTGGAAGTACGGGGAGGATTTACACGAAACCCGGCGGGGGGTTTCCGGAGCACTTCCCGACTAGGACAAAGCTTTCCCGAAGGAAAAAAAACACGTTCAAAACAAATTGGACGCGCGAGGTCGACTTTCCGGGGCTCGACACGGCGAAAACACGACCGTACCGAGTGCGGACAAAAGAAGACTGGCCGGCTCGAGCCGGTTTCGGGCGGGAAGACGGCCGCGCATGCGCGGTGCGCGCGGGCGCGCGAGGGCTAGCAAAGGACTTTGCTAGTGAAGTTTCCGATTGGAGGGGCTGCCGTGGACGTCACCCATCAGTGAGAACAAGCAGCCTGCTTGTCCTCGGAGAACTAATGTTAGAGGACCTGGAGAACCGCACAAGAAGGTGCAACTTGCGATTTCGAGGTATCCCGGAAGATGAGCAATTTAAAAATCCAGAAATGGTGGTAAAAGAGATCTGCGCTTTTCTGCTCCAACAAGATGCTAATATGGCGGAAGGCCAAAGGATTGAATCAGTGGAACTGGATCGAGCGCACAGAAGTCTCGGTTCGCCGAGGGGCGGAATGCCCAGGGACATAATAGCCTGTTTCCACCAATTTCAAGTAAAAGAAAAGGTATGGAAGAGAGCACGTGAAAAAGGTGAGATTACTTGGAACTCGGTAAAAGTTAAAATATTTCAAGACTTAGCGCGGAAAACGCTGCAAAGAAGAAGGGACTTCAAAGAAGTTACCAACTATCTCCAAAAAACTGGCTTGAGATATCGTTGGATGTTTCCGTTTGGATTACAAATTACAGTTGGAAATAATACCAGACGCCTTCAATCCCATCAGGGAGCATGGAAAGTACTGCGAGAAATGGGATGTGCAGATGTGCCGAGAGAAGATGAACCTGAGCAGCAAATCCAACGCAACACGAAGCGGAAGGAACAGAGAGAATGGCAGACGGTAGAGGGGAGGAGAAGGCGTCTAACTCCCCAGACTGAGAGAGGAGATGAGGAGACCACAGAGGGAACCTGAACATATGCAGGACTGAGTTTGAACTGAGTGGTAGTTCTATATAGAAGTTGCAAAGGGAAAGACTTGGGGAATAGAACAGGAATATTAAGATGATTCAAATCTGTGAGGGTATAATTCAATGTTAAGTCTAAGGGAGGGAGGGGTAAATGAGCATAAGATTGAGAGATGCAGCTCTAAGGAGGGCGCACTTCCTGACGGGCAAAACTGGCACGACAGGAACCTAGCCAGTTGATGGGGGAATTAGGGGGTGGGAGGGGGACCCCAAGGGGGGCAAAGGGAGGGAGACTACAAATAGGGACATGGAATGTTAATGGGCTAAACAACCCGGGCAAGAGAAGCATCATTTTTCGGGAGCTACGTAAATTAAATTGGGATATAGTGATGTTACAAGAGACACACATTAAAAAGCAGGATGAACCCTTAATAATGAATAAGGGACTGGGTGAAGGGACCGCTCTGGCCGATTCAAGGGGAAACAAAACAGGAGGGCTGGTGATATATGTGAAAGAACACCTGAAATTTAACACTGAATCGATATACAGAGATAAAGAAGGGAGATGTCTAGCTATTAAGGGGAAGATGAATAATCAACGAGTTACCTTAGTAAATGTGTATGCCCCGAATGCAGGCCAAGAAAAGTTCTTCGAATCTATCAGGGAGGGCCTGACCCCCTTTATAGAAGGGATGGTGTTGATGGGGGGTGACTTTAATTATGCAGATGGGACACTTGATCATTCTAAACAGCAGGAGAGAGGGAGAGGATATATTGGGCGCCAATTTCATAAGTTGATGCGAGAACTAGATTTGATTGATATATGGAGACTGATGCATCCAAACCAGAGGCTATACACACATTATGCACATGTGCAAGGAACATATGCAAGAATAGATGCACTCTGGGGGAGTAGGAGGATATGGGGCGACGTGAAGGAGGCAGAGATAGAAAGCATACATGCCTCAGACCATGCCCCAGTTTGGATGACAATAGAAGGAATGGGTAAACAGGATTGCAGGCAAATTTGGAGACTCAATGAATCACTGTTAGATGAGGAGAAAGATTGCCAGGAAGTGCGGCAAACCATTAAAGATTATCTAGAAATTAATGATACAGGGGAAGTCTCGGAGGGGATATTGTGGGATGCCTTAAAAGCAGTAGTGAGAGGGACACTAATTCAGAAGGGGGCATATAAGAAAAAAGAGAGAGTAAAATATGAGCTTGAAGTACGGAAGCAATTGGTTAGATTAGAGGCACTACACCAGAGGGAGGGAAGGCCACACCAATTACTAGAGCTTAAGCGGTGGAGAGCAGAACTGCAATCGATTCAGATGAAAACAATGGAGTACCATAGGCAGTTAATGCAGCAAAAATTCTTTGAATTTAGTAATAAAGCGGGTAATTTACTATCCAGGGGCTTGAAGGACAGAAGGATAAAAAATATGATCACCAAAATAAAGGGCCCAAAAGACTCGATATTTCACCAAGATAGAGAAATTAGAGAACAATTCCTGAATTTTTATCAGGCACTCTATAAAAAAGAAACAGTGACTCCTAAAGAAGAGATTAGGGCTTTTCTACAGAATCTAGAGCTGCAGCGAGTGACGGCTCAGCAGAGAGAAACGCTGGAAGCACCTATAACATTGAATGAGGTATCAAAAATCATTAAAGGCCTTAAGGGAGGAAAATCCCCAGGATTAGATGGATTCACGGCTAAGTATTACAAAATCTTTCAAGGAGAATTAGGGCCGCTGCTGGTCCGTTTGGGGAATGCCGGCTTTATGGAGCAGAGCCTGCCAACTAGTATGCAAGAAGCAGGGATATCGGTTTTGTTAAAATCAGGGAGGGACCCCACACTATGTGGGTCATATCGCCCGATATCCCTGCTGAATATAGATGTTAAGATTCTTGCAAAAGTTTTGGCAGAAAGGCTGAGCGGGGTTTTGCCATCCCTTATACACGAAGATCAATCAGGTTTTATTAGAAACAGGCAGGTAGCGGATAACATTAGGAGAACCCTCAACCTGATCTGGGGGGCGCAGAGAAGGGGAGACTCTATGACATTGCTTGCGGTGGACGCGGAAAAAGCGTTCGATAGAGTTGAGTGGGAATACTTATGGGAAGTAATGACAGAAATGGGAATGGGAAGACCTTTTATAGGATGGGTGAAAAGATTATATGAACAACCAGTGGCTCGGATTAAGGTGAATGGGGGTTGGTCAAATCTATTTGATATCCAACGGGGAACACGACAGGGTTGCCCGCTGTCTCCGTTACTTTTTGCCATCTCTATAGAACCCCTAGCACAGCGAGTTAGAGAATTAAAAGAAATAAGAGGGGTACGCATGGGTGGGAGAGAACACAAAATTGCATTATTCGCAGATGATATATTATTTTACATAGGAACACCTTTGTCAACAATACCGAAGATTATTCAGGAGTTGAGCTCATTTGGGAGAATGTCAGGATTTAAAGTAAATCTGGATAAGTCAGAACTGATGGGGATCACGACTTCTGATCAGGAGATAGAACAACTGAAGACGACTACTGCTTTTCGTTGGGCAAACTCGAACTTTAGATATTTAGGCATACAAATACCGAGAGATCTTACCATGTTATATCAGATTAACTATATACCATTAATTATAGCTATTCGGAAAGATCTCAGTAAATGGAGGACAGGCTGGTTGTCATGGTGGGGCCGCATAGCGGCGGTCAAAATGAATATACTCCCAAGATTATTATTCTTATTTCAAACCCTGCCAATTTCGGTCCCTAAGGGAGAATTGCAGAAAATACAATCAGAATTGGGGAAATTTATATGGGGAGGTCACCAAGCACGGCTGTCAAGGAAAATAATGTGGGGGACAGTGGAGCAGGGAGGAAGGGGTTTGCCAAACATAGTATGGTATTATTGGGCAGCACAGCTTAAACAAATCGGAACTTGGAGTAAGGTAGATTTCTCCCCTGTAACACGGTTAGAGCAGATTTATGTGCGGGAGGGAAAATTAGATGCACTGCTATGGGGATCTCTCCCAGAGGCCACTTATAGAAATTTGACATTGAACCCATTTGTTTCCCATCTATTCAGGCTGTGGGGCAGACTTAAAAAGAAATTGAGGGGCCCGCAAGAAAGATCAACATATGCCTGGATAACTCAAGAGCCAGGCTTCGCAGGGGGTCAGGAGAATAAGATTTTTAAAAATTGGATGGATAAAGGATTGATTAGATTTCGGGAGCTAACAGTAGAGGGGAAACTCAAAGCGTTTCAAGTCTTAAGACAAGACTATGATTTACCCGAGACGGATCACTTTGCATATCTCCAAGTCAAAAGTTACATGATAAGGGAACATTGGCATAAAGGGGAATGGCTAGAGAATGAAAAGTTTGAGAATTTATGGGGGGCAATTACTGAAGGAAATAAGGGAATATCAAAGCTATATGAACACATTAGGAGTACAAGATTTATAAAACTACCATATATAAAGGCCTGGGAACAAGACCTCAAAACTGAATTTAATGAGAGTGAATGGAAAAGAATGTGTCTGGAAGTTAAAAAAGCGTCAGTATGCGTACTAGTTAAGGAAAATGCCTATAAGATAATGAGCCGTTGGTATTACACCCCAGACAGAATAAAAGTAATGTACCCTGAAGCTACGGATATATGCTGGCGATGTGAGCATGAGAAGGGAACATACTTTCATGTATGGTGGGAATGCTCGATTATAAAGGGATATTGGGTGCTAATCACAGGACTAATAACTCTAGCGATTGGAGTCCAATTTCCATGTGATCCCAAATGGTGTTTACTTGGCTATGGGAATAAAAGGGGAAAGAAATGGCAATGTAGAATAAAAAGGATATGCCTAGCAGCAGCAAAAACAATCATAGCAATAAAATGGAAACAGAAGATAGGCCCCACGGAGCAAGACTGGAAGGAAAAACTAAAATTAATGATAGGTTTGGAAAAATTGACGGATAAACGTCAGGGAAAATACAAATCACAAGCAGAAGAATGGATAAGGCTGGGGAAAATACTAGCTGGGAATGCAGGGGAATAGGAATGTTAACTCATAGGGGGATAGGGAAGGGAGGTGGGGAGGGGGAAGTTGCTAAAAGAGCGAGAGAAAGGGGAAGGGAAGGGGGAAGGGAGGGGGGGGAAGGGAGGGGAGGGGGAGGAAGGGAGGGTTGAAGGGAGGAGGGTGGGGGGGGGAATGGGGGGAGGGGGGAATAAAGACAAAATGGATGTTGACATAGCATGTTTGTTGAGGAATTTGAAAATGTTCAAGAGACGAAGTCTCATTGTGATTGTTATTTGGATTGTACAATAAAAAATCTTTAAATTAAAAAAAAAAAGGAACTGGCGGGAGCGGTCGCGCACGGGCGGGAAGACGGCCGCGCATGCGCGGTGGGCGTGCCCTGCGTGCCGACCGTCCCGCGAAGCTTTTTTCCGGTTGGTGGGGGCTGCCGCGGACGTCACCCAGTCGTGAGAACAAGCAGCCTGCTTGTCCTCGGAGAACCATTGTTACAACAGATTTGTTTATACGATTATGACTATGGTTCTTGTCTGTTTGATTGCTTAATAAAAAAGATTTAAACATAAAACATGGGTGACATAATAAATATCTTTCGCAAATCTCTGAAGACTTATTTCTTCAACAAGGCCTACAATGAGAACCTACAACCCCACTAATCCACTTCACCAACCCATTCAGTTACGAAAGACCACCTCCTATAATTACCCTAATAAATCCCTTCCTCCTCCTTTCTTCCCTTAATTAATCTCTTCACAATACTAACTGTACCTGACATACTGGAATAACTATGTTAACAAAACTATGTAAGCCACATTGAGCCTGGAAATAGGTGGGAAAATGTGGGATACAAATGCAATAAATAAATAAATAAATGATTGGTAAAAAGAGAGAGCATTCAGAATGTCAGTTAAGTGGTGATGCGTTACAGTTCTTAGTCCTGGATGGTTTTGTTTTATTCCATTATGGCTGATAAACGTCCAAATGTTAGGAATGCCCAGATCCCGCCCTTAACACGCCCCTGACAAGCGCCCTTGTAATTTAAATGCACTTCTGACGGACTTCATAGAAAAACGTCTAAAAATTGATTTTGTGAGGAAAAACGTCTAAACACAGATTTATGCCACTTTTTGGACATTTCTCTCTTTTGAAAATGAGCTCCACAGGCACCTAAACTGCCTTTAGAAAACAGCCATTAAATAGGCACTTTTTTTTTTAACTTTGCCATAGATGCCCTTTATAAAATTAGCTTCCACACGTACTTACCCCGTCTTTTTCTAAAAAGGACAATTAATCCTGAAAACCAGGTTGTAATCAAACACAAACATTTACTATACGTACCCAAAAGCCACACACTTTCTGTCAAGGTAAGGTGCAGGTTGCAGCGTGATGTAGAACTGTGAGCCGTTTGTGTGAGTCCCTTTGTTAGCCATTCCAAGGATGCCTCGCTTGTGGTGAGGAACTGCAAAACTTTCGTCTGGAAAAGAGATGCCAATCAGAACAGTAATATAATAGATGATGCCAGATAAAGATCAATTACCCTGACCAGTTATAAATGTCCACAAAGGTGCGCTGAAAAATGACTTGCGGTAGTGTAGGCACGGGTTTTGGATGTGCGCAAAATCATTTTTCAGCACACCTGTAAAAAAACCTTCTTTTTTTTCCCTGAAAATGGATGTGTGGCAAAATCAAAATTGCTGCGCATCCATTTTGGGACTCAGACCTTACCGCCAGCCATAGACCTAGCAGTAAAGAATTTGCGCGGTAATGACCTACATGCGTCAGATGCCACTTGGTGTGTGTCTGCTACGCGCGTCAGAAAATAAAAAATATTTTTCAAACGCGCGTAGTGGACGCGTGCCAAAATTGAAATTACCGCCTGGGCCGGGCGTTAATTCCAACTTGGAACGCGTTGGGCAAATTTTCTTATACAAATTTTTGTACTTGTAAAGTTTGACAGACCACCACAAATCATATAGATCAAGGGCTCCGATTCTCAACCAGGGGCGTAGCTAGGTGGGGCCCCGGGAGCCTGGGCCCCCGCAAATTTCGTCCGGGCCCCTGGTTTTGCTGGCAGGGGTCCCCAACCCCCGCCAGCCGAAGCCTTCGCATTCCCTGCCCTGTGCTCTTTCTTCCTCCTGACGTCCTGCACGTTCCTTTAAGTGAAACTGAGCATACTCAGTTTCACGTAAAGGAACGTGCACAGGACGTCAGCAAGACGAAAGAGCAAGAGAAAAAAAGGCCTCAGTAGTACCACCCAGCCAGCCAATATATTCAGCTAAGGCATGGGTCCGGTACACCATCATCTTGCCTGAAAAAAAACTCCACAGTTTATTTGTGCTTGAGCATGCGCTGAAAATGACGTCATGAATGGTTGTGAAACATGATTGAGGAACCGGATGGAAAGGGGTGGAGCATGATTGATTTAGAGAGTGAAGAAGGCGCTCTTTGTCAGTTACCAGCCATTTTCAACTCAGCAGTCTGGACACAGGAGTGGAACCCCTGACGCAGCTTCGGTGAAACGGGGACTCCCTGTTATGTGGATCTGATGTGGCGGTGAATAGGAGCAGCACAGCGCTGGAGGAATTGGAGACACTTCAGATAAGTGCTGGGGGGCTGCCCCACCGGAATACTACTATCGAGACATAGTGCACACATAGGATTTCTGCCATTTCTGGTGCACAGGTCTGTTATTTGCAGTGCACAGTGTGCATTCTGTGTCCTTTCCTGTGCACGGTTTGTCACTTGGACTTTTCAGCGCACACTCAAGCACAAATAAACTGTGGAGTTTTTTTTCAGGCAAGATGATGGTGTACCGGACCCACGCCTTATAGCCGAATATATTGGCTGGCTGGGTGGTACTACTGAGGCCTTTTTTCTCCACGAGTAGATGGCTGGGTGACGCTTGAGAGTTTGAGTTACATCTGGTGCATAAGTAGAAGTATACCTGCAGCTGCAGGATTGAATTTTCGTATAAAAATTGGAAGCTTGTATATACCTTGGTAGTTAAAATTTTATATACTAGAATAACACTGGGGCCTGGTTTCAGAATATAAACCTATAAAGTACATAGAAACCGTTGTCTGCTTCTCACTTATCTAACTTTTAAAAAAATTTTCTAGTATGCTGTGACCCAAACACACTGTGTTTAAATATTATTAAAGTGCTCAGTGAAGTGTATATTACTCAGGCGAGTCAACTGGAAAAGTAATATCTCTCCTTAAGCATCATCGCACTTACGCCCTCCCTCACCTCCTATAGCTTGAGTGTACTGAATATACATTGCTATTAATTAATAAACACTTAGCTGCGGGCAGGAGCAGTTCGATGTAATCACACTGTAGCCAGCTGTTATCCAGTAGTCGCCCGAGTAGTTGGTGAAGTTTATTTATTTATTTGTTGCACTTGTATCCCACATTTTCCCACCTCTTTGCAGGCTCAATGTGGCTTACAATACATCATGAATGGTGGAAATATATTAGTAAATAGACATTTAGTGTTACAGAAGTTAAAACTTTATGCTCATGCCGCCATCCTTGAAGCGACTTATATCTGATACTTCTTCCAATCACAACAATATTATTCATTCTTGTTCTCAACACACATGGTGTTTCGCCTAGAATGGGTGGCAGAGCTGGTGGTTGGGAGGCGGGGCTTGTGCTGGGCAGACTTATACGGTCTGTGCCAGGGCTGGTGGTTGGGCGGCGGGGATAGTGCTGGGCAGACTTATACGGTCTGTGCCAGAGCCGGTGGTGGGAGGCAGGGCTGGTGGTTGGGAGGTGAGGATAATGCTGGGCAGACTTATACGGTCTGTGCCAGAGCCGGTGGTTGGGAGGAGGGGCTGGTGGTTGGGAGGCAGGGATAGTGCTGGGCAGACTTATACGGTCTGTGCCAGAGCCAGTGGTGGGAGGCAGGGATAGTGCTGGGCAGACTTTATATCGTCTGTGCCGGGGAGGGACTTCCGGTGGAGCTGCCGGCCAAGATGGCCGCCGCAAGAGAGAGCTCCAGCTAGCTGCGATCGGGGACCCCACCAAAACGAGATAAAATAACTCCCAGAGTCGGCGGTTTTGCTTCCCCTCCCCTCCGGAAGATGCAGTGGCGCGATGGAGACCCGTAAACCCCGATTCGGGGGCAGAAAAGGAAAGAAAGGGCGAGGAACAGATCGACGACGGATGTCCGCCCACGTGGTAATATAGCGCCGAGAAAAGAGCGCTGAAAACCGCAAGCTGAGAAATCTTCTTACCAGGCATAAAAGTGAGTAAAAGAACTCGGCGAAGCTAACGGCGAAACGAAGGGGGAGAGGGGAGGCGTGCCGCGAGACACGGAGGAAACAACAAACGCAGCCCCGAATGGCGATTGCGAAGCAGAATGTACAAAGTTCAGAGAATTTAAAGAACTAAATAAAAAGAATCGTAAATAGCTCTCCAACCCAGTGCAATAGCCAGCAAAATCGGAAGTCTGGGTCTGGGCTAAAATTTGAGCTATCACAGCAGTGAGCCACGAGGCTCCCCAAAGTAGTCGGTTAAAGAAGTGATATCAACAAACTCCACAGACAGATCAAACTGTGGTTATCCCCAAAAACTGTTTGCATGGCGACTAGAAGTACAAAAAAAGAGCTGGAGAAGGACAAAACTAAGAGCGGAGGATCAAAAATGTCGGAGAAAAATCCGCCTCCATCGCCACCAGTGAGCTCGGTTTGGGCCTCAGAAATAGTAGCAGAGGTGAGGATGGCGGTAGAGGAAACCATGAGCCACAAGTTACAACAAATAATTGATAAGCTTGATGGCATGGACCAAAGGTTTACTACATTTACTAATGAACTCCAGGAGGTCCAGCAGCGGATAGGTGACGTAGAAGATGCCTCACAGGAAGCCTCCAAATCTATTGAACACCTCCAAAAAACGGTATTAACTTTAGAAGAGAAAGTGGATGATTTGGAAAACCGTTCGCGTAGAAATAATCTCAGACTGATAGGCATACCAGAGTCAATACCAGATGCAGATCTGAGAGACTTTCTGGAACCCAGGCTCACTAAGCTATTGCCAAATCAGAGCACAGTGGGACAACTGAAGATAGAACGGACGCATCGGCTGGGGCCGAGGAAGGAGGCAAATGCACGCCCACGCGTGGTCATACTGAGACTTCTTAATTATCAACATAAGATGGAGATCCTAGCAGCTCTTCAGAAAGGAGGAACGTTGGAAGTGGAAGGACAAAAGATATTATGCTTTCAAGACTATTCCACTAAAGTGTCCTTTCAACGTAAGCAATTTTCGCCCATTTGCGGGCGACTACACAAAATGCGGATAAAATTCAGCTTACTATATCCGGCTAAACTCAGGATCCAACATAATGGGACAATGAGAATCTGTGACACGGTAGAAGCCGCTCAGACACTGGTGGACCGCCTGGAGAGAGACAGTTCGGAAGCATCAAGAGACACATGAGTAAAAAACCCGAGATTCATCAGTGGGAGTGACATTGCTGAACGACAAGGGGCAGCGAGAGGCAGAAGATCTGTAACTATAACTGTTGTGATTACTAAAGTTGGTCTTGATACTGTTATTTGATGTTATACAAGGGGGGCTGTGAATTTAAGGGGGAGGGAGGTAATATGTAACATAAGCAAAAAAAGTAGGGGTGGGGTCCCTGATCGGTAGCACGGAGGCAGACAGCACATTTGGTGCTGTTCAGACTTGGGGAAGGGGGGAAGACGGGAGGATGGGAGAGGGGAAGGGGGGAGGGAGGGAGGGAGGGTAGAGGGAAGATTAGGTATTTCAGGGCAGAAAGGGAGAAGGGCAACACAAGGAATACACAAAGAGCTTCAAAAGGAGGGGAATCTAGAGAATTCTTACAATATCAGAAGTGGGAGGGGTATAGGCTGGGAGACCCCTCCTGCACACAGAGAGATAATTGCCAGGTGCTCAAAAAATGCTTGAGGATATGTGATGGTCCTTAAGGTGGTGACATGGAACGTGGGAGGTATCTCATCACCGATTAAACGGCAGAAGATCCTCCAAGCACTTCATAAGCAACAGGTATCGGTAGCAATGCTTCAGGAAACACACTTAACAACCAAAGAACATGAGAAATTATGTCGATGGTGGGTAGGATCATATTATGATTCACCAGCACTGGGGAAAAAAGCAGGGGTAATAATACTGATCAAGAAAGGGATCCATATCATTACACATAAGATCATAGCAGATAAAGAAGGAAGATATGTGTTGGCACACCTGACAATAGAACGTCAACCCATGGTTTTGTGCAATATCTATGCTCCAAACACTTATAACAAAACATTCTATAAAAAACTTCTACATCACCTAACAGGTCTAGAAGGAGTTCCCCTGCTGTTAGGGGGAGATTTCAATGAAGTAGGAGATCCCAACTTGGACAGGTCACATGGGGATAAAAAGAGGAGAGCGGGAGCAGAATCTAGAGGAATTGGGCTACTGAGTGGGGTCCTTGACCTGGTGGATGTGTGGAGAACCTTACACCCGTTGGAACGAGATTACACCCACCTGTCCCGGGCGCACGACACCATGTCGAGGATCGACTATATTTTTATCTCCCGTTCACTATTTACAAAAATTCGCAAGGCGGAAATAGGACCCATAAAAATATCAGACCATGCAATGGTAATGGTCTTATGGGAACCCACAGAGAGTAAGGCTAGCACATACCAATGGAAGTTCCCTACAAGGTTATATAAAGACAGAAAATTTCGGGAATTTATACTAGCCAAATATAGACAGTTTCAAGACACTAATCAGGAGCATAGGGCGGCCCCCATATTATACTGGGACACAGCAAAGGCAGTATTAAGGGGTGAGATTATTGCGTATACTAGCCACCAGAAAAAGATATGGGAAAAGGAATTGCAAAGGTTAGAAAAAGAAATCACCCGCTTGAGACGCGAGTATGGACGCCATCATGATATTCAGCTGAAAGTTAAGCTTTTAGAAATGCAGCAAACACTGAATGAAAGAATACACGATAAAACACAAAAAAATTATATGTATTATAGGTATCAATTATACAAATATGCAAATAAAAGTGGTAGGATGATGGCCAGGATGGCAAACCCAAGACAAGGAAATTATAAGATAAACGCGTTATATTCTTCAGAAGGGGTGTTAGAAAATAAAGATGATTGTATAAATCGTATCATGCAAAAATATTATCAGAGGCTTTATGCTTCACCTGACCCGCCCCCGATGGATAGTGAGATCTACCTGGCGGGACAGGAGCTCCCGCAGATGGACACACAAAGTCTGGCCATGCTAAATGCTCCCATGTCAACAGAGGAGGTATCATGGGCAATACAGCAAGCGCCACTAGGGAAGGCCCCAGGCCCTGATGGATATAGGGGAGAATTATATAAATTGATGAAGGAGGAAATAGTAGAACCCCTTACCGCAATGTTTAACATGATAGTGCAAGAGCAACGAATGCCCACGTCACTACGAACAGCACAGATTATAGTACTTCCAAAACCAGGAAAAGATGTACAAAAGCCTGAATCATACAGACCTATTTCGCTACTAAATTTTGAAGCAAAATTGTTTGCAAAAGTCCTGGCAAATCGCTTGTCCCGAATATTACCAGATGTTATAGAAGAATCACAGGTAGGGTTTGTACAGGGCAGAACTATTACTAAAAATGTAAGAAAGATATTGGTAACATTAGAGGAGGTATTTATAAAGGACACGCCCTCAATATTAGTAAGTTTCGATGCCGAAAAGGCGTTCGATAGGGTGGTCTGGGATTTTTTATTTGGCACACTAGATGCATATGGCATAAGAGGATTATTCCAGGACGCAATCAAAGCCTTATATTATCTTCCACAAGCCCAGGTATGGGTTAATGGAATATTATCCCCATCATTCTCTGTCCATAGGGGGACCAGGCAAGGATGCCCCCTGTCACCTTTACTGTTTGTGTTAACGCTAGATCCACTGCTTAGAGATATCCAACGCAACCCTGATGTGCAAGGAGTCAGGGTTGGCACAGAAATTTTTAAAATAGCTGCCTTCGCTGATGATTTGCTGGCTCATGTAATTTCTCCAGAGACATCACTGAAGGCGCTATTAGAATGTATGGCAGAGTATGGGGATTTCTCTGGCTTTAAGCTAAACCTGGAGAAATCAGAAGTATTAAGTAGGAAAGAGGATCAAATGGGAGAGTGGCACAGACAGCTGCCATTGAGGAGGGCAGGGGAATCCTTTCGATATTTAGGGGTACGATTAACTATGGATACTACCATTCTGTACAGGATAAACATTGACAAGCTGCTACAAGATACCAAAAGGGTTCTGGAGAGATGGAATTACCTGCCTTTATCATTAATAGGCAGAATAAATCTCTTCAAAATGATCATATTCCCGAGATGGCTCTATATCTTGCAGGTGTTGCCAATACATATATTGAGTAAAGATTTAAGGAAATTAAATAGGATGTGTCGGCAATTTGTGTGGGGGGGAAAGAAGTCTAAACTACGATTTGAATACTTATACGATGGGTGGGCTCAGGGTGGATTGGGTTTCCCCTGTATTAGACGTTACAATCAGGCATGTCTTTTAAGACACATCAGGGATTGGATACTTAACACACATCAACACACGCCAACTAACTGGGAACGTGCATTCTTTGACCCGTGGCACTTGAATTTCCTTCTGCAGGCAAAAACAAAGAGTTTACCAACTACCTGCAGAAGAAGTATACTGTTGCAACCATTACGACGTGCTTGGCAGTTTCTTATGCATAACTGGGGACAAGACCCTAATGTTAGTGACCAACTTCCAATACAGGGAAATAGGGACTTCCCCCCCGGATTGGAGAAAGGGGTAATGGCTAGATGGTCGGAAATGGGAATCACTCTATTTGAACACTTAATGAATGAAGAGGGGAATCTGCATAGTTTTCAGGACCTGCAGCAGAGACAGGTATTTGCCCAGAGGGATTATTATACATATAGACAATTGCATCATTACTGGCATAGTTTGGATCAGGCAGCCCTGGGCACAAAACTGGGTCAGAGGGTGCGGGAATTCCTGGAAGGGGACGCACATGGACAGGTATCAATATCGAGCCTACATAAAGCCCTGGTCCCACTTGGACCCCCCCAGAACATATGAGAAGCTCAAAGACAAATGGAGCAAAGACTTGGGATATGAGCTGAAGGGAATAAATTTTGCAAAACTAATTGGAAGCATACCTGGGCAGATGGGGGGGGCAGAATTACAAGAGAGTCAATTCAGGGTTATTCACCGAGGCTATATAACACAATCTCAGGCTGTAAGGGCGGGATGGAGCTCTGATTCTCAATGCCTTAAATGCCACAGAGAGAAGAACACATTTTTGCATGCATTTTGGTGGTGTGATAAAATAAAAACATTCTGGAGAGCGATACAGGAGTACTTAGAACAACTATTGGGACAAAGGTTACACCCCTCTTGGAGAGGAGTACTTTTGAACAAAACTAATGCATATGGGATATCGGATAAAAATTTGGAGGTATTTTTATGTAAAGCATTTGCAGTGGGCAAAAAATGTATATTGAGACATTGGATGCAGGAAGAACCATCATCTATATGGTTATGGAGGAATAAGCTACATGAGCTAATGTTGTGGGAGGCAAGAGAAGCATATGACAACTTGAGGAGAAGAAAGAAATTTCTTAATGTTTGGAATCATTATTTACAAAATATATCCCACAAAGCCAGAAGTGCTGTACTTAACAGGCTGGGGTCGATATAATGAAGCCAGAAGCCCACGTGTAAGCAATTAAGGACTAGGCAAGGTTTGACGAGAATGTTAGTAGGAATCATGAAGCTCAAACTCAGAGGTTGTTGCTTCTCATTTCTTGGAAGGGGGGGAGGGGGGGGGGAAGGGGGAGGCAGTAAATGTTTTAAAAAAATGATGGGATAGGCATGTTGTAAGTTATGTTGTTAATATAGAAATATTGGAAAAGATATAAAATGTAAACATTTCATATGCTTGAACTGGAGTATGTCCATCAATAAAAACCGTTTATATATATCGTCTGTGCCGGGGCTGGTGGTGGGAGGCGGGACTGGTAGTTGGGAGGCGGGGATAGTACTGGGCAGACTTATACAGTCTGTGCCAGATGTTTGTGCAGCGCTGCGTACGCCTTGTAGCGCTATAGAAATGCTAAATAGTAGTAGTAGTAGTAGTAGCTGGTGGTTGGGAGGCGGGGTTGGTGGTTGGGAGGCGGGGATAGGACTGGCCAGACTTATACGGTCTGTGCACTGAAGAGGACAGTACAAATAAAAAAGTAGCACATATGAATTTATCTTCTTGGGCAGACTGGATGGACCGTGCAGGTCTTTTTCTGCCGTCATCTACTATGTAACTATGTTACTATGCTATAATGCGCGTCATCATGAGAACCAAGATCCGTCTGGATTCCGCTATCGGTATACTGCTTCACTCTGAGGATGGTATGCCTTCCTCTCCCGCAGTCCAACCGTGCACTTCACTGAGCACTTTAATAATATTTAAACTATTAGATTGTAAGCTCTTTGAGCAGGGACTGTCTCTCTTTGTTAAATTGTACAGCGCTGCGTAACCCTAGTAGCGCTCTAGAAATGTTAAGTAGTAGTAGTAGTATTGAAACACAGTGTGTTTGGGTCACAGCATACTAGAAAAGTAAAAAAAAAAGTAGATAAGTGAGAAGCAGACAACGGTTTCTATGTACTTTATAGTTAAAATTTAATGCCAAGAAGTGTATAGTGATGCACTTGGGGTGCAGAAACCCAAAAGAGAGATACCGAATAGGAGGGGAGAGATTAGTAGGAGAGAGACCTTGGGGTGTTGGTGTCGGAGGATATGAAGATGAAGAGATGGCTGAGGGGAGACATGATAGAGGTATATAAAATAATGAGTGGAGTGGAACAGGTGGATGTGAAGCGTCTGTTCACGCTTTCCAAAAATACTAGGACTAGGGGGCATGCGATTAAACTACAGTGTAGTAAATTTAAAGCAAATCGGAGAAACGTTTTCTTCACCCAACACATAATTAAACTCTGGAATTCGTTGCCAGAGAACGTGGTGAAGGCGGTTAGCTTGGCAGAGTTTAAAAAGGAGTTAGATGGTTTCCTGAAGGACAAGTCCATAAACCACTACTAAATGGACTTGGGAAAAACCCACAATTCCAGGAATAACAAGTATAGAATGCTTGTACGCTTGGGAAGCTTGCCAGGTGCCCTTGGCCTGGATTGGCCGCTGTCGAGGACAGGATGCTGGGCTCGATGGACCCTTGGTCTTTTCCCAGTGTGGCATTACTTATGTACTTATGTAAATGTATCAATGTTGCCCCCCCGTATGGACCTTAGTGGCAAAGTAAGGGGATGAAAACAAAATTAATAAGACGTGTGACAAAATAGCAGGCAGGTATAAATTGGCAGACTGGGTGGGCCAAGGTGGTCCATTTCTGCTGACAGTTTTTATGTTTCTTTATGTAAAGCAAAAGATTGCTGTCATTACAATATAAGTTGTACCACATCAGTGCTATGTAATCGATAGATGAGTAAGTTAAAGTTTTACGGTAATATATGATCATTATTATTCTGGTTGCTTGTCTGATGGTCTAGCAGATTTTCAGATAGTGGGCGTGCAGGGAGGCGTAGGAGGAGGGTAAATGCTGAACGGAACAAGTTATGGCAGGGTACAACCAACAAAAAGATAAAATGCACATTACTTTACTGACCTCTAAAAGTGATTCCATAAATTGATTCACCACCGCTGCCTGATCCTGATTTTATATCTGTTTAATAAACAGAAATTATTAGTAGAATTTTTACATGAAACTCTTTACAGAGAATGAGCAAGTGCAGGCAACATTTTCTGGTTCTGAAAAATGCGGCAGAGAACATAATTAAAAGGAGAACTATTTCAATTTTTTCAAAGAATGTTACTGTAAACAACTGAGCAGTTACTACAGGAGACTATCCAGCTTATAATTGAAAAAGAAAAACGCCTATATTGCGACCCAAATCGGGAGATAGACGTTTATCTCACAAAAACGAATAAAGCGGTATAATCGAAAGCCGAATTTGGACGTTTTCAACTGCATTCCGTCGCGGATGCGGACAAAGTTGATGGAGGTGTGTCGAAGGCGTGGTGAAGGCGGAACTGGGGCGTGGTTATCGGTCGATCAGAGATAGGCGCCTTTCGCCGATAATGGAAAAAAAATATGCGTTTTTAGCGAGAATTTAGGGCACTTTTCCTGGACCCTGTTTTTCCACGAATAGGGCCCCAAAAAGTGCCCTAAACGACCAGATGACCACTGGAGGGAGTCGGGGATGACCTCCTCTGACTCCCCCAGTGGTCACAAACCCCCTCCCACCACAAAAATATGCCGTTTCACAACTTTTTATGTTCACCCTCAAATGTCATACCCATCTCCCTGGCAGCAGTATGCAGGTCACTGGAGCAGTTATTAGGGGGTGCAGTGGACGTCAGGCAGGTAGACCCAGGCCCATCCCCCCCCACCTGTTACACTTGTGCTGGTAAATGGGAGCCCTCCACACCGCCCCCCAAACCCACTGTACCCACATGTAGGTGCCCCCCTTCACCCCTTAGGGCTATAGTAATGGTGTAGACTTGTGGGTGGTGGGTTTTGAGGGGGATTTGGGGGGCTCAACACCCAAGGGAAGGGTGCTATGCACCTGGGAGCTCTTTTACCTTTTTTTTGTTTTTGTAAAAGTGCCCCCTAGGATACCCGGTTGGTGTCCTGGCATGTGAGGGGGACCAGTGCACTACGACTCCTGGCCCCTCCCACGAACAAATGCCTTGGATTTATTCGTTTTTGAGCTGGGCGCTTTCATTTTCCATTATCGCTGAAAAACAAAAACGCCCAGCTCACAAATTGTCGAATAAAACATGGACGTCTATTTTTTCCCAAAATACGTTTCGGTCCGCCCCTTCACGGACCCGTTCTTGGAGATAAATGCCCATGGAGATAGACGTTTTCGTTCGATTATGCCCCTCTATAATTTTGAAAACAATGTTTGTTTCAAATATCAAAATAGATCTAATGTGATGATGCAACAGTGGAAAGCTGAGTTTTGTAATTGCATTGTTGTGACATTACTGATGGAATTTAGAGCTACCAATTAGCGGTACGCTGAATGAGAAGAAGCCCACGGGAACAGAATGGGCTTCTTTGCATTCAGCACACTGTGAATCGGTAGCACAGCTTTGTAATAGGAGCCTTTTGTGCCCAAAGGAACTGATTAGACTGATCCGATGACTGGGAGACAAAATCCAGAATGGATACTGGACTATCCATATTATTAAATAAATATGTAATTTATTTAATAATGGGGGGGACATTTTTGATATGCCGTCCAAATGGGAAAAACTTTTATTGGAAAATGCGCAAAAAAACTAAGTCCATAATGGAAAAGGTAAAGAAACATTTTCCGATATTCAAAAATACATTTACAAATGTTTAATAAAAAGACGCACTGCAAACATCAGAGATGTTTAAAGAGAAACGGCTCTGTCAATCGGAAATATGCTAGTTACTCCCATCTCTAGATCATTTATAAATGTGTTAAAAAAGCAGCGGTCCCAGCACAGACCCCCTGGGGAGCCCCACTAACTACCCTTCTCCTTCGAGAATACTGTGGCTGTGGGGATCAAACAACGGCATGAGACCCGGAAAATGCTGGTGCGGCAGTAGCCTAGGTAGTTATTGTTTGTTTTTGTTTAATTTACTTTTAACTTTTTGTTTTAATTCTTTTATGTCTGTTTGGCTGATTGTGTAATTGGAGTTCTTTTCTATTATTTTTACTGTGTATTTTATATTGTTCACCACTGTGTTATTTTCATTTTAAGCAAATTTGGAATAAACTATAAATGTATGATTCTGCATTTTTTTAAGCATTAAATCGTAAAATAATTCTGGACATTTCTTCCAGTATTTGCTAGATCCCTCCTCATGTTATCCACACCATCAGGGGTATTTTTTTATTGCAGATTTTGGGAAGGGGATGGGACTTGATATACCAACTTTCTGTGGTTACAATCAAGGTGGTTTACTTATTATATACAGGCACTTATTTTGTACCTGGGACAATAGAGGGTTAAGTGACTTGCCCAGAGTCACAAGGAACTGTAGTGGGAATTGAATCCAGTTCACCAGGATCAAGGTCCACTGCACTAACCACTAGGCTACTCCAGCTGCAAAGAGACAAACCTTACCAGCCCTTTGGCAATATTGCTTATAAAGATGTTAAAAAGAAAACAGGGCCAAGAATTGATCCATGCCACACACCACTTGCAACGTGTCTTTCCTGAGTGAGCTCCATTTACCACCAGTGGCGTAGCTACGTGGGGCCTGAGGGGGCCCTGGCCCCCGTAGATTTGGCCCTGGCCCCCTGCCCCACGATCCCCTTCAACCCCCCTCCCGCCACCAACTCTCCCCCGCCGTCGCCGCCCGCCCCGTCGCCGCAAATACCTTTTTTGAAGAGAGACTTCCTTCCACGCTCGAGTAGCGCCTTTCTTCAACGAAGCTCCAGCGATCAGCTGTTTCGATGCCGGCGACGGCGGGGGAGAGTTGGTGGCGGGAGGGGGTTTGAAGGGGATCGTGGGCAGCCCGGCAGGGGGGGTCCGATGTGGTGGCAGCGACGGCTCGGGGGGGGGCGGCAGTGGGGGGGGGCGGCTAAATAGTGCCCCCCCCACCTCGACTCTGGCCCCCCCCTCCTGGCGAGGTCTGGCTACGCCCCTGTTTACCACTACCCTTTGTCACCTTCCCTTAAACCAGTTCCTAAGCCAGTCACTTTAGGCCCATACCAAGGGCACTAAGTTTATTTATAAGTCGTCTTCTGCGGAACTGTGTCAAAGGCGAAGTTACCCACCTGTAGCAGGTGTTCTCCGAGGACAGCAGGCAGAGTACTCTCACATCTGGGTGACGTTGTCCGACGGAGCCCGGTGTGGATACTGCCCAGGGTATACAGGTATTAGAAAATTCCAGCAGCATCCCACCTCGCATGCACACTGCAGCTCCTTCTGACTCTGGGCAAGTCACTTAACCCTCCATTGCCCCAAGTACAAATAAGGACCTGTATATATCAACCACTTTGAATGTAGTTGCAAAAAAACACAGAAAGGCAGTATATCAAGTCCCTTTCCCTCCTCCTTTTATACATGGATTATATTTGGTCTGGGCTTCCAGGATGGTATTTTCAAATAGTATCCACACCTGAAGTAATTTTTTGATCTTTGCAGCTGCCCCTCAAAGTTTTGTTGTTTTTTTCAACCTTCTCCTAATTTTATCATAGTCTCCTTTTTGAAAATTACATGCTAATGCATTGGGGTGGTCTTTTACTATAGCTTAGATCGAGTTATCTGCAGCAGGGCCCATTTTATTCCTATGGGCCCTGCTGCAGTTAGCTTGAGCTAAGCTTTGGTAAAAGACGCCCTGGATTTCCTGTGTTTACTTACTCCAGAGATTATACCAAATATGACAGAAGGAGTAAGGTCCCATACCACCCCCCACTCCCCCGTTTGTTCACATAATCCATTACATCCTGATTGTCGGTTTGGATGAGAACAATTTGGTTCTGCAGCCTAACTCCTTCACATGCTCATTTTCAAATGTGGTATATATCAATGCAAAAAGTGTGACAAAGGGTGCTATATTGGAGAAACAAGTCAGATGCTAAAGACAAGACTCAATTTACTTAGACATAATATTAAATACTAGTAAAAAAGGCTCGTTTCTCAAAGAAATGAAACGGGCGCTAGCAAGGTTTTCCTCAGAGTGTGTGTGTGAGAGAGAGAGTGAATGTGCGAGTGTGTGTGATAGAGAGTGAGACTGGGTGCGAGTGTGTCTGTGAGAGAGAGAGAGAGTGTGTGTGAGATTGAGAGTGTGTGCCAGGGGCCCCCCTCCCTCCCTCCCCTCCCAGTTCCAGTGTCCCCCCTCCCTCCGTGTTCCAGGGTCGTCATCCCCCCTCCCTCCCTCCCTCCGAGTTCCAGGGTCGTCCCTCCGAGTTCCAGGGTCGTCGTCCCCCTCCTCCCTCTCTCCCTCCGAGTTCGAAGGTCATCCCCTCCCTCCCTCCGAGTTTCAGGGTCCCCCCTCCCTCCCTCCCAGTTCCAGGGTCCCCCTCCGAGTTTCAGGTTCCCCCTCACTCCCTCCTCCCTCTGAGTTTCAGGGTCCCCCTCCCTCTGAGTTTCAGGGTCCTCCCTCCCTCCCAGTTCCAGTGTCCCCCCTCCCTCCCTCCTTCCCAGTTCCAGGGCCCCCCCTCCCTCCCAGTTCCAGGGTCGTCGTCCCTCCCTTCCTCCCTCCCTTCCAGTTCCAGGACCCCTCCCTCCGATTTTTAAAAGTCATCTTCACTTACCAAGTCAGCGTTACAGCGGCCGGCACCAGCAGTAAAACGTGTGGAGGCTCGGCCCTTCTCTTTCTCAGCTGTGGTCCCACCCTTGCGGAAACAGGAAATGAGGGCGGGACCACAGCTGAGAGAGAGAGAAGGGCCGAGCCTGCACACGTTTTACTGCTGCTGCCGGCCGCCGTAACCCTGACTTGGTAAGTGAAGATGACTTTTAAAAATCGGAGGGAGGGGGCCTGGAACTGGAAGGGAGGGAGGGAGGAACGGAGGGGCGATGACACCCTCATGCGTGTGACGTTGCGTTCCTTTGCCTGGCAACTCTGCAGCGTGCCCTTCCCTCTCACTGTTCCGCCCTCGACGTCATCACGTATTGACGCGAGGGCAGAACAGAGAGAGATGGTGATAGACTGACGAACCTTACGAACGCTTCACTTCATTGTGCCACAGTCAGCTTCAGAATGTTGGAGGTGCAAATTATTATAGTAGATTCCAATGCCAGCCAGGATGTCACCTCTGTGGGACAGCACTTTACAAAACCAGAACACTGCATGAATAATCGTATGTTGAGAATACTAAAAGGAAATTTTAAGACAATTCAGGAACATAAGACCTTTGAAGCCAAAATGATGAAATATTTTGACATCCACCAGACAGGACGTAACAAAGATCTGGGCTTTCTATCCCACTATAAACCATAAAATTATCAGCCATCCATCTCTCCCTGTCTCTCACCCACCCAGTTCTCCCTGTTTCTCACCTAAGCCATCCCACCCTCTTCCTGTGAGACTGTCATTGGAATGCTTTTGTGTTTCACTTATGTATTCTGATATTTGTCAACATTTGCTTATTTCTGATCGAGGTCATTTTTCCAGTGGCGCAGCCACAGGTGGGCCTGGGTGGTCCGGGGCCCACCCACTTAGGGCTCAGGCCCACCCAACAGTAGCACATGTTTAGCAGTAGCTGATGGGGATTCCAAGCTCTACCGGCTGAAGACTTCCCGCTGATGGTAATGAAAATGGTGTGCTCCACATTACTGGCACCTGTGAATGCTCAGCTTTCAGCGCATGCCTGCTGCAGACTGCCAAGGTGGAGAGAAATATTTTCCCACCAGCTTAAATATTTTTTTTCGGGGGGGGGAGGGGGAGAACACTTGATGCCCACCCACTTCTTGCCTAGGCCCACCCAAAATCTGCTGTCTGGCTACGCCCCTGCATTTTTCAGGCCTAAAAAGGGGCCTAAAGAGCCATATGAAAAAGAAAGACAACTTGAAGGGATGAAAACCTAATAAAATAAAGGGGAAGGTACTGAAAACAAAACCTATGAAGAAAATGAAAAAAATGGAGGGAAAACCCGCACAGGAAGGCACTGAAAAAAAAATATCTGTTGAGGCATGCTGCACAGAGACCATAAGGTTCCATGGAAAAAAACAGACTGAGGAACCTACGCTACAGCGAGAAGGCACCCCCACACGCGCTCCTTCCAGTTCCTCACCATCATATTCTGTATTCCTACATTTGGTATAAGTCTGTCTCTTGGAGAGTTTAAACTCACCTCCTCCTTGTATCCAGCCTTTTTTCACTACTCGATGAAATATAGACTCTTTGTATGTTAGCTCTAAGCCACTTTCAGATGTGCCGGCTTCTCCTGTGCACAAACATCGAAAATTCTCACAGGTTTTAGGGCACATGCCAGAAAACAGCTAAGAAGTGAGAAAAAAAAATTAAAATATCACATGAAAGAATTTACAAAACTTTAAATTTGGGTGGCTTTGTTTTCCAGCAACTAACCTCAAATAACAATCGTCCAATGGGATTTTCTTGAATAGAGATGTTCATATATACAAAAACATGCTGTAAAATTGAGAGAGAAAAAAAAGTTTAAATACTCATATTTATCACTGCTCCTCCTCCTAACAACAATAATAATTGGGATTTACACGGTGCCTTTTCATCCAAATAAGAGACTCTTCTTTGCTTCCAGAAATACATGTGAAACCATATTTAAGATATATAGGGGCTCACTTTCAAAGAGGGCCCGGGGCAGGACTGCCACCCTCCCCCCACTCAGGATACCCCCCCACATCCGGGCCACCGTCCCTGCTCATCCCTTACCTTCCTGTGTCTTGACTTGAGGAGGTTTGATGGCCTCACAGCTCCTCCCTCAGTCTGTCGTCTCCTGCTCCTGTGTGCCCGGACCCAGATGATTGCATTAACGCGATAACCAGGGTTATCGAGTTAATACAATCATCCGGGTCCCGGCACACAGGAGTAGGAGCGAGACAGACCCGGTAGCAGGCAGGCAGGAAGACCTTTGCCGGTGCCAGGCCCCACCTTGGAGGCAAGGCCCGGGAAATTTTGCCCCCCCCCCCCCTTGATGGCCCTGATTTCAAAATAAATAAAAAAAAAACAACCAAAAAACGTCATAAGGTGGTAGAAGAATGTTTTTCTCTCACAATCGTCCAAGCAGTGGCGTACCAAGGGCGGGGTGGTCTGCCCCAGGTGCATACTGCAAGGGGGAGCAGCCGCACAGCTGTTGGCTCCGCCAGTTCCTTGCTCATTCTGACGTTACTTCCTGTTCCGAGGCAGGGAACCGGCGGAGCTGACAGCCACACAGCTGCTCCCTGCACCCCAGGAGGTGATGCACTGGGGTGGAGCCATCTGAAGGTGATGTGCTGAGAGGGGGGTGTGCAGCGGCGATCCGCCCCGGGTAGCTACCGACCTGGGAACACCACTGCATCCAAGCTGCAATTTTTGACATCCCAATTTTAGACATTTTGCTTCAGAGTTTGTCCAAAGATAAAGGGGGCATGTTTTGGGCAGGACATCGATGGAACCAAAAGATAGACTTTTCTGCAATAATGGAACAAAATGAAAACATCTAGGTCCAAAATTAAGACTTTTTGGCTAGACATGTTTGGAAAGGGGATATTAGCGGTATACAAGAATTGAAATTAATTGCATTGACTGTGACCAGAAGATACCCTAAACCCTACATGACCACTGGAGGGATTAAGGCATAAACCCTCTTACTTCCCCCCCCCCCCCCCCCCCAGCTATGAAAGAAACAGTACATACCAGCCTCTATGACAGCTTCAGATGTTATGGCCATGCCTATTAAAGCAGCAAACAGGTCCCTGGAGTAGCCTAGTGGTCAGTGCAGTGGACTGTAGAGAAGGGGATCCAGGCCCATAGCCCACTCTAACTGGTACACTTGTGGTGGAAAGTCTAAGCTCTCCAAAACTCTACTGTTGTCGGGACTTCAAGGCAGGACTGGAATTCGTGAGCCCTTGGACCACTGCCGAGGAGCAGCAGAGGCAGGCAAGACCACCCTGGAACTGGATACAAGGAAGAGCAGGACTGGAACTCGGGACTGGAGTAGTAACAAAGGCAGGCAACTAGAACAGGCAGAACAGGACAGCTTCACCTGCGCTTGACCACCGTTCCTCCGGAGTTAAGCTCCGGAGTGCAGGTGGCTGGCAGGACTTGTAGGACAGAGCAGGAACTGAAGATCCAGAGGACCCACTCCGGGTCTGGGAAACACGAGGGAGGCTAGGCACAGAACTAAACTAGACTAGAACTGAAAGCTGCTACGCAGCCACTAGCAAGAAACACAAGACAGACTAAGCAGACAGGGCGTACACAAAGGCTAGCCGGAAACAGGGGCTTGGATATACAGACAAGCTTGGTAGAAACGGGGTTCAGGATAGACATGCAAGCTTGGCAGAGGCGGGGTTCAGGATATAAACTCAGGATACACACTCAGGATAGGCAGGATTCAGGATATACACACTAGCTAGGCAGACGCAGGATTCAGGATATACACTCAGGATAAACACACTAGCTAGGCAGCAACAGGTTCAGGGCAACACATAAGCTGGGCAGCAGACAGGAGAATAAACCAGGATATTAGCAGAGTCTTAGAGCAGGCTGCAAACAGAGAGAATAAACCAGGAACTAACAGGGTATTGGGGCAGGCTGCAGACAGAGAGAATAAACCAGGAACTAGCAGAGCCTTTGGGCAGGCTGCAAACAGAGAGAACCCAGGAGCTATCAGAGTCTTTGGACAGGTGGCAGACAATAGAATAAACCAGGAGCTAACAGAGTCTTAGGGCAGGCAGCAGACAATAGAATAAACCAGGGATTGCAAAGTCTTGGGGCTGGCAGCAGACAGAGGAATAAACCAGGGATAACAGAGTCAAGGCTGGAGCTTCAGCAGCTCCCAACACAGACAGGGAGTACACAAAGACTGAAGCTTCAGAATCCAAACACAGAGCAAGGCAACAGAAGGACCAGCAGTCCACAGACACCAAGCAGAAGGGGCAGGAGCCCACACAAAAGGACTAGCAGTCCACAGACACAAAGAACAGAAGGGCCAGAGCCCACATGGAAAGACAGGCTTGTAGCAGCGCAAAAGAACACTCACTAACCTGACGACCATTTGCATAACACACACACACCATGCAAAGGCCCTGAAGGGTTGCCAGCTGGGAAAATTTTTCCCAGCCCCAAACGAGCCATAAACCCGCCCAAAAACCGCCCGTAGCCAATCCCTGTCTCCCGCGTCACCGAACCCCGCCCCCGCATCTTTTTTTTTTTTGGTGGGAGGGGGTTAGTGACCACTGGGGGAGTCAGGGGAGGTCATCCCCGATTCCCTCCGGTGGTCATCTGGGCAGTTGGGGCACTTTTTGGGGCTTGTTCGTGATAAAAAAGGGTCCAAAAAAAGCGGCCCAAATTCTCGCTACTGCCGCCCTTCTTTTTTCCATTATCGGCCGAGGGCGCCCAGCTCTCCTCGGCCGATAAACACGCCCCAGTCCCGCCTTCACCACGCCTCTGACACACCCCCGTCAACTCTGTTCGTTCCCGCGACAGACTGCAGTTGGAGGCGCCCAAAATCAGCTTTCGATTATACCAATTTGGGCGCCCATGAGAGAAAGGCGCCCATCTCCCGATTTGGGTCAAAATATGGGCGGCTTTCTCTTTCGAAAATAAGCTGGATAGTGGTATATACAAATCTTTTACTGATACTGACTGATATTGAAGAGGGCACAGAGGGAGCTCTGGCTCTTCAATCATTTGGGGAAGGTGAAAGTATGGATTTAAGCTCTGGCATTTTCCCGTTAAGGGAGTGACAGGTACAGGACCTGTCACGGAGGAGGAACGGCCATTTCCCTTTTAAGCCTGGAAGCAGAGAAGGAATGCTGGCAGCGAACCCTTGCTAACCCTATGGAAACATGGTTCATATTAGAAGAGGATGCGGGAGAGCTCAGCAGGGTCCTGAGAATAATAATGACTCAAGCCAACAGATAAATGGGGGGCTCTCACATTGAACATTTTTTGACAAACTGTCCCCTGCTCGAAAAAAATCTCTGCCATATAGAGTCAATGGAATCTGAGACACAAGGAGCTTACTGTTTAGTTGGGGTCACATGAAGGGTAATTCTATAAAAGAGTGCCTATTCTATAAAGGAAAGTAGGCACCTGCTTTCATTTATAGAATACTAGCGTAGCAGGGCAATTATGTACATACATTTTAGCTGTGTCCACATACCAGTCATAGGGCTGTTCTAAATGCTCATGCGTAGATTACTAAAAAAATCATGTGTAACTTATAGGATTCTATAATTTACGCACATGTATGCACCCTACCTTTAAAGTACACGCTATCACATTTAATCGCCAATTTATAGAACAGCACACAGCCGAAATATTGGTATTTACGCACCTTATGTGTGTGCATATGCATGTATATACATTCTCGGGGCTTAAAAAGTTGGTACCCTCCTTATACAATTACCCCTACAGGCAAGAACAAGGAAGACAGATAAGGATGGAACACTCTTTAATCTCAATATCAATGGTATTAAGCCACGCAGACTACTGCAATGGAATATATGCGGGATGTAAAGAACAACTTATAAAGAAACTCCAAACAGACCAAAACACAGCAGCCAGGCTGATATTTGGTAAAACACGCTTCGAAAGTGACAAGCCCCTCCGAGAAAAACTGCACTGGCTCCCAATCAAGGAACGTATCACCTTCAAAATCTGCACCTTGGTCCACAAGATTATCCAAGGTGTAGTCCCAGGATATATGGTCGACCTGATCGAACTCCCAACCAGAAACCAAAGCATCACGTACCTACTTGAATCTCCACTACCCAAGCTGCAAAGGACTCAGATACAAACTAACTCATGCATCCAACTTCTCCTACATAGGCACACAACTGTGGAATGCACTGGCAAAGTCTGTGAAAACAATCTACGACCATCTAAACTTCAGGAGATCACTAAAGACCTACTTATTCAGAAAAGCATTCCCCACCGACATAAATTAGATGCATCAACTCTGCAACACAGCAAAACCTTAGACTGTACTGGACACTATATATTCCTTCCTATCCTCGATCCTTATGTACCTGAATATACCAACCTACTCGACCTAACATCAAATTGTATTTGATTCCATACCGGACTTGGCGATCGCCTTTACGGTACTTTGTAAACCACATTGAGCCTGCAAATAGGTGGGAAAATGTGGGATACAAATGGTAAAATTATGTATCATACCTGATAATTTTCTTTCCATTAATCATAGCTGATCAATCCATAGACTGGTGGGTTGTGTCCATCTACCAGCAGGTGGAGATAGAGAGCAATCCTTTTGCCTCCCTATATGTGGTCATGTGCTGCCGGAAACTCCTCAGTATGTCGATATCCAAGCTCCATCTGCAGGACTCAGCACTTAGAGAATTACACCCACAAAGGGACACTCTGCCCAGCTCACCACCGCTGAAACGGGGGAGGGGAATTAACCCAGCTCATCCCCACACAAGTGGGGGAGGGGAATCCGTCCAGCTCATCCCCGCGGAGCGGGGGAGGGACACCACACCCGCCAATGCGGGGGGATCTGGCTTATCCTGCAACCGCAACCGCGGGAGGAACTGACTGACCCTAACACCGCCGAAGCGGGAGGGTACAAAGCTGCCCTACTGCCGCACGAAGCGGGAGGGAGCGCCGGCAGAATTTAAGTCTCAATCCAGCCCCGTAAAACGGAGGGGAGAGGAATGCAGCAGCTCACTGTAACACAAATTGGTCTCAACTCTTGAAGAATCCATTGAAAAACTTGAACACGAAGTCCTCCTGAACAGGAACTGAAGACTAAACTTGAACCTGAAATGCAACCAGAATATAAACAATACAGATATCTGGGAGGGGCTATGGATTGATCAGCTATGATTAATGGAAAGAAAATTATCAGATATGATACATAATTTTACCTTCCATATCATCATGCTGATCAATCCATAGACTGGTGGGATGTACCGAAGCAGTACTCACCCAGGGCGGGACATAGAAATCCCTGACCGCAACACTGAAGCTCCAAACCGGGCCTCCGCCCGAGCAGCCACAGTCAAGCGGTAATGCCTGGAGAAGGTATGGGCCGATGCCCAAGTTGCCGCCTTGCAAATTTCTTCCAAGGAGACGGACCCGGCCTCTGCCATCGAGGCCGCCTGAGCTCTAGTGGAGTGAGCCTTCAGCTGGATAGGCGGCACCTTCCCCGCGGCCACATAAGCCGCTGCAATGGCTTCCTTGACCCATCTTGCCACTGTAGGCTTAGCAGCCTGCAGACCCGTACTAGGACCTGCAAACAGGACAAACAGATGATCCGACTTCCGGAAATCATTGGTCACTTCCAAGTATCTGATGATGACTCGTCTCACATCCAGATATTTGAGAGCAGAGTATTCCTCTGGGTAGTCCTCCCTACGAAAGGAAGGGAGACAGAGCTGCTGATTCACATGGAAGCGAGAAACAATCTTGGGCAGGAAGACACTCCTGCCTCAGTGAACTGCAGAAAGGGCTCTCGACATGAGAGTGCCTGGAGCTCGGAAACTCTTCTGGCTGAAGTGATAGCCACCAAAAAGACTGCTTTCAACGTCAGGTCTTTCAGAGATGCCCTTGACAAGGGTTCAAAAGGCGGCTTCTGCAAGGCTCTTAGCACCAGGTTGAGATTCCACGCAGACACCACTGAGTGCAGAGGAGGGCGCAGGTGATTAACTCCCTTGAGAAAGCGCACCACATCTGGCTGCGAAGCCAGGGAAGCACCCTTCAGGCGGCCCCTGAAGCAAGCCAGAGCCGCTACCTGGACTTTAAGGGAACTGAGCGACAGGCCTTTCTCCAGCCTGGGCCACAGCCCTAGACGCACCCTCAACCGGCGCTCGCAAGAGCGGGGGAGAAACATGCTGCGCATCCAAGATGGCGTCCGGCGCGACACTCCGCGAAGGAGCCGCGCGGGAAGAACGGCGCTTAACTTTAGCCGCTTTTCTGCCGTCGCCCAAATGAAGGGCGGCCATGGCATTAACGTCTCCCACCTCAAGGGCGGCCCAAGAAGAAGCCGTCCGAGCAGCGTGGCCGGCCAAGATGGCGGAGGCGAGCAGCGGGGGATGGGCGTTTATGGCGGGAAAAACCACCGCACCGGAGGAAGAACCGGGACACTGACCGGCCTCCAAACTGACACCCAACAAGGGCGAATCAGACTTTAAAACCCCCGCATCCCCGCTAGACGCGCACACGCGGTCCGGGGAGTGATTCTTTGCGCCCTCGCCCTCCGACGCCATCAGCAACGTGGAGATCAATCGGGGAACCCCCTGCCCGCTACAAAAAGGTAAAATTACCTGCTTTCCGCTCCGAGCTGTAACGACCTGGTGTCCCAATGAGTAGCTGCAATAAACGTTTAAATAAACGTCGAAATAAACGCCCTTAAGGACGTCCAAAATTTTTTTTTTTTTTAACGGAGCCAGCGGGAGGGGGGAGAAAAGGAGGGACCTGGCGCCACCAGGTTTGCACTTTCTCAAGAAGAGCCCTCAACCCCAGGTACTCAACAAAACCTAAAAATTAGGCTTGGAGACCTAGCCAGAGCTGCTGCTGTGTGTGACCACCACCTGCTGAGATAGAGAACATACTGAGGAGTTTCCGGCAGCACATGACCACATATAGGGAGGCAAAAGTTTGCTCTCTATCTCCACCTGCTGGTAGAGGGACACAACCCACCAGTCTATGGATTGATCAGCATGATGATATGGAAGTAACAAATAAATAAATAAATGATCTACCAACATTATTACAGAGATCCTCAGACCCAGAATTGAAACTATGGGACCTTTTTACAGAGTCGGTAAGCCCAATGCAGCCTTACCACACGCTAAATCGGAACTACTGTTGGCCCAATGTGGCCTTCGGCGGTAGTTATGGCTCAAGTGTGTGCCATTTCCGGCACACCAGGAAAATATATATATTTTTTCTAATGTGGCACTAACTGGCAGTAATCAGGCATCGCCTCATGCTGCCCAGTTACCACGGGAGCCCTTATCACCACCTCAATGGGTGGCAATAAGTGCTCCCTGCTGCATGGACATTTGGGGGAGGGGCTTTTTACTCGCTACGGTAAAAAGGGCCCTTACGCACAGGAAAGATAGCCCCCACTGCTACCGCAGGGCCCTTTTTTCTGCAGCTTAGTAAATGAACCTCTAAATGACTCAGGAAAAATTATGGGCCCTAATAGATGAATCTGGAAAAAGGAAAAAATATGATTTCCCAGAAAAAGCTAGAAAAACCTCCAAAACAACTTTATGTTTCTGTAGATAACCAAGAGGTTTAACATACCCTAGATTATTTTGTTATGACACTTCACTAACAGTGTAAATTTATAGCAGGGTACCTCATTTGGAGCTACAGAAAGGCTAAGAATAGGTCCTGTTTCTTTATAAATCCTGCAGAAATTGTGGCTAGATTGAAGGCATGAATATTAAGTCTGCACGAGAACAAGCATAAATGTTGGCATGTAAAATACGTGCATAAATTGTGACTCTGCCCATGTCCTCCTCTGAACATGCCTACTCTTAAGTTATATACCAGTACGTGCCTAATTACACCACACATACTTTTAAAGAGGTATTTTATGTACAGGAAAGTGTAGCTGGGATTTTAAATTGACAGCATGTGAGAGATATCAATAAAAAGTGAAGTTACTCAACTATAGCAGGTGTTCTCTGAGCACATAAGAACATCAGAGTTGCCATATTGAGACAGACTTGAGGACCATCAAGCCGAGCAGTCTGCATATTATATACAGGTACTTATTTTATACCTGGAACAATGGAGGGTTGATTTGCTCAGGGTCATAAGGAACTGCAGTGAGAATCAAACCTGGTTCCCCGGTCACTGCACTAACCATTAGGCTACTTCTCAACTCCATAGAATGACCCTCATAAGAAACATATGCATTGCCATACTGGGACAGATCAAAGGTCCATGAAGCCCAGTATCCTGTTTCCAACAGTGGCCAATCCAGGTCACAAGCATCTGGCAAGATCTCTAAAGAGTAAAACAGATTTATGCTGCTAATCCCAGAAATAAGCAGTGGATTTTCCTAAGTCCATCTTAATAATGGCTTATGGACTTTTAGAAAATTATCCAAACCTTTTTTTAAACCATCCTGAGCTAACTGCTTTTACCACATTCTCTGGCAAGAATTCCAGAGTTTAATTACACATTGAGTAAAGAAACATTTTCCCCAGTTTGTTTTAAATTTACTACTTAGTAGCTTCATTACATGCCCCCACTCATTATTTTATAGACCTCTACCATATCTCTACTACTACTATTTAGCATTTCTATAGCGCTACAAAGCGTACGCAGCGCTGCACAAACATAGAAGAAAAACAGTCCCTGCTCAAAGAGCTTACAATCTAGTAGACAAAAAATAAAGCAAACAAATCAATTAATGTATAGAGGAAAGAGGAGAGGAGGGTAGGTGGAGGTGAGTGGATACAAGTGGTTACGAGTCAAAAAAATGTTAAAGAGGTGGGCTTTCAATCTAGATTTAAAGATGGTCAAGGATGGGGCAAGACGTAGGAGCTCAGGAAGTCTATTCCAGGCATAGGGCGCAGCAAGACAGAAGGAGCGAAGTCTGGAGTTGGCAGTAGCGGAGAAGGGAACAGATAAGAAGGATTTATCCAGGGAACGGAGTGCATGGGAAGTGGTGTAGGGAAGGACGAGGGTGGAGAGATACTGTGGAGCAGCAGAGTGAGTACATTTATAGGTTAGTAGAAGAAGTTTGAACAGGATGCGAAAGCGGATAGGGAGCCAGTGAAGCGACTTGAGGAGAGGGGTAGTATGAGTAAAGCGACCCTGGCGATAGACGAGACGGGCAGCAGAGTTTTGAACCGACTGGAGAGGGGAAAGGTGACTAAGTGGGAGGCCAGCAAGAAGCAGATTGCAGTAGTCCAAATGAGAGGTGACAAGGGTGTGGATGAGGGTTTTGGTAGAGTGCTCAGAAAGAAAGGGGCGGATTTTACGGATGTTGTAAAGAAAGAAAGGACAGGTCTTGGCGATCTGCTGGATATGAGCAGAAAAGGAGAGAGAAGAGTCAAAGATAACCCCAAGGTTTCAAGCTGAGGAGATAGGGAGAATGAGAGAGCCATCAACAGAAATAGAAAATGGGGGGAGCGGGGAGGTGGGTTTGGGGGGGAAAATGAGAAGCTCGGTTTTGGTCATATTTAATTTCAGGTGGCGTTGAGACATCCAGACAGCAATGTCAGACAAGCACGCTGAAACTTTGGTTTGGATGCAAGGTGAGATATCAGGGGTAGAAAGGTAGATTTGGGAGTCATCAGCATAGAGATGGTAGGAAAAGCCATGGGATGAGATTAATGAACCAAGGGAAGAAGTGTAGATAGAAAAGAGGAGGGGACCAAGAACAGAACCCTGAGGTACGCCGACAGGCAGAGGGATAGATGTAGAAGAGGATCCACCAGAGTGAACACTAAAGGTGCGGAGGGAGAGGTAGGAAGAGAACCAGGAAAGGACAGAGCCCTGGAATCCAAGTGAGGACAGGGTATCGAGAAGTATGCTGTGATCGACAGTGTCAAAAGCAGCGGAAAGATCAAGAAGAATGAGGATGGAATATTGACCTCTGGATTTAGCCAGTAATAGGTCATTGGAGACTTTAGTAAGCGCAGTTTTGGTTGAGTGAAGAGGGCGAAAACCAGATTGTAGTGGGTCAAGAACAGCATGTGAGGAGAGAAAATCAAGACAGCGGTGGTGAACAGCACGCTCAAGTAATTTGGAGAGAAAGGGAAGGAGGAAGATGGGTCGGTAATTAGAGGGACAAGTAGGGTCGAGTGAAACTGTCTCTTCTCCAAGCTGAAGAGCCCTAACTGCTTTATCCTTTCCTCATAGGGAAGTTATCCCATCCCCTTTATCATTTTTGTCACCCTTCTCTGTACCTTTTTCTAATTCCGCTATATCTTTTTTTAGATGAGGTGACCAGAATTACATACAGTATTCAAGGTGTGATTGCACCACAGAGCGATACAAGAGATTATAAGTTTCTCATTTTGTTTTTATTTATTTTCATTCCTTTAGTAATAATTCTTAACATGCTTGAAGAAATTATTTGCACAAGTTATGCATTGTGGAATGGGTTAAAAGGTTAGAGATAAGAAGGGATTATTGTTTCGATCGAGGAGTTGCAGCTTCGGGTGGGGGAGTCTTCAGGGAATAGATTCGCCTATGCTCAGATTAAACATTATATAGCCTCCCTAGAGGGTTCATTGATAAGGTTGCATTTAGGGGCACAGGTCCGTGAATGTTTTCAAGAATCGTGGAACACTGAGCTTACAGTTTCAGGGCTCCATAGATCCCTGATCAGGAGGTCACGAGGTAAAGATTATACTTCTATTAAAAATAGCTGGGCGCAGGATTTGGGAGTACTGTTGGAGGACTGGGATGTGGCTGTCTCATTGAAAGGTGTTACGTCCCTTACAACGGACGAAAGATTAAGGGAGTGTGGTCATAGGGTGATACTATGTGCATATATGACCAAAGCTCAGTTGGCACATATGGGAGGGAACGGAGGCTTGGCGTGTTCCAAATGTGGGCAGAGCCCTCACACCTTCTATCATGCTATGTAGGCTTGCCTTAAGGTGCAAATTTTGGGGCCCAGGTTAGAAGATATTTAATTCAATTAGTGGGATGTATGATCCAGGGTTCAGAAGCTCAATTTTTGTTGGATAAACCTAGGGCATTCCACCCCATGCCCAGACAACCTAGTATTTTGTGTCGTAAATTGATTTTAGTGGCTAGGAAAACGATATTGCAGTACTGGACTGTTTCGGATCCTCCTAATTTTTGGCACTGGAGGAATCAAGTTCATCTTTTAGCCACATGGGAAGTGAGAGCGGCAAGGGGGGGTCCCTGGGTCGTAGGAAGAGATTTTTTTCAGATTTGGGATCCTTTCTTGTGGTCTCTCAGTCCCCGGGGTCGTAGCTTAATAGTGAACAAGGTATAGAAGTTCTAGGAGTGGTAGCTGTCTGGAATGTTTAGTAGTTGGGAAGTAGAAGAGGTCTTGGGGTCGGGGGTGAGGTTGGAGGGGGGGGAAACTAAGGACAAGGGGATGGGGTGGTGTAATAAGGGGGGGAATCTTAAATTCTTAAGGAGAAAGTTTATTACTCTGTATTGCATTGTTTCTTATGAAGCTTATTCAAGCTAAATCATATAGAGGTTGGTGAATGGTAAATTGTTTGGTTCTGGGGGAGAATGGTTGGAACTTAAATGTAATGGAACGTTGGGGCTAGTTGAGGAAGGCTATCAGAGTACAGGTCTTCCTCCTTTCTCTAATGTATTTGCTATATTGAGGTCCTAATGGCTGTTTTATCCTCAATGTTCTCCTTGGGAACAAGTTTGTTTCTATTCATGGGGGGGGGGGGGGGGGGGTATGTACTGAAAAAGTTGAACAACTTACAAGTGATATTTGGATTGTTATTTTATTGGTGTTCAATAAAAAGTGTTTAAACATAAAGGTTAGAGATTGATAAAGTCTGTACAACTCTGAAGTCTGTTAAAAATTGATGAGACTGCATGATCTCTGAGTTTATGGTCCCTGGAATTTATGGTACTCCTACAAACAGGCCTGGGAAAGACTAGTGTAAACAGTAATATATTGCCAGACCTTGGAAATCAGATAAGTACATAAGTACATACAGTGATGGAAGTAAGTATTTGATCCCTTGCTGATTTTGTAAGTTTGCCCACTGACAAAGACATGAGCAGCCCATAATTGAAGGGTAGGTTATTGGTAACAGTGAGAGATAGCACATCACAAATTAAATCCGGAAAATCACATTGTGGAAAGTATATGAATTTATTTGCATTCTGCAGAGGGAAATAAGTATTTAATCCCTCTGGCAAACAAGACCTAATACTTGGTGGCAAAACCCTTGTTGGCAAGCACAGCGGTCAGACGTCTTCTGTAGTTGATGATGAGGTTTGCACACATGTCAGGAGGAATTTTGGTCCACTCCTCTTTGCAGATCATCTCTAAATCATTAAGAGTTCTGGGCTGTCGCTTGGCAACTCGCAGCTTCAGCTCCCTCCATAAGTTTTCAATGGGATTAAGGTCTGGTGACTGGCTAGGCCACTCCATGACCCTAATGTGCTTCTTCCTGAGCCACTCCTTTGTTGCCTTGGCTGTATGTTTTGGGTCATTGTCGTGCTGGAAGACCCAGCCACGACCCATTTTTAAGGCCCTGGCGGAGGGAAGGAGGTTGTCACTCAGAATTGTACGGTACATGGCCCCATCCATTCTCCCATTGATGCGGTGAAGTAGTCCTGTGCCCTTAGCAGAGAAACACCCCCAAAACATAACATTTCCACCTCCATGCTTGACAGTGGGGACGGTGTTCTTTGGGTCATAGGCAGCATTTCTCTTCCTCCAAACACGGCGAGTTGAGTTCATGCCAAAGAGCTCAATTTTTGTCTCATCTGACCACAGCACCTTCTCCCAATCACTCTCGGCATCATCCAGGTGTTCACTGGCAAACTTCAGACGGGCCGTCACATGTGCCTTCCGGAGCAGGGGGACCTTGCGGGCACTGCAGGATTGCAATCCGTTATGTCGTAATGTGTTACCAATGGTTTTCGTGGTGACAGTGGTCCCAGCTGCCTTGAGATCATTGACAAGTTCCCCCCTTGTAGTTGTAGGCTGATTTCTAACCTTCCTCATGATCAAGGATACCCCACGAGGTGAGATTTTGCGTGGAGCCCCAGATCTTTGTCGATTGACAGTCATTTTGTACTTCTTCCATTTTCTTACTATGGCACCAACAGTTGTCTCCTTCTCGCCCAGCGTCTTACTGATGGTTTTGTAGCCCATTCCAGCCTTGTGCAGGTGTATGATCTTGTCCCTGACATCCTTAGACAGCTCCTTGCTCTTGGCCATTTTGTAGAGGTTAGAGTCTGACTGATTCACTGAGTCTGTGGACAGGTGTCTTTCATACAGGTGACCATTGCCGACAGCTGTCTGTCATGCAGGTAATGAGTTGATTTGGAGCATCTACCTGGTCTGTAGGGGCCAGATCTCTTACTGGTTGGTGGGGGATCAAATACTTATTTCCCTCTGCAGAATGCAAATAAATTCATATACTTTCCACAATGTGATTTTCCGGATTTAATTTGTGATGTGCTATCTCTCACTGTTACCAATAACCTACCCTTCAATTATGGGCTGCTCATGTCTTTGTCAGTGGGCAAACTTACAAAATCAGCAAGGGATCAAATACTTATTTCCACCACTGTAAGTAATGCCACACTGGGAAAAGACCAAGGGTCAATCGAGCCCAGCATCCTGTCCACGACAGCGGCCAATCCAGGCCAAGGGCACCTGGCAAGCTTCCCAAACGTAAAAACATTCTATACATGTTATTCCTGGAATTGTGGATTTTTCCCAAGTCCATTTAGTAGTGGTTTATGGACTTGTTCTTTAGGAAACTGTCTAACCCCTTTTTAAACTCTGCTAAGCTAACCGCCTTCACCACGTTCTCCGGCAACGAAGGTGAAATTAGATCTTACCTGCTAATTTTCTTTCCTCTAGACCCTCCAGACCGGTCAAGACGCGTGGGTTATGTCCTCCTACCAGCAGAGGGAGACTGAGAAAACACTAAGCTTTTGAAGCCTGTATATATAACTTGTGCAGAACCTCCACTAGCCAGTATAACCCTGACAAAGCAGAGAAACAAAAAACACTAACAACAAATAGCAACCCTGTACGTGGTCACAGTACACTGCAAAAACAAGAAACATCTTCCGCTTGCTCTTACGGAAACTTGTTCCTTTGCCTTTGATAAAACAGTTGGGCTTCCCCACAGCCACTCCCCTCCTGTTGGGATCAAAAGAAACAAACAATTGGGTGGACTGTCTGTTGGGCTGTGTCCGCTCCAGATAGAAGGCCAATGCTCTTTTGCAGTCCAATGTGTGCAGCTGACGTTCAGCAGGGCAGGAATGAGGACGGGGAAAGAATGTTGGCAAGACAATTGACTGGTTCAGATGGAACTCCGACACAATCTTTGGCAAGAACTTAGGGTGAGTGCGGAGGACTACTCTGTTATGATGAAATTTGGTGTAAGGGGCCTGGGCTACCAGGGCCTGAAGCTCACTGACTCTACGAGCTGAAGTAACTGCCACCAAGAAAATGACCTTCCAGGTCAAGTACTTCAGATGGCAGGAGTTCAGTGGCTCAAAAGGAGGTTTCATCAGCTGGGTGAGAACGACATTGAGATCCCATGACACGGTAGGAGGTTTGACAGGGGGCTTTGACAAAAGCAAACCTCTCATGAAGCGAACAACTAAAGGCTGTCCTGAGATCGGCTTACCTTCCACACGGTAATGGTATGCACTGATTGCACTAAGGTGAACCCTTACAGAGTTGGTCTTGAGACCAGACTCAGACAAGTGCAGAAGGTATTCAAGCAGGGTCTGTGTAGGACAAGAGCGAGGATCTAGGGCCTTGCTGTCACACCAGACGGCAAACCTCCTCCATAGAAAGAAGTACCGTATTTTTCGGACTATAAGACGCACCGGACCATAAGACGCACCTAGGTTTTAGAGGAGGGAAATAGGAAAAAAAAAATTTTCCTCTTTCCCTCCTCTAAAACCTAGGTGCTCCGGTGCGTCTTGTCCGGGTTTTGGACCTCCGTTGTGTACTTACAGGATTCCATGTTCCCTGGTGGTCTAGTGACGTCGGGGCAGGAAAGAGCCCCCTCTTTCCTGCCCATCGCGCTGCTCTCCGTGCTTCTCAATGCTTTCTGATGGTCTCGGCGATATTCAAAATGGCCACCGAGAATCTCGGCGGCCATTTTGAATCTCGCCGAGACCGTCAGAAAGCATTGGGAAGCACGGAGAGCAGCGCGATGGGCAGGAAAGAGGGGGCTCTTTCCTTCCCCGACGTCACTAGACCACCAGGGAACATGGAATCCTGTAAGTACACAACGGAGGTCCAAAAACGCTACCTTCGGACTATAAGACGCACCCCCCATTTTTCTCCCAAATTTTGGGGGAAAAAAGTGCGTCTTATAGTCTGAAAAATACGGTAACTCCTCTTAGTGGAATCTTTCCTGGAAGCAAGCAAGATGCGGGAGACACCCTCTGACAGACCCAAAGAGGCAAAGTCTACGCTCTCAACATCCAGGCCGTGAGAGCCAGAGACTGGAGGCTGGGATGCAGAAGTGCCCCTTCGTCCTGTGTGATGAGGGTCGGAAAACACTCCAATCTCCACGGTTCTTCGGAGGACAACTCCAGAAGAAGAGGGAACCAGATCTGATGCGGCCAAAACGGAGCAATCAGAATCATGGTGCCTCGGTCTTGCTTGAGTTTCAACAAAGTCTTCCCCACCAGAGGTATGGGAGGATAAGCATACAGCAGACCTTCCCCCCAGTCCAGGAGGAAGGCATCCGATGCCAGTCTGCCGTTGGCCTGAAGCCTGGAACAGAACTGAGGGACCTTGTGGTTGGCTCGAGATGCAAAGAGATCTACCAAGGGGGTGCCCCACACCTGGAAGATCTGTCGCACTACTCGGGAGTTGAGCGACCACTCGTGAGTTTGCATAATCCTGCTCAACCTGTTGGCCAGACTGTTGTTTACACCTGCCAGGTATGTGGCTTGGAGCACCATGCCGTGACGGCAAGCCCAGAGCCACATGCTGACGGTTTCCTGACACAGGGGGCGAGATCCGGTGCCCCCCTGCTTGTTGATATAATACATGGCAACCTGGTTGTCTGTCTGAATTTGGATAATTTGGTGGGACAGCCGATCTCTGAAAGCCTTCAGAGCGTTCCAGACCGCTCGTAACTCCAGATTGATCTGCAGATCGCGTTCCTGGAGGGACCAGCTTCCCTGGGTGTGAAGCCCATCAACATGAGCTCCCCACCCCAGGAGAGACGCATCCGTAGTCAGCACTTTTTGTGGCTGAGGAATTTGGAAAGGGCGTCCCAGAGTCAAATTGGACCAAATTGTCCACCAATACAGGGATTTGAGAAAACTCGTGGACAGGTGGATCACGTCTTCTAGGTCCCCAGTAGAGAGTTGCACGGGGACAGAAATCTTACCCATCCCCGCCCGTCCCTGCTGGAATCTTACCCGTCCCCACCCATCCCCACTGGAATCTTACCCATCCCCACCCATCCCCGCAAAAATTTAAACCATCCCAACCCATCCCCACCCGTCCCCGCAAGAATTTAACCCATCCCCACCCATCCCCGTAAGAATTTAAAAGTACATAAAAGAAAGTTCCAGTCAGCTCCCTCAGTCTCTTTCTGGATTTGAGCCACAGCACTGTAGGCAAGGAAGGAACAGAAGTTGGAACTTGGAACACTCTGGTGTGCACATGTAAGATTTGTCTCTGATCCACTGGCAGTGGGTGAGAGGCCGCCACATGCACGCGCCAGTAGGTCAGGTGACATCTGATTCTCGTGCCTGTGTCAGAGCTGAGGTCTATGCACCAGCCTGGGAGCAAAGAGGATTAATAGTAACATAGTAAGTGACAGCAAATAGACCTGAACGGTCCATCCACTCTGCCCAATAGTCACACTCATGACCAAATCATCATTAAATCAACGAGTGTGATATTATATACTTGATTATGGTCTTTCTTTCGTGTTTCTGGAACAAAGACCACAGAAGTCTATCTGGCCCCATCCTTATGTTCCAACTGCTGGAGTTGCCATCGAAGCCCACTCCAGCCTATTCATGTTCTCATTTGTGGGACACAGACCGTAAAAGTCTGTCCAGCACTGTCCTCATGTTCCAGCCACTGAAGTTGCTGTCTAAGCCCTTTCCAGCCCATCCTACACCAGATTGCCATGTATGAGACACAGACCATACAAGTCTGCCAGGTATCAGCCCTAGTTCATCACAGCCAGAGTCGCCATCTAAGCGTCACTTGACACATCCACACACATGCAGCCATTTAAGGTTAGCTTTTATATAACTTCCATTTTCTAATTAGAGATCCTCTGTGTTCATCCCACGCCTTTTTGAATTCCGTCATCATTTGTGACTCTACCACCTCCTTAATGGAAGACTTTCCACATTTATGCTGTTAAAGCAAGGAAGAAGAGGAGGAGGAGGAGACAGCACTCAAATAAATTGGTATTCGGTAGATGAGAGGCTGGTGCAGGTGCAGGTACAGCTTACACTTCCACGGGAAGCCCACAGAACTGGTTCCATCCCCGCGGGAACCCCGCAGGAACTGCCTCCGTCCCCGCGGGAACCCCGCAGAACTGCTTCCATCCCCGCGGGAACCCCGCAGGAACTGCCTCCGTCCCTGCGGGAATCCCGCGGGTTCCGCGGGATTCCCGCGGGGACGGAAGCCGTGCAGCTCTCTAGTCCCCAGCAGCCTGAAACCACTGGGAAGCTAGGGTCCATTGAGCAGATCGCATGTGAAGGCGGGCCATGGGAGTCACATGAACTGTGGAGGCCATGTGGCCCAGTAATCTCAACATCTGCCGAGCTGTGATCTGCTGGGACGCTCGCACCCGCGAGACGAAGGACAACAAGTTGTTGGCTCTCGTCTCTGGGAGATAGGCACGAGCCGTCCGAGAATCCAGCAGAGCTCCTATGAATTCGAGTCTCTGTACTGGGAGAAGATGGGACTTTGGATAATTTATCACAAACCCCAGTAGCTCCAGGAGGCGAATAGTCATCTGCATGGACTGTAGAGCTCCTGCCTCGGATGTGTTCTTCACCAGCCAATCGTCGAGATAGGGGAACACGTGTACTCCCAGCCTGCGAAGCGCTGCTGCTACTACAGCCAAGCACTTCGTGAACACTCTGGGCGCAGCGGCGAGCCCAAAGGGTAGCACACAGTACTGGAAGTGACGTGTGCCCAGCTGAAATCGCAGATACTGTCTGTGAGCTGGCAGTATTGGGATGTGCGTGTAGGCGTCCTTCAAGTCCAGAGAGCATAGCCAATCGTTTTCCTGAATCATGGGAAGAAGGGTGCCCAGGGAAAGCATCCTGAACTTTTCTTTGACCAGATATTTGTTCAGGGCCCTTAGGTCTAGGATGGGACGCATCCCCCCTGTTTTCTTTTCCACAAGGAAGTACCTGGAATAGAATCCCAGCCCTTCTTGCCCGGATGGCACGGGCTCAACCGCATTGGCGCTGAGAAGGGCGGAGAGTTCCTCTGCAAGTACCTGCTTGTGTTGGAAGCTGTAAGACTGAGCTCCCGGTGGGCAATTTGGAGGTTTGGAGGCCAAATTGAGAGTGTATCCTTGCCGGACTAATTGAAGAACCCAACGGTCGGAGGTTATCAGAGGCCACCTTTGATGAAAAACTTTCAACCTCCCCCCGACCGGCAGGTCGCCCGGCACTGACACGTTGATGTCGGCTATGCTCTGCTGGAGCCAGTCAAAAGCTTGCCCCCTGCTTTTGCTGGGGAGCCGTGGGGCCTTGCTGAGGCGCACGCTGTTGACGAGAGCGAGCGCGCTGGGGCTTAGCCTGGGCCGCAGGCTGTCGAGAAGGAGGATTGTACCTACGCTTACCAGAAGAGTAGGGAACAGTCTTCCTTCCCCCATAAAAACGTCTACCTGTGGAGGTAGAAGCTGAAGGCTACCGGTGGGAGAACTTGTCGAAAGCGGTATCCCGCTGGTGGAGCTGCTCTACCACCTGTTCGACCTTCTCTCCAAAAATATTGTCCGCTCGGCAAGGCGAGTCCGCAATCCGCTGCTGGATCCTATTCTCCAGGTCGGAGGCACGCAGCCATGAGAGTCTGCGCATCACCACACCTTGAGCAGCGGCCCTGGACGCAACATCAAAGGTATCATATACCCCTCTGGCCAGGAATTTTCTGCACGCCTTCAGCTGCCTGACCACCTCCTGAAATGGCTTGGCTTGCTCAGGAGGGAGCTTGTCCACCAAGCCCACCAACTGCCGCACATTGTTCCGCATGTGTATGCTCGTGTAGAGCTGGTAAGACTGGATTTTGGCCACGAGCATAGAAGAATGGTAGGCCTTCCTCCCAAAGGAGTCTAAGGTTCTAGAGTCTTTGCCCGGGGGTGCCGAAGCATGCTCCCTAGAACTCTTAGCCTTCTTTAGGGCCAGATCCACAACACCAGAGTCATGAGGCAACTGAGTGCGCATCAGCTCTGGGTCCCCATGGATCCGGTACTGGGACTCGATCTTCTTGGGAATGTGGGGATTACTTAGAGGCTTGGTCTAGTTCGCCAGCAATGTCTTTTTTAGGACATGATGCATGGGTACTGTGGACGCTTCCTTAGGTGGAGAAGGATAGTCCAGGAGCTCAAACATTTCAGCCCTGGGCTTGTCCTCCACAACCACCGGGAAGGGGATGGCCGTAGACATCTCCCGGACAAAGGCCGCAAAAGACAGACTCTCGGGAGGAGAAAGCTGCCTTTCAGGGGAGGGAGTGGGATCAGAAGGAAGGCCATCAGACTCCTCGTCAGAGAAATATCTGATGTCCTCCTCCTCCTCCCAGGAGGCCTCACCATCGGTATCAGACACAAGTTCATGAACCTGTGTCTGAAGCCGTGCCCGGCTCGACTCCGTGGAAACACGGCCACGGTGTGAGCGTCGAGAGGTAGACTCCCTCGCCAGCACCGGCAAAGCTCCCTCCGCCGACGTCGTCGGGGAGCCTTCCTGGGAGGTGGCCGCAGTCGGTACCGCAAGCGGCACCGATGTCGGAGACCTCACCCCGGGCAAGGGGCCAGCCGGCGCCTCACTCGACGGTACCGGTGGCGCAAGCACCCCCGGTACCGGAGGGGAAGGGCGCAACAGCTCTCCCAGTATCTCTGGGAGAACGGCCCGGAGACTCTCGTGCAGGGCGGCTGTGGAGAAAGACATAGAAGCCGATGCAGGCGTCGAGGTCAGAGTCTGTTCCGGGTGTGGAGGCTGTTCCGGGCTGTCCAAGGTGGAGCGCATCGACACCTCCTGAACAGAGGGTGAGCGGTCCTCCCGGTGCTGATGCCTACTGGGTGCCGATTCCCTCGGCGACCCAGAGCTCTCGGTACCGATGCGGGAGGGAGACCGGTGTCGATGCTTCTTCGACTTTTTCAAACGAAGCATGTCACCGGAACTTCCCGGTACCGACGAGGAGGACGTAGAATCCAACCGTCGCTTCCTCGGGGCCGAGGCCGAAGAAGGTCGGTCTCGGGGGGGCTGTACCACAGGAGCCCTCAGGGTAGGGGGAGACCCACCCGAAGGCTCACCGCCACCAGCAGGGAAATGGACAGCCCTCACCTGCACTCCGGTCGAAGCACCACCGTCCGACAACATCAGCACTAGTGGAGGTCCTGGTACCACCGACGCCGACGCAGCCTTCCGATGTCTCGGTACCGACGATGCAGAGGGTCGATGGCTCGATGCAGTCGATACAGTCGATGCCGAGGTCGGAGGTCTTGACGCTGTCGATGCACTCGATACCCCCGGTGCTGTTGCCGACGAACAGCCCGAGAACAACACGTTCCACTGGGCCAATCTCGCTACCTGAGTCCTTTTCTGTAAAAGGGCGCAAAGACTACAGGCCTGCGGGCGGTGCCCAGCCCCCAGACACGACGCGTGCCTATCAGTGAGCGAGATTACCCGGGCGCACTGGGTGCACTTCTTGAAGCCGCTTGGAGACTTCGATGACATGGGCGGAAAAATCACGCCGGCGAAATCAAAACTCGTAATTGCGGTAAAGGCACCAAAAAGAGGGAGAGAAAAAACTCGAACCGAGGCCTCAAAAGGGCCTACCCCGAAAACGAAAGTAAACTTAGCGGGGCAAAAAACTAGAAGTACGGGAAGAGGAAAAAGACCGAAAAGGTCTTTCTCCAAAATCCCTTTTTTTTTTAAGCAAAAAGCTCAAAGACGCGCGAGGGTCAACTTAAGGGGCGCGAACGGCGCAAACACGACCGTCCCGAGCGCGGACAAAAGAAGACTGACGAACACGAGCCGTTTCGGGCGGGAAGAAGGCCGCGCATGCGCGGTGCGCATCGGCGCGCGAGGACTAGCAAAGGCCTTTGCTAGTAAAGTGTTCCGATTGGAGGGGCTGCCGTGGACGTCACCCATCAGTGAGAACAAGCAGCCTGCTTGTCCTCGGAGAATATATGCATAGACTGAATTTTTCAACCCTGCCATTGTACTTTTCCAGCAAAACCCTACCCAGAGAAAAAGCAGATGCATGTGACTATCGGGCTCATTTTCGAAAGAGATGGACATCCAAAAAGTGACATGAATAGGCATTTGGACATCCATCTCACAGAAATGTTCAAATCGGTATAATTGAAACCTCATTTTGGACGTCTTTCTCCAAAGTCCGTCAGAAGAACGTCCAAATCTCAAGGGGGTGTATCAAGGGTGTATTTGAGGCGGGACATGGACGTCTTTCAGGCACAATGGAACAAAGCAAAAACTTCCTTTGACATTTTGACCTAGACCTGTTTTTATTACGAATAAGGCACAAAAACGTGCCCCAAATGACCAGATAACCACTGGAGGGAAACAGGGATGACCTCCCCTTATTCCTCCAGTGGTCACTAACCCCCTCCCACCCTCAAAAAACGTGATTAAAAATATTACTTGCCAGCCTCAGATGTCATACTCAGGTCCATGACAGCAGCATGCAGGTCCCTGGTGTAGTTTAGTAGTAGGTGCAGTGCACTTCAGGCAGGTGGACCCAGGCCCATACCCCCCCTACCTGTTACACTTAAAGAGGAAACTACGAGCCCTCCAAAACTCACCAGAAACCCACTGTACCCACATATAGGTGCCCCCTTCACCCGTAAGGGCTATGGTAGTGGTATACAGTTGGGGGTAGTGGGTTTTAGGGGGTCTCAGCACACAAGGTAAGGCAGCAATGGTCAGATGTGTACCTTGGAGCATTTTATGAAGTCCACTGCAGTGCCCCCTAGGGTGCCCTATTGCTGTCCTGAGATGTCAGGAGGACCAGTCTACTAAACAATGGCTTGGACGTTTTTTTTTTTTTTTTAATGGCCGAAAATCAAAGATGTCCAAATCGCAAAACATCCAAATCACAGGACCATGGTATTTTCGAACATAAAAGATGGACGGCCATCTTTTTTGAAAATGACCTTCTTCCTGGTTTGGAATTTGAACATCTTTGTAAAACGTCCACATTCTGATTTAGACTTTTATTTCAAAAATGTCTCTCCATGTGTGCTTGGTTCCCACCGCAAGTTTCAAAGAAAAATATATGCTTACTTTTGATTTGCGAATCGGTGTACAGCCCATGGGTAAAAGAAAATGCACGGTCTTTATTCCAAAATAGACAGTTTGCGTTATGCACTACCACTCCATTTCCCATGCCGGAAATGAACTTTCTATATTTTCCCCCCCAAACCCACCTCCCCGCTCCCCCCGTTTTCTATTTCTGTTGATGGCTCTCTCATTCTCCCTGTCTCCTCAGCTCGAAACCTTGGGGTCATCTTTGACTCTTCTCTCTCCTTCTCTGCTCATATCCAGCAGACCGCCAAGACCTGTCGTTTCTTTCTTTACAACATCCGTAAAATCCGCCCCTTTCTTTCCGAGCACTCTACCAAAACCCTCATCCACACCCTTGTCACCTCTCGTTTAGACTACTGCAATCTGCTTCTTGCTGGCCTCCCACTTAGTCACCTCTCCCCTCTCCAGTCGGTTCAAAACTCTGCTGCCCGTCTCATCTTCCGCCAGGGTCGCTTTACTCATACTACCCCTCTCCTCAAGACCCTTCACTGGCTCCCTATCCGTTTTCGCATCCTGTTCAAACTTCTTCTACTAACCTATAAATGTATTCACTCTGCTGCTCCCCAGTATCTCTCCACACTCGTCCTTCCCTACACCCCTTCCCGTGCACTCCGCTCCATGGATAAATCCTTCTTATCTGTTCCCTTCTCCACTACTGCCAACTCCAGACTTCGCGCCTTCTGTCTCGCTGCACCCTACGCCTGGAATAAACTTCCTGAGCCCCTACGTCTTGCCCCATCCTTGGCCACCTTTAAATCTAGACTGAAAACCCACCTCTTTAACATTGCTTTTGACTCGTAACCACTCGCCTCCACCTACCCTCCTCTCTTCCTTCCCATCACATTAATTGATTTGATTTGCTTACTTTATTTATTTTTTTTGTCTATTAGATTGTAAGCTCTTTGAGCAGGGACTGTCTTTCTTCTATGTTTGTACAGCGCTGCGTATGCCTTGTAGCGCTATAGAAATGCTAAATAGTAGTAGTAGTAGTAGTATATTTGACTGTCTAACTCGCTTTACACTTTACTCTGTCTTCTATGAACTTTACTGCAATACCACTTTGTATTTCTTATTCTGGAAATTGAGCATGCAAATAGGTGGGAAAATGTGGGATACAAATGCAACAAATAATAAATAAATTATCACTTCAGTAGCTGATTTAAATAGTTCTGGCCTTTCGTAAGAAATTAATCTGAGACATACAGCTGCTTTTGTTAAAACAAACAGATTAAAGAAATATGGAATTTTTAATTCCCTGTGTTCCTCCCAGTACTCAACTTGTACAGATACTCATTTGTCTCACAGTGATCATACAGTTAGTTTTGAAGGGAGGGATGCAGAAAAATACCCATGATTGTATAGCTTGCCTTGCTCCTTTTCATGTGTGTTAAGTAGAAATCTTCAGCAAGAGCCCTGTACAACGGTAAGGGTCTGAAATCCGTGTAAGCCCAATTTTTGTAAGCCCAACTCAGGAAGGCTTTTTCGTCTCCTATGAGTATGTCATTGATGAAACACATTACACTGGAGCGATAATCCCACATTTCACCTTTTACTTCCTGAAAAACAAAGGGAACAACTGTACAGAATGCAGAAACAGCAAAGTAAAACTGCAACACACATGGGTCACACGACTCTACTTCACGCTGATGTTTCAAGAGCTTTTTAGGCTTATGAGTTGGTTTCATTTCATCTCACTTATTTTGACATACCCCCTTATTCTATAATTTTGCACGCACACTGCACACGCAGGTTCTGGAATAGTGACAGTTACGCATATAAATTAATTGGCAAATTAACCGCTAATTGTCACTAAAGCAATGATCACTGATAATTGAAGCAGGGGCGGAGCCAGACAACAGATTTTGGGTGGGCCTAGGCAAGAAGTGGGTGGGCACCAAGTGTTCTCTCCCCCCACCCCTACCCCACCACCAAAACAATATCTCAGCTGGCGGGAAAACACTTCTTTCCACCATGGCAGTCTGCAGCAGACGTGCGCTGAAAACTGAGTATGTGCAGGTGCCTGTATCATGGAGAGTAGCATTTTCTTTACCATCAGGGGGAACTCTTCAGCTGGTGGAGCTTGGGATCCCCACCAACTACCGCTAAACGTGTGTTATGGTTAGGTGAGCCTGAGCCCTAAGAGGGCCCACCCAGGCCCACCTCTGGCTACGCCACTGAATTGAAGTTAACTGGTGCTAATTGTCACTAAGTGCTATGTAAGAAATGCACGTATTTACAGACTGGAACTTAGGAGTCCATATATGCCACTGTGCTAACGAAATATGCACATAATCAGTACATCTTTATCATTTTAGGAATTTATTTTTATTGATTGAATTTTACTTACACTCTAAACCACTTTGAGTTTAGTATCTAAGGGGCCTAATTCTGAAATGGTCACTGAAATTAAGGCGTTAGGATGCTGCGTGCTAAGCACGCATTCTGTATTGGCAATTATGTACATAATTGTCGTTATAGACTAGTGTAAATGGGCATTTATATGCCAACATTTCAGCATTGCCACTTACGCCATGTCAATGGCTGGTGTAAATGACGGCAACTAAATGTTGCAGTTGCGTGTGTAACAGACAATATTGTACAGTCATTGCGTGTAAGTGCTAGGAACATTCCTGACTTGTCCATGACCTTCCCTTGCAAGTCTATACCCTCTTTCAGTTATACACTATATATTTTCCATGCTAAGTTTCTAGAATAGCGACTAAGTGCAGTTATGCTTATAAGTGAAAACTATTTTACAGGACTCTCACACACATAAAACAATGTTACCTGTATCAGCTATTCTCCAAGGACAGCGGGCCAAGTACATAAGTACTGCCATACTGGGAAAGACCAAAGGTCCATCGAGCCCAGCATCCTGTTTCCAACAGTGGCCAATCCAGGTCACAAATACCTGGCAAGATCCCAAAAAGTACAAAACATTTTACAATGCTTATCCCAGAAATAGTGCATTTTCCCCGTCCATTTAATAACGGTCTATGGACTTTTCCTTTAGGAAGCCGTCCAAACCTTTTTTAAACTCCGCTAAGCTAACTGCCTTTACCACATTCTCTGGCAAAGAATTCCAGAGTTTAATTACACGTTGAGTGAAGAAACATTTTCTCCGATTCGTTTTAAATTTACTACATTGTAGCTTCATCGCATGCCCCCTAGTCCTAGTATTTTTGGAAAGCGTGAACAGACGCTTCACATCTTCCCGTTCAGCTCCACTCATTATTTTATAGACCTCTATCATATCTCCCCTCAGCCGCCTTTTCTCCAAGCTGAAGAGCCCTAGCTGCTTTAGCCTTTCCTCATAGGGAAGTCGTCCCATCCCCTTTATCATTTTCGTCGCCCTTCTCTGCACCTTTTCTAATTCCACTATATCTTGGTCGTTTCTGATTTTCGGCGATAATGGAAACTAAGGACGCCCATCCCAGAAACGACCAAATGCAAGCCCTTTGGTCGTGGGAGGAGCCAGCATTCGTAGTGCACTGGTCCCCCTGACATGCCAGGACACCAACTGCGCACCCTAGGGGGCACTGCAGTGGACTTCAGAAAAAGCTCCCAGGTACATAGCTCCCTTACCTTGTGTGCTGAGTCCCCCCCCCCCCCAAAACCCACAACTGTACACCACTACCACAGCCCTTATGGGTGAAGGGGGACACCTAGATGTGGGTTTCTGGTGGGTTTTGGAGGGCTCACATTTACCATCACAAATGTAACAGGTGGGGGGGATGGGCCTGGGTCCACCTGCCTGAAGTGCACTGCACCCACTAAAACTGCTCCAGGGACCTGCATAGTGCTGTGATGGACCTGAGTATGACATTTGAGGCTGGCATAGAGGCTGGCACAAAATATTTTTAAAGTTGTTTTTTGAGGGTGGGAGGGGGTTAGTGACCACTGGGTGAGCAAGGGGAGGTGATCCCCGATTCCCTCCAGTGGTCATCTGGTCAGTTCAGGCACCTTTTTGTGCGTTGGTCGTAAGAAAAACTGGAGCAGGTAAATTCATCCAAATGCTCGTCAGGGACGCCCTTTTTTCCATTATGGGTCGAGGACGCCCATGTGTTAGGCACGCCCAAGTGTTGCCTTCGCTATGCCTCCAACATGCCTCCGGAAACTTTGGTTGTCCCCATGACGGAAAGCAGTTGGGGACGCCCAAAATCAGCTTCCGATTATACCGATTTGGGGGACCCTGTGAGGACGCCCATCTTCCGATTTGTGTCGAAAGATGGGCGTCCTTCTCTTTCGAAAATAAGCCTGCTAGTAACATAGTAGATGATGGCAGATATAGACTTGTACGGTCCATCCAGTCTGCCCAACAAGATAAGCTCGTATGTGCTACTTTATACGTATACCTGACCAAGATTTATCCTTGCATTTTCAGGTCACAGACTGTAGAAGTCTGCCCAGTACTAGCTTTGCTTCCCAATTACCGGTGATCCCACCCAATCTTCGCTAAGCTTCTGTGGATCCATTCCTTCTGAACAGGATTCCTTTGTGTTTATCCCATTCATTTTTGATTCCATTACCGTTTTCATCTCCACCACCTCCTCCGGAGGGCATTCCAAGTATCCACCACCCTCTCCATGAAGAAATACTTCCTGACATTTTTCCTGAGTCTGCCCCCCTTCAACCTCATTTTGTGTCTAGTTCTATCATCTTCCCGTTTCTGGAAAAGGTTTGTTTGCGGATTAATATTTGAACATCTGTATAATTTTAAAACAAATAGGAGGAAATATTTTTTCACTCAACGAATAGTTAAGCTCTGGAATTCTTTGCCGGAGGGGAGACATGATAGAGGTATATAAAATAATAAATGGAGTGGAACAGGTGGATGTGAAGCGTTTGTTCACGCTTTCCAAAAATACTAGGACTAGGGGGCATGCGATGAAATTACAGTGTAGTAAATTTAAAACAAATCAGAGAAAATGTTTCTTCACCCAAAGCATAATTAAACTCTGGAATTCGTTGCTGGAGAATGTGGTGAAGGTGGTTAGCTTGGCAGAGTTTAAAAAGGGGTTAGACGCAGTGTTTGGAGTGCCGGGAGGCAGCCCGCTGACACGCGCCGGTGCGAATGGAGGCACGGCGGCGTCTCCTGGGCTAGAGCTTACGCTCAGCCCCGACACAAGGGAACCACCCCCTCAGCCATTCGGCTGCAGCACTCCGTCAGAGACGACTTGAATGGGTCCCCCAGAAGCGGCGAGACCGGTTCAAGTCGGGAGGTAGACCATCGACTGGCTGGAGAGCAAGAAGCTTTGATGGCTACACCGATTTCTACTGTGAATTCGGTGGGGAATGCTGTGAGCATGAATCCGGTAGGCCCAACACTTCTTTCTTTTGATATGCACAAGCCAGCAGAAGTTACTCTGGACTCTTTGTGGACTCGGATTGTAGATCATAGGGAAATCAATTACTCCACAGATAAATAGACCTAAACCAGGAAATGTTAAAACAAGAGGAAAAAATAAACAACATGGACTTAAAAATAGGTAAACTGAACAGATAGAAGAACAAAAAGATTTGGATATGAAAAGATTACTTACCCAGCAGGAGGCTATGATTAAAGACTTGACCTCATTAAGAAGAAAAACTGAATCTCTTGAGAACAATGCTAGAAGTAATAACTTACGTTTGTTAAACTTTCCCAAACAAACTGTTATATCCCCTAGGGAAATGTTGAAAAAATATATAATTGGAAATTTTGGGTGTAAGGGAGGATCTGATCCCTCCTTTCACCCAAGTGTATTATCTTCCAGTTAAAGAAAGGAGTGACCAAATAATATCAAGCCAAGAACAACCATTGAATGTTACGGATTTACTTGAATTAACAGATAATGAAAATGTAACTCTATCAACATTAATGGTTACAGTGGCACTGGCACCTGATAAACAGTGGTTAATGTCCATGTATTTTAAGAATAAAGATAAAACATTCCTTGGTCAGAAAATACAAATGTTTCCCGAGTGTAGTACCGGAAGACTGGAGGGTAGCCAATGTTACTCCGATTTTTAAGAAGGGTTCCAGAGGAGATCCGGGAAATTATAGACCGGTGAGTCTGACGTCGGTGCCGGGCAAGATGGTGGAGGCTATTATTAAGAATAAAATTGCAGAGCATATACAAAAACATGGACTGATGAGACAAAGTCAGCACGGATTTAGTGAAGGGAAGTCTTGCCTCACCAATCTAATGCATTTTTTGAGGGGGTAAGCAAACATGTGGACAATGGGGAGCCGGTTGATATTGTATATCTGGATTTTCAGAAGGCCGTTTGACAAAGTGCCGCACGAAAGACTCCTGAAGAAATTGCAGAGTCATGGAATCGGAGGTAGGGTATTATTATGGATTAAGAAATGGTTGAAAGATAGGAAGCAGAGAGTAGGATTGCGTGGCCAGTATCTCAGTGGAGGAGGGTAGTTAGTGGGGTCCCGCAGGGGTCTGTGCTGGGTCCGTTGCTTTTTAATGTATTTATAAATGACCTAGAGATGGGAATAACTAGTGAGGTAATTAAATTCGCCGATGACACAAAATTATTCAGGGTCGTCAAGTCGCAGGAGGAATGTGAACGATTACAGGAGGACCTTGCGAGACTGGGAGAATGGGCGTGCAAGTGGCAGATGAAGTTCAATGTTGACAAGTGCAAAGTGATGCATGTGGGTAAGAGGAACCCGAATTATAGCTACGTCTTGCAAGGTTCCGCGTTAGGGAGTTACGGATCAAGAAAGGGATCTGGGTGTCGTCGTCGATGATACGCTGAAACCTTCTGCTCAGTGTGCTGCTGCGGCTAGGAAAGCGAATAGAATGTTGGGTGTTATTAGGAAGGGTATGGAGTCCAGGTGTGTGGATGTTATAATGCCGTTGTATCGCTCCATGGTGCGACCGCACCTGGAGTATTGTGTTCAGTACTGGTCTCCGTATCTCAAAAAGATATAGTAGAATTGGAAAAGGTACAGCGAAGGGTGACGAAAATGATAGTGGGGATGGGACGACTTTCCTATGAAGAGAGGCTGAGAAGGCTAGGCTTTCAGCTTGGAGAAGAGACGGCTGAGGGGAGATATGATAGAAGTGTATAAAATAATGAGTGGAATGGATCGGGTGGATGTGAAGCGACTGTTCACGCTATCCAAAAATACTAGGACTAGAGGGCATGAGTTGAAGCTACAGTGTGGTAAATTTAAAACGAATCGGAGAAAATGTTTCTTCACCCAACGTGTAATTAGACTCTGGAATTCGTTGCCGGAGAACGTGGTACGGGCGGTTAGCTTGACGGAGTTTAAAAAGGGGTTAGATAGATTCCTAAAGGACAAGTCCATAGACCGCTATTAAATGGACTTGGAAAAATTCCGCATTTTTAGGTATAACTTGTCTGGAATGTTTTTACGTTTGGGGAGCGTGCCAGGTGCCCTTGACCTGGATTGGCCACTGTCGGTGACAGGATGCTGGGCTAGATGGACCTTTGGTCTTTCCCAGTATGGCCACTACTTATGTACTTATGTACTTATGTACTTATGACATCTCCAGAGACACACAAAACGTAGAAAGTCTTTTCTTTTAATGAAACCAGCAGTAACTCAGCTGGGTGCAACATTTTACTTGCGATATCCTTGCAAGTGTGTGGTGAGATATCAGGCAAATAAATATGTATTTTTTGATCCAATTCAGCTTACAACATTCCTTACCTCAAGGCAAAAAAAAAAAAAAAATAGGGGTACTTAAACATCATATCCCTTTAATATATAATAAACACTGTGGAATGATGGCTGTTATCATCTAGTGCTCTATCTTTGAAATTTATGTTTATAAATAATTCCATTACTTGAATCTTGTCTCAATAATGTGGACTTGAGCAAGAAATTTCGAATAATTATTTTCCTGTTATGTATTTTCTTTGAACTGATTGAAATATATTGCTTTCTTAAAAAAAAAAAAAAAAAAAAGGGGTTAGGCTGTCCATAAACCACTACTAAATGGACTTGGGAACAATTCACAATTACAGGAATAACATGTACAGAATGTTTGTACGTCTGGGAATCTTACCAGGTGCCCTTGGCCTGGATTGGCTGCTGTCGGGGACAGTATGCTGGGCTCGATGGACCCTTGGTCTTTTCCCAGTGTGGCATTACTTATGTACTCATGTACTTATGGTAAAAGAGATTAGTGTATCTGGGTTTAAAAAAATGCTTGGACAAATTCCTGGAGGAAAAGTCCATAGTCTCGAGACAGACATGGGAAGCAACTGCTTGCCCTGGGATTGTTAGCATAAATTTTGCTACTGTTTGGATTTTTGCCAGGTATTTGAGATCTGGATTGGCCACTGTTGCAAATAGGATACTGGGCTACAGGGACCATTGGTCTGAGTCAGTATGGCTATTCTTATGCTATGTTCATAACTACATTATTTGCAATCACATCACATAAATAAATAAATAATAATTTATTTAAAAAAAAGGAATGCACATAGTAGCCCCCCCCCCCCCACACACCAGATTACCTTACAATCCCTGGGGGTGTAGGGGTGTAATCAGGGCAGAAGTGATCTCCAGTCGCTCTTGCCCATGTCAGCTCTACTCTCAAAATGGCTGCCGTGACCTCAAGCAGCATTCTTGCGAGATTGCCACTAGAAGTTATGGCAGCCATTTTGAGAGCAGAGACAGCATGGGCTGGAGCAAGCGAGGATCACTCCTGGTCTGACTACATCCTTCGACAGCCAGGGACTGGCAACTCCTGTTCGTAGGCAAGGGGGAGTAATGGAGACAAACAGGACAAAACACAAATTTTTGGCTTCCACCAAAAACATACAGTCAATTTTGCCCAAAACCGAAACTATGGCTGTAGCCTTTTGGTTGAAACCGAAACCAGGCAGAAAAAGGATTTGGGGCCAGTTTTGGCACCATAACCAATTAACCGAAATTCAATAGGTTCATCTGAAAAGGGCTCTGTAGAAGTCGAGGCAATCAAAATGCAGTGCTTTCCACCAGCGTGTTTCCCTCTGAATTCTGCTAGGGCAAGTCAGCAGCTGCCCAAGCTGACCTCAGAGCGCCGTGGGAGTCTCCTGCAACCCCAAAGCTGGCAGTGCTGACTCGGAACAAACGGAGTAAAGACTGCTAAGGAAATGCATAGTGGTGTGGTTTCTCCAAAGAAGCAACCATCTTGGCTCAACAGTCCCCACTGTACCCAGCAGAAAGCTTCCCACTGCTGAACAAAGGATATCTCCACCCCCCCCCCCCCCCCCCCGAAATGAGAGCTAAGACACAGGGGAAAGAAAACCCGGCTGAAAGCTCTGCCAGAGCACCTTTTCAGCAACAGTACATTACAATACCGCAATTAACTGTCCAGCAGATCAATGTGGTACAGTGCACTTATATCTCTTGCTTTGATGGTTTCCTTCTACTCTTGGGAGGTACTCAAGGAACCCTTCCCAGCGGCCGTGGGAAGGGAGTGGGGTCGGCAAAGGACAACTCCCAGAAGAGGTCAGGGGGAGGGACCCGAATAATGGAAGGTGCACCCCCCAAGACAGGAAAAACAAGCACAGTTAAATTAGGCTCCTCAGAGTAAAAACCCTCTCTAGTTTATTTTATTTTAAAACATACGAGACCAAAAGGGCGAACCCAACCCAGGCCAGATTCAATGAGGGTTGCACAGGTACCAACCTACCATCAGCTGAGGAGATTGAGAAATACTGGTGAGTTCTAGGCTGCACAAATGTTTATATAAGTACATAAGTAATGCCATACTGGGAAAAGACCAAAGGTCCATCGAGCCCAGCATCCTGTCCCCGACTGCGGCCAATCCAGTAGTTCTGTCTCCCAACTGTTGGTAGGAGGGCATATACCCACTTGTCAGAACAATCTAGAAAGACTATCAGGAATGTATCACCTTATATTGTTTTTTTTGTTTTGTTTTTATTAACCTTAGAATTATCAGCAGAACTGGAACTGGCTTCTGTTGGGTTAAGACATCAAGAACCTTGACCCGCAATTTCCTCAGGTTTTTCCTCTATTTTAATTTGTATCTCCTTTCAACTCAACTCAACCATTGTGGTAAGTCTTTGGTCAAGGGCCACAAATTACAGCTCCATCTAAAACCTAACATGAACCCTAAACCTGGCTACAAATAATCAAACTCAAGCCTTCTGCATGGCAATGTGTAGTATTTGCAACTGACTGACCAGCACACAACCACAACGAAGGAGACAAGGATCACACGAATGATACTCAAAGTAAGAGTTCTTTATTCACGTCCACAGACTCAACACGGGCCAGTGTTTCGGCCAAAAGGACTGCCTCAGCAGTCTCTTATTGGATGTAACTGTAGTGTATAACATTTTATCAACACACAGCTGGACAGTGAAAATTCTGTATGCGTGAGAGATTGTCCCACTGTGTGTTGTTAAAACTACTAATAATTAATTACAAAAAACAGAAACATTATACACGCCAGGTACATCTGATAAGAGATTGCTGAGGCAGTACTTTTGGCCGAAACACCAACCCGTGTTGAGTCTGTAGATGTGAATAAAGAACTCTTACCTTGAGTATCATCTCTGACCTTTTGTGTCCTTCGCTGTGGTTGTGTGTGTCAGGATTCCTGGAAGTCAAAATTATTGCTGGACATACTTATATTAATATGAAACCAGCTTGACATAATATTAAACCAGCTTCTGACCTCTGAGAACTCTCCCCCCTCCCCTTCAGGAATCAGAGGATGAAATGGAACAAATTGCCTTATTAGCCCTGTGTTTAATTGCTCTTGATCAGCATACTTTTTGTTCCATCTGGGCGCAGGGCTCTCTCCAAGAACAAAGGAGGCCAGACACAGAGGCTCCATGACTAGTAACTTCAAAAAGGACAACCTGTGAAATTGCTCACCTCTCCTGGCTTCAAAGAAAGCAAACGGAGTTATGGCTAGGAAGAAAGATAAGTTTTATGATCCCTTTGTTCTGGAGGTATAAAAACAGAGCACATGGTGCTCGGGGGCAGCCCCCCCCTCTCTCTGTCCCGGGCACTTCTCTGTGTCCTGGGCACTACATCTCTCTCTCTTTCTTTCTCCCTGCAGCACAGGACTCTGCTGGGCTGCCTTTGTTTCTTCTTTTTCTTTCTCTGCACACCTCCATCTTTAGCCACCAGAGCACCTGGCTCTGCTTCCCCCATTCTCAGACAGCCCTATTCCAAGGCTTCTCTCTTCCTCTGAACCAACACCCTATCCTTTCTTTCTCTTACTCTAAACACACACCCAGAGACAGCCTTGTACCCTTTTACCTGTACCAAGTGCTGTAAGCCTATATATATCTGCAAATATAATATACTTTATATATATCCAAACCCGTGTGGACTGTGTATTCTTTGAGGAACCCACTGCCTATGCGACTGGACCTGGGACCAACCCTAGACAATGATTGCTGACAGTGTGCTGTATTGCAACTGAGCCACTGGCCTGACACAGTTGCCCTTCTTTTAAGAAAGGTACTTCTCTCTTAAAAGCAGCTTTGATACACGAGAACTTTAAGCAGCCTGTAAAACATACGGGAAGGTTGTTTGGGGAAGAGGTAGAATTAAAATAGAGGGTTTATTCACACTAGATTTCAAAACTGTACAAGCAAACAGTCTTCAGATATTTTTGAACATCTATACTCTTGTTTTGCCTGTGTCCCAGTAACGGTCAGCAGCACTCATAAGCACGGGCTGGGTACCGGGAATGAAACCTATTAAGTCATTGAAAAACAGTAGCCATGCAATCAATCTAGCTGTCTGCCATTGGAATACCATGCCTGGAAACACTATTTCAGAGGCCTAGATCATTGCTTAGTAATCCTATATAATAAAGGCACCTCCAACATTCTGAAGCTGACTGCATGGCTGAGGCATTCCTGCTGTCTGTATCCATCTCCTGAATTGACATCACGTACTTCCGGGTTCGTCACAAGCAGAAGTGACCAACCACACGAAGTTTCTCGGCTTCAGAATGTTGGAGGTGCATTCTATTAAATAGGATTGGTCAGTCCTTTCTATATAATAAAAGGCACCTCCAACATCTGAAGCTGACTGCATGGCTGAGGCATTCCTGCTCTCTGTATCCATCTCCTGAATTGACATCATGTACTTCCGTGTTTGTCACAACCAGAAGTGACCAACCACACGAGGTTCTGGGCTTCAGAATGTTGGAGGTGCACTTCTATTAAATAGGATTGCGTTCAGTTCCTTTCCTATATAATAAAAGGCACCTCCAACATTCTGAAGCTGACTGCATGGCTGAGGCATTCCGCTCTCTGTATCCATCTCCTGAATTGACATCACGTACTTCCGGGTTCGTCACAAGCAGAAGTGACCAACCACACGAAGTTTCTCGGCTTCAGAATGTTGGAGGTGCATTCTATTAAATAGGATTGGTCAGTTCCTTGAAGCACAGTCAGAGCTCACCGTCTGAGCACAGTAATGCTCAGACACCAGAGAGAGAGAGAGGGGGGGGGGGGGCTGACACCATAGAGAGGGAGGGGGGGGGCCTGACACCAGAGAGGGGGGGGGGAAGGTATCTCTGTCACACACACACTCTCTCTCTCTCACAGTCAATGTCTTTCTCTCTCTCACTCTCACACACTCTCTCTCAAACACTCTATCACATTCACTCTCTATGTGTCACACAGTCACTCACACGCTTTCTTGGTCTCATACACTCAGTCTCACAGAGAGTCTGTGTCTCACACACACTCTCTCTCTCACACACACTGTATCTGTGTGAAACACACACTCTCTCTCTCACACTGTGTCTCACATACGCACTTGCACACACTCATTCTCACACACACACTCTCTCTCACAGACACACTCGCACCCAGACTCACTCTCTCTCTCTCACACTCACACATTCACTCTCTCTCTCACACACAGTCACTCTCACATACACTCTCTCAAACATACACATTCCGAGGAAAAACACTTGCTAGCGCCCGTTTCATTTGTGTCAGAAACGGGCCTTTTTTACTAGTTGAAAATAAAAAATAAAATGAAAAAGCTAGACAAATAAGAATATCTAATAAAGTACCTTTTTTTTCTCTTCTAAAAACAGGTTCCAGGCAAATTCATGTAAAGGTTGTATTAAAGCATCTATGAAGTTGTTGTCAAAAGACTGCTGCAGAGCCTAAAAGAAGGAATGTAAACAAACATTTCCCATTAATACAAATCAATATAAGAGGAGAAACATACAGTCAACAACAAGAATCTATACAATTGTATTAATGATTAAAAAAAGTATCCTCTTATCTCTCCCATCGTACCTTCAGAGTACACTCTCATGGCTCATCCTCCTCCCCTATCCCGCTCTCTGTTGGAGTTCCCCAGGGTTCTGTCCTTGGGCCCCTTCTTTTTTCAATCTACACCTCTTCCTTAGGCTCCCTAATCTCTTCTCATGGTTTCCACTATCATCTTTATGCTGACGACACCCAGCTTTATCTCTCCACACCAGAAATCACTGCGGAAACCCAGGCCAAAGTACTGGCCTGCTTATCCGACATTGCTGCCTGGATGTCCAACGTCACCTGAAACTAACATGGCCAAGACGGAACTTATTGTGTTCCCACCCAAACCCACTCTCTCTCCCTTCACTCTCTATCTCAATTGATAGCACCCTCATCGTCCCTGTCTCACCTGCCCGCAACCTTGGTGTCATCTTCGACTCCTCCCTCTCCTTCTCTGTGCATATCCAGCAGATAGCCAAGACCTGTCGCTTCTTCCTCTATAACATTAGCAAATTCGCCCCCTCCTCTCCGAGCACACGACTCGAACTCTCATCCACTCTCTCATTACCTCTCGCCTTGACTACTGCAACCTACTCCTCACCGGCCTCCCACTTAGCCATCTATCCCCCCTTCAGTCCATCCAGAACTCGGCCACATGTCTTATCTTCCGCCTCAACCGATATATCACCCCTCTCCTCAAGTCACTTCACTGGCTTCCGATCAGATACCGCATACAGTTCAAGCTTCTCCTACTCACCTACAAATGCACTCGATCTGCAGCCCCTCCTTATCTCTCTACTCTCATCTCCCCTTATGTCCCCACCCGTAACCTCTGCTCTCTTGACAAATCCCTCCTTTCAGTACCCTTCTCCACCACCACCAACTCTAGGCTTCGCCCTTTCTGCCTCGCTTCACCCCATGCTTGGAACAAACTCCCTGAGCCCATACGCCGGGCCCCCTCCCTACCCATCTTCAAATCATTGCTCAAAGCCCACCTCTTCAATGTCGCCTTCGGCACCTAATCACTACACCTCTTCTCAGGAAATCTAAACTACCCCAACTTGACATTTCGTCCTTTAGATTGTAAGCTCTTCTGAGCAGGGGCTGTCCTTATTTGTTAATTTGTACAGCGCTGCGTAACCCTAGTAGCGCTCTAGAAATGTTAAGTAGTAGTAGTAGTAGTCAGAATTCTGGAAACTTTGCACCATGGCTATATTATGAGGTCAAGTTTTAGCAGTGAATATAGAAGCAGGTATCTAGTGTGGCTGATTCAATCTTGCTTAGAACATAAGAGTAGCCACACTGGGTCAGAGCAATGATCCATCTAGCCCAGTATCCTGTTTTCCAAACAGTGGCCAAGCCAGGTCACAAGTACCTGGCAGAAACCCAAATCGTGGCAACACTCCATACTACAAATCCCAGGGCAAGAAGTTGCTTCCCATGTCTGTCTCAATAGCAGACTACGGACTTTTCCTCTAGGAATTTGTCCAAATCTTTTTTTAAACCCAGATACGCTAACCGCTGTTACCACATCCTCTGGCAAAGAGTTCCAGAGCTTAACTATTCGTTGAGTGAAAAAATATTTCCTCCTATTTGTTTTAAAAGTATTTCCATGTAACTTCCTTGAGTGTCCTCTAGTCTTTGTACTTTTGGAACAAGTAAAAAATCAATTTACTTCTACTCATTCTACACCACTCAGGATTTTGTAGACCTCAATCATATATCCCTTCATCCGTCTCTTTTTTTAAGCTGAAGAGCTCTAACCTCTTTAGCCTTTCCTCATACGAGAGGAGTTCCATCCCCTTTATCATTTTGGTCACTCTTCTTTGACTCTTTTCTAATTCCTCTATATCTTTTTTGAGATCCGACGACCAGAACTGAACGCAGTACTCAAAGTGCGGATGCACCATGGAGCGATACAAAGGCATTATAGTCATAGGCGGTCGGTGGCCCAACTGTTTGGGGAGGCTAAATGGGGCGGGGTTAGGGGTGGGGCCAGGGTGGAGCTTACATCCATAATTGTCTAACACAGAAAAAAAATAAGTAAAAATAAAATAGTCACAATTAATACCATTTATTAAATTTAGATATTAGATATGTATCATACAACAAAGAATAAAGTGGTTGCTCAAAGCATATACTAACCACAATTGCTCAACTGCAAAACACTATGCACATTTACGTCGACCTTAACAACAACCATTTCTAAAGCGCTACTAGGGTTACGCAGCGCTGTACAATTCAAACATAGAAGGACAGTCCCTGCTCAAAGAGCTTACAATCTAAAACCTTAGAGATGGTCGTTCCCGATTTTTGGCGATAATGGAAACAGAGGACACCCATCTCAGAAATGACTAAATCCAAGCCCTTTGGTCATGGGAGGAGCCAGAATTCGTAGTGCACTGGTCCCCCTAACATGCCAGGACACCAACTGGGCACCCTAGGGGGGCACTGCATATCTTTTAAATAGCAGATTTTCAGTGGCAGCGAGCAGCAACTAATACACACTGCTCATATGGGCCCCACAGCCTTCCCTCTGATGCAACTTCCTGTTTCCGCATAAGCAGGAATACATCAGAGGATAGGCTGTAGTGCCGGTGCAAGCAGTATGCATCAGTCACTGCGCACTGCAGGCGAAGATCTGCTATTTACAAGGTATGCAGGAGGGACAGTTGTTTGGAGTTTTCAGCTGGTGGGGCTTAGGGATCCCTGCCAGCCACATCATAGGTGTACTGCTATTGGGTGGGACAGGGCCCACCCGAGCCCACCCTTGGCTACGCCACTGTGGCACGTATGTGCCGAAACACGGTACCATGTCCAGTCGCCATCAAATAAAAGTTAACTACACATCGAGTGTCCTTGCTCCGTTTTGAAGAGCCTGAATCCGGTTCCTGCTCCTTGTTTGCCCCTGGGAATGTCCCAGGCCCTGGCTCTCGCTTAGACTACTGCAACTTGCTTCTCACAGGTCTTCCGCTCAGCCATCTCTCTCCTCTTCAATGTGTTCAAAACTCTGCCGCACGACTAATATTTCGCCAAAGTCGTTATGCCCATATCAGCCGTCTCCTGAAATCGCTTCACTGGCTCCCTATCCGTTTCCGTATACAATTCAAGCTCCTCTTGTTGACCTATAAGTGCATTCACTCTGCAGCCCCTCACTACCTTTCCACCCTCATCTCTCCCTACACTCCTTCCCTAGAACTCCGTTCACTAGGCAGATCTCTCTTAGTTGCTTTCGACTCCTGACTTGTAACTTTTATCTTATCCTTATGTGTCCTTCTGTCTGTCCTTCCCTTATCCTTTTTGGTCCTGTCTGTTTGTCCTGATTTAGATTGTAAGCTCTTTTGAGCAGGGACTGTCTTCTTCATGTTCAATTGTAAAGCGCTGCGTACGACTGATGGCGCTATAGAAGTGATTTATTGTAGTAGTGGGGTCTCCATTCCCCCCCCCCCCCCCCCCCCCACGACTAGCGCTCCGCTGCTTGGACTCAGGCCTCAGACGAGGCCGACTGTCTAGTGTGCAGCGGATTTCCCGCTCTTTTTCCCACCTCTGCGGCGCTCTTGGCCACGTGGAAGGGGACCTCCGTCATGTGACCGACCACCCGCAGCTCCATCGTCTACTCACACACACAGACAGTCAGACACAGCTACACTTCGCGCGACCAGTAAACAAAGAGCTCCCTCTCCACGGCAACTCCAATCACAAGAGTCGGGAGATGACGTCAAGTCCGGCAGGCGAATTAAAACCTGTTCTAGGCAGCTGCGGGGCGGGGATCGGAGGTTGCCTTGGAGAGCGCCGCGCGCCTCTCCCCTCCCCTCACACCTTAGAGGCAAGTGTGTTCGGAACGCGGTCTTGCCCAAGGAGGTAAGATAACAACTGCATACGGGATGAAATGAAAAAGTTGAAGCCACTTAGGTTAGTTTCTATTTCCCCTTCCCCGCGCAGCCGTCGTTTTGTGTACACTCAAAACAAAGCGAGCAAACCTGTGTGAGCTGCTGCATCCACGTTGTGGTTCCTTATTGTTGGTAGCATTTTAATGTAATGTTATTTATATTTTCATACGTGATAGCTTGTGCAGCATATATACACGGAGGAAGTACATAGGTAGAGTGTGTCAGGGGCGTAGCCAAACAACAGATTTTGGGTGGGCCTAGGTAAGAAGTGGGTGGGCACCAAATGTTCTTTCCCCACCACCACCACCACCACCACCACCACCACCAAAAAAATATCTCAGCTGGCAGGAAAATGCTTCTTTCCACCTTGGCAGTCTGCAGCAGGCATGCATTGAAAACTGAGCATGTGCAGGTGCCGGTATGGTGGAGAGTAGAATGTTGTTACTATTAGGGGAAAGTCTTCAGCTGACAGAGCTTGGGATCTCCACCAGCTACTGTTAAACATCTGCTACTGTTGGGTGGGCCTGAGCCCTAAGTGGGTGGGCCCTGGCCCACCCAGGCCCACCTGTGGCTATGTCACTGGAGTGTGTGTCATTTGGAGGGGCTGGTTAGGGACACCCTAGCATGTGTTATATTCATGCAGAAATTTTTTTTCTTTTCCTGGTAAAGGGCCACTAAACAGACATCAAATTATGAGAATCAGATGCTCCACATTCAGAGTTTCTGTCTATCCATTTATTTATGACATTTATATCTCACATTAATCATGAATCATTTAAAATCTACCCCCCCCCCCTCCCGTGCCTAGGTCGAAAGAGATGGTGGTTTCTGTGAACTTGCTCCTTTTGTTTTGTGGAATGCAGTGGTATATTATAAAAATGCACGTAATATTTTCTATTATTTTAAAAAAGAGATATTGAATAATCAGGGCAGAGCTACCTTCATGCAGAAGTCCAGAGACAGTCTAAATGTGCCAACATTTTCCAGTTCTGTGATATATATTTATTCCTTCTTCAAGTCAGTTTTCCACAGCATTTTCTCAGTTATTACCCAAATGTGAACACAATTATAATGTTAATAACTTTGAGATATTACTGAACTCTATTATTCTGTCTCACTGTATTTCCTGTTTTGGCACAGTATAAGGGAAAGGGAAATGGCACTTGATATACTGCCTTTATGTGATTTTGCAACTACATTCAAAGTGGTTTACATAGTATATACAGGTACTTATTTGTACCTGGGGCAATGAAGGGTTAAGTGACTTACCCAGAGTCACAAGGAGCTGCAGTGGAAATTGAACTCAGTTCCCCAGGATCAAAGTCCGCTGCCCTCCACCACAAGGGCAAAATATAAGAAAACCAATTGACTGAATTAGGAGCTTAAAGCCCATTTAGTTATATTTAAACAAATAAGAGATCTGCATGAAAGAAAAAAATTATTTAATATTGTGAATTATAAAAAAAAACACTTGTCCCTGAAACATGCTGAAAAACAGAATTTATACAAAAGAAATGAGGTGAAAATGTGATTCCATGTGCCCCAATGAAAGGAGAGTTTAATTTTACTTCCAATCTTTATAACACCAGGCTTCCCAAGGCAAATTACAACAATTGTTAAGGTAAACCCATCAGTAAACAAGATACCCTCACTGAAATTTGGCCATGTATTACTGTATTGTATAGAACAGTGTAGAAAAATGAGCATAAAATACAGCCTTTATTAGTGCTGTTTCCCCCAGCTATAATCATTTCTGATTTTTAAGCTGTTTTAGTGAAATTGTTTTGATGTCATGAAATGTATATCTACATATGGGACACTTGCAAATAAATTAAAAAGCTTTCAAATAAGTAAAAAAAATCTTTTGTTCTCCACCTTTTAAGGCACTGCCTGATGTGAGAAATATGTATATACTAGTAAAAAATGCCCGTTTCTGTGAAAAATGAAACAGGCGCTAGCAAGGTTTTGCTGTGCAGCAACCCTCCTCTCCCTTGGCCCCCCTTGCAGCGACCCATGGCCAGCAACCCTGCTCTCCCCCTACCCCCTCCAGCCACCCTGCTCTCCCCCTGCCCCCCCTGCGGCCACCCATGTCGGGCAACCGTCCTCTCCTCCTGCCCCCTTGCAGCCACCCAAGTCCTGCAACCCTCCTCTCCCCCTGCCCCGTTGCAGCCACCTATGTGCAGCGGTGACCCTCATCTCCCCCTGCCCCCCTGCAGCCACCCATGCCAGCGACCCTGCTCTCGTCCTGCCCCCCCCCCCCAGCAGACACCCATGTCTAGCAACCCTGCTGTCTCACCTGCCCCTCCATCCACTGTGGTTGTTTTTTAGGAAATGTTCGTGGCAGGCAGTAAAGATCCATGTTCCTGCCTGGCCGCGGCTGTCACTGGCGCTCCGTGATGCCGGTTGCCTGTTGAAAATGGCCGCCGAGGGGCAGGTAGAGATCGAGATTCGTCGAGTGTCATTGCTCTGCCCTCAACGTCATCACGTTGTGACGCGAGGGCGGGGCAGACACTCATGGGGAAACCGGATATCTAGACCGCTTCAAACTTCCGGCTGAGGCTTCATTAGAACGTTGGAGGTGCCTTTTATATAGAGAGATTGCTTTTTCATTTAACATAATTACAAAAAAAAAACTTATGCCCTGGTAGAAAGGAACTCTTTAGGGATGGACTACATTTCTGTAGGCCCTGCCTAATAGAAACCACCATATTATAGCTTTTTAAAATCATTAACAAAAGAAACTCTGTTAAAGTAATGTGTGCAAAGTGATAAAAGTGCTGAGGCAGAGAGAGAAGAAAGGAGGGGTAAGAAGCCCAAAGAACTGAAAGAACAATGTATCTAAGCATGAGACCATGATGCTGTAAGACTATGGAAGGTGGAACATGCCATGTGCTGAACTATGCAAAATTCTTACATAAAGGTTTAAAGATACAAAAATGCAGATCAAGCAGAACTAACATTGGGTGATGGAAAATGTTTAGAGGACTGTCATATGATAATTAACAATGATGTATTAGGGGTTGGTAAATGAGATCAATATCCAATGAGAAATTTAGGGGCAGATACTGAATGTAACCAGAAAGAAAGGGTATATAACCTTTAAACATTAAAGAGGGGAGTGCCTCTTGCTTCCAGAGGCACCCATCTTTGCAAAGGAGTATTTTGAAATACTAAATTAATTAAGGTCTGTTTCATCAAATCTGGTTTTATAAGTTATTTTTTTTTGTATACGTTCTCAGGTTATCTGGGGGCTGTTTATAACACTATCCAACAGGGACAGCTTTTGACTTTTTACAGATGGACCATGCATAGACAGTCCATTATTTCTAATAATCTTTTGCTATTGTTTTGGGTGTACTTGTGGCTCCGCTTACTGGCTTCAACCCATATAATGGGCTAGATAGCCTTATACCATCTCCTGTTCTCTATCTAACCTTCTTGGTTATGCGGAGCAGGTGGGGGAAGAGAGGTTGGTGGTTGGGAGGCAAGGATAGTGGAGGGCAGACTTATACGGTCTGTGCCAGAGCCAGTGATGGGAGGCGGGACTGGTGGTTGGGAGGCGGGAAATACTGCTGGGCAGACTTGTACGGTCTGTGCCCTGAAAAAGGCAGGTACAAATCAAGGTAAGGTATACACATATGAGTTTATCTTGTTGGGCAGACTGGATGGACCGTGCAGGTCTTTTTCTGCCATCATCTACTATGTTACTATGTCTTGGAGCTGCTGCATCTATGTTGTCGTTCTTTATTGTTGGTAGCATTTTTATTTAATCTCACTTTATTTTCAAACATGCCAGCTTGTGAAGCATACGGATGTACACAGAGGAAGTATAATAACGTAATAACTTTTCAGAGGTATAGTAATTTGTTATAAATAGTAATCAGTGTGTCATTTGGAGGGGCTGGTTATAGGGACACCCTAGCACGTGTTATATTAATCATGCAGAGATCTTCTGCAGAAGTCTCGCGAGGCCACCGCTTGAACTCTCGGCAGCCATTTTGAATCAGCACTGGGCCGGGAGGCAACAAGACCATCTGCAGCCACGCCAGGCAGAAAAGAGGGGGCTCATTCCTGCCCTGAAAAGGTCATTAGACCACCAGGGCACTACAGTAAGGGAGGGGAGGACACCCTTAGGCTCGCCAACAGGTTGCTCGGCCATGTCCTGAAAAAGAGGACATGTCCAGGTAAAAACAGACGTATGGTAACCCTAACTAAAACAGACATCGTTATGAGAAGCAAGTGCTCAACATTCAGAGTTTCTATTTATTTATTTACAATATTTATATCCCACATTAAACATGAATTAGGTTGAAACATGGGAGCATTTAAAATCTTTTATTGGTCCTGTGCCTACATCAAAAGAAAAAGATGGCATGTGGGAACTTTCGCCTTTTCTTTTGTGGATTGCAGTGGTATATTATAAAAATGAACTTGCCTTTTTTTATTACTACTGTTTCACAGAGAGATATTAAATAGTGAGGGAAGGGCTTCCTTCGTGCAGAAGTTCTGTCCAGCGTCAGTCTAAATGTGCCAGCTGGATGGTGATAGCAGAAGGAAAGCAAGTTTGGACCAGTGAAGACCAAAATAACCTATTCCTTAGCTGGGCTCTAGTATTACCATATTGAAAATGCAGGGGCGGACTGAGAGTGGTCTGGGCCCTCCGCCCAGCCACTGCCCGACACACCCTACCGCCGCACTGCTGCCCTCGCAACCAACGCCCCTGCTGCCCCATCCTACCTGAAGGGCCCTGGTGGTCTAGTGGTCTGTGTTTGGGTGGGGGGAGCATGTTCTCTCCTGCCTGCTGCTCTGCCACTATTCCCCCGCAGCGCCGTGTTTTCAAAATGGCGGCTGAGACTTCACGCGGTAGTCTTGACAGTCTCATGAGACTTCCACAGGGAGTCTTGGCAGCCATTTTTAAAGTATAATGGTGCGGGCAGGGGGAATAGCAACAGCACAACAGACAGGAAAAAACATGTTCCCTCCTCCCCCCTGCAAAGGCCACTAGTTCACCAGTGGCGCACCTTTTAATGTAGGACCGGGGAGGATTGTAGTGTGCAGCGGGCATCCGGACAGCGACTCTGGGCCCTTGGGTACTGCCCGGTTGCCCGAATGGTCAGTCCACCCCTGTGAAAATGCGACCATACAGTGCCTCTGTGATTATGTTCCACTACTAAGTTAAATGATTAATTGGCTTTCTTGAAAGGATTATATAAACTTTGGATGCATGACTAGGATCAAAAACATACACTTAATTATTCAGTATCACAATTCCTCATGTACAGCCACAAAACAACCTTTTAGGGTGCATAGTGTTCACAATGAGCTCTTTTTATTATCAACCAGATAGAAGAGGTAAGAGTTTTCAGTTTTGGCACAATATAAGTCATCACAAGATGTTCTGTCCGCCGACTGCCTTGCACTAGTTTATAACGTGACCCTAAAATGTGTTTAATGCCTTTACTGTTATTCTCACTTCTAAGGAATTTTACTGCTGCAGTCCTCACTGCAAAGATGCATGGGCATTGCATTGTGCGTAATGTAGTTTCACAGGTAGTGCAACCACACCTGCCTGTCTGTATAAGATCTGTTACTATTGGTCTGTGTTGCTGCCTAGACCTCTTCTCTTTCTCAGCCAAGCTTGGCTCCTTTGTCTACCTCTTATCATTTCCTGGTCATTCTTACTATCTCTGTCCTGAGAGGTCAGCCAGGTATGACCTTTCCCTCCAATTGAGGGCTGTGCTCTGGGACCACCCTTGCAACCTGATGGCAGGTTCTGTGCCCATTGGTCTCTTTACCCCCTCCTCCCTGGGCCTATGTGAGCCCCTTCTTGGCCTCTCTCTCTCTCTCTCCAGGAGACATTCTCCATCTTGCTTCAGACAGCACTTGTCCTGCTAAACTCCTTGGAACGAACTTGTTTTTTTTACCTTGAATATATCCTTCTACTGAGATATTGCACTTTCCAATCACCCAGCTCTGAGCTACTTCTGCCTGTTCAACTATTTTCCCACCTCTGCAATAAAGCTGCCTTTCTTCAGATTTCTACCTCCAACCACTGATACAGCTCTCAGAATTACGGAGTCTCTGTGCCCTGGGGCAACACTTCTGAACATCTGGCTGTGAGTAAATTATCTGTATGTATTCAATACAGGAAACTTCAGAAAATAAAGAGACTTCAGGCGTGTGCTGGTGTGCCTAGGATATACTTCAAGATATTGAGACTTTACAGTTAATAAGTCTTGAGAGGCTTGGCACAAGAACAAAATAAAAGAAAACCAATGGGCTGCATGAGGGGCTTATAGCCCATTTAGTTATATTTCAACAAATAAGAGATGTGCATGAAATCAAGGGCCCCGTTTACTAAGGTGTGCTAGCATTTTTAGCATGCACTGAACTCGAGACTCATATATTCCTATGGGCGTCTCTAGTGTTAGCGTGTGTTAAAAGCACTAGCGTGCCTTTAGTGTGGCTTAGTAAACAGAGCCCAAATATTTATTTTGATTATTTTGATTTCTAAAACCTTGACCAGGACAAACTTGAAGGTTACCGGCCAATATCCAACATCCCATTTCTAGGGAAACTCATAGAACAAACAGTCTGTGTTAAACTTAATGATTGGCTAGAAGAGAAAAACTGGCTAGATCCATGTCAATCTGGATTCAGACCCGGTTATGGAACAGAAACGGTCCTCGTATCCCTACTAGATGATCTTCACAGAAACCGAGACAAGGGATTTACTACTACTATTACTACTACAAATCATTTCTATAGCGCTACCAGTCATACACAGCGCTTTACAATTGAACATGAAGAAAAGACAGTCCCTGCTCAAAAAGAGCTTACAATCTAAATCAGGACAGACAGACAGGACAAATTAGGGATAGGGTAGGACAGACAGAGGACACATATTTGCCTCGATAGTTAGTACTGCATTTGACACTGTGGATCATGATATCATGCTAGCACGACGGGCAGAAACAGGTATCAATGGAATAGTACTTGCCTGGTTCAGATCCTATCTATCAGACAGGCAACAATCCATAATGTTTGGCAACAACTCATCACCACCATGGACACTGACCTGCGGGGACCACAAGGATCAATACTGTCACCTATTCCGTTCAATATCTACCTCAAGCCACTAGATGTCCATATCTTCTGTCTATGAAGAGGACTGTATATTACACCAATGTAAATACATTTGCTATTTCTAGATTGACCCACAGTGTCTCTTCCTTACCCTGTAGATCCTGCAGTCATGTGGGGTTAATATTATCTTTAACATTTAAGGCCACTTCCTCTCCCTTTCTTCCTACACTGTCTTTCCTGAACAGATTATAGCCCGGTATAACTACATCCTAGTCTTGGTTCTCTGGGAACCATGTCTCTGTGATTGCCACTAAATATACTTAAGCATGGATTAATGAGATAAACCAACATGGATTTAGTCAAGGGAAATCTTGCCTCACCGATTTACTATATTTCTTTGAAGGGATGAATAAACGTGGATAAAGGTGAGCCAATCAATATTGTGTATCTGGATTTTCAAAACGCATGTGATAAAGTACTTCATGAAAGATTTCTGAGGAAATTAGAAAGTCATGGGATAGGAGGTAATGTCCTATTCTGGATTAAGAACTGGTTCAAAGACAGAAAACAGAAAGTAGGGTTAAATAGTAAGTATACTCAACGGAAAAGGGTAGCTAGTGGGGTTCCCAAGGAATCTTTGATGAGACTGCTGCTTTTTAACATATTTAGAAATGATCTAGTGGTAATTAAATTTGTTGGTAACATAAAGTTATTCAAAGTTGTTAAATTGCAAGAGGACCTTATGAGACTGGGCATCCAAATGATGTTTAACGTAAGCAACCTGAAAACGATCTACGAATTAACCAACTTCCGCAAACTATTGAAGACCCATCTCTTTGACAAGATATACCATAAAGATCAACACATGTGAAAGTCCCCACTTATATCTAGAACTGTCTTATAATGTTTTCTGTTATATTACTATCATGTATTTCTTTACCATGTAACCCATAACCCTTCTGTAATACCAGATGTCTATTTTCTTCTTATTTCCACTATTCATGATGTATTGTAAGCCACATTGAGCCTGCAAAGAGGTGGGGAAATGTGGGATATAAATGCAACAAATAAATAAAGTGCAATGTGATGCATGTGGAGAAAGAGGAACCCAAGCTATAGCTACGTGATGCATGGGTGCACATTAGGAGTCACCACCTGTTGCAGTTCAAGTAGCTTAGGGCCTGCTTGTCCCTATGAGTGTGAAGCTTGAGAACAAAATGGGAAACTCAGTTGATAATGAAATGGTATATCCACTTTCATCAGCAATGTAGGATGCAGTCTAAAATCCACCTTATTATGAAAAAATTGCAGGTGAGTATAAGATGAGAGCCTAAAAACTATTTACTTACTGGGCTGTAATCAGATTAGGTATTTTAGATCTGCTAAATCCATGGGTTTGCGTGTGTTTCCCAAACTGGGCTAAGTCCACATTGAAATAGGTTTCTTTATTGGAGGTTGTGTATGCTACAAGTCCTCCATGAAGTTGGACACTAATGGGTGAATTGAACCTGTTTTCCTAGAAGTGCTCAGGAAAGTTATCCCTGCCAATGCAATAAAAGCCTCTTCTGCTTGGAATTATAGGACTTCCTGGGAGCTATTAACAAAGTATTGCCTTTGAATGCTAGTCAAAAATGAATTTATTTATTGCATTTGTATCCCACATTTTCCCACCTCTTTGAAGGCTCAATGTGAAGGAAAGGATAGTGAATTTCCTGGAAGCCAATAAGTTGCAAGATCCGCGACAACATGGTTTCACCAAAGGGAAATCGTGCCAAACGAATCTCATTGAATTCTTTGACTGGGTGACAGGAGAATTAAATCAAGGACGTGCTATGGACATCATCTACTTAGATTTCAGCAAGGCTTTCGACACGGTTCCCCACAGGAGGCTCTTAAATAAACTAGACGGCCTGAAGATAGGACCCGAAGTGGTGAACTGGATTAGGAACTGGTTGACGGACAGACGCCAGAGGGTGGTGGTGAATGGAGTTCGCTTGGAGGAGGGAAAGGTGAGTAGTGGAGTGCCTCAGGGATCGGTGCTGGGGCCAATTCTGTTCAATATATTTGTGAGTGACATTGCCGAAGGGTTACAAGGTAAAGTTTGCCTTTTTGCGGATGACACCAAGATTTCCAACAGAGTGGACACCCCGGAGGGTGTGGAAAACATGAAAAAAGATCTGAAGAAGCTAGAAGAATGGTCTAACGTTTGGCAATTAAAATTCAATACGAAGAAATGCAAAGTGATGCACTTAGGGAGTAGAAATCCAAGGGAGACGTATGTGTTAGGCGGGGAGAGTCTGATAGGCACGGACAGGGAGAGGGATCTTGGGGTGATAGTATCTGAGGACCTGAAGGCGACGAAACAGTGTGACAAGGCGGTGGCAGTAGCTAGAAGATTGCTAGGCTGTATAGAGAGAGGAGTGACCAGCAGAAGAAAGGAGGTTTTAATGTCCCTGTATAAGATGTTGGTGAGGCCCCACCTGGAGTATTGTGTTCAGTTTTGGAGGCCATATCTTGTGAAGGATGTTAAAAAAATGGAAGCGGTGCAAAGAAAAGCTACGAGGATGGTATGCGATTTACGTTCCAAGACGTATGAAGAGAGGCTTGCTGACCTGAACATGTACACCCTAGAGGAAAGGAGGTACAGGGGTGATATGATACAGACGTTCAAATATTTGAAAGGTATTAATCTGCAAATGAATCTTTTCTGGAGATGGGAAGGCGGTAGAACGAGAGGACATGAAATGAGATTGAAGGGGGGCAGACTCAGGAAAGATATCAGGAAGTATTTTTTCACGGAGAGGGTGGTGGACGCTTGGAATGCCCTCCCGCGGGAGGTGGTGGAGATGGTAACGGAGTTCAAACATGCGTGGGATATGCATAGAGGAATCCTGTGCAGAAGGAATGGATCCTCAGAAGCTTAGCTGAAATTGGGTGGCGGAGCAGTTGGAGGGAAGAGGGGGTGGTGGTTGGGAGGCGAGGATAGGGGAGAGCAGACTTATACGGTCTGTACCAGAGCCGGTGATGGGAGGCGGGACTGGTGGTTGTGAGGCAGGAAATACTGCTGGGCAGACTTATATGGTCTGTGCCCTGAAAAGGACAGGTACAAATTCAAGGTAAGGTATACACATATGAGTTTGTCTTGGGCAGACTGGATGGACCATGCAGGTCTTTTTCTGCCGTCATCTACTATGTTACTATGTGGCTCCATTTAGTCCAATAAAAAAGGTATCATCAATTTTGTTAATGTCTATTTATTAACTGGAAATGTGAAAACATGCTACCAGAGTTTGTTCCTCATCCATGGTGTATGGGCTAGTAAATGGTGTAGGATCCTTTCTTGGTAGTCTGTGAGCTGAAGTACAGTTCTGATCGGCAGCTGATGGAAGCAAGGAAACTATAATGGACAAGGCAGAATATGATGTGGGTGCAGAACAGTTCTGTTCCCTACTGTATAGTGCACAGAAGTGAAATAGAACTTGAACTAGATAGAAACCAGTTGGTCCACCTAGTCTGCCAATTCATACCATCCACTCTCTCTTCCGCTCCCTTAGAGATCCTACGTACTTGTCCCAAACTTTCTGGAATTCAGATACAGAAATATTCAAAGACAGACTAACTTTTTTTTTTCTCATTTACATAGACATCATATGAACAATACCGGTGCCAGCAGGGATCCCACGCCTGTTGGTCAACATTTTACATATATCATTCAGTGTAAAAAATGTAACGAAGGATGCTAAATTGGAGAAACAGGCCAGATGCTTAAGACAAGATTCAATTTACATAGACATCATATGAACAATACCGGTACCAGCAGGGTTCCCACGCCTGTTGGTCAACATTTTACAGGACCAGGACACTGTACCAGTGATTTCACAGTGAGAATCCTGAAAGGTAACTTTAAAACCATACAAGAACGTAAGACCTTTGAAGTCAGAATGATTGAATATTTTAACACCCAACAGAAAGGACTTAACAAGGATCTGGGGTTCCTAGCCCATTATAAACCATAAAGCTGTATTTCTCTGTTGATCACCCCACCCCTCACCTATCCACACCCATCCTGTTAGAATATCAATGATATGCTTTGATGTCCCCATGCATACCTCCGACCCACCCCCATCCTCCCACCCTGTCAGACTGTCATAGTAATGCTTGAATGTTTTCACTTATATACACTGTCAGCTAGCACATTTGCTTATTTCCGATCTGACGAAGAAGGGCAACCTTCGAAAGCTAATCAAGAAATGTATTAAGTTATGTCCAATAAAAAAGGTATCATCTTATTTTCTTTTCCATGTTTTATTTTGTTTGATTTCTATAGATTCTACATGGAATGTTGCTATTCCACTAGCAACATTCCATGTAGAAGTCGGCCCTTGTAGATCAGCAATGTGGCCGCGCAGGCTTCTGCTTCTGTGAGTCTGACGTCCTGCACGTACGTGCAGGACGTCAGACTCACAGAAACAGAAGCCTGCGCAGCCTTCTACATGGAATGTTGCTAGTGGAATAGCAACATTCCATGTAGAATCTCCAATAGTAGCAACATTCCATGTAGAATCTCCAATGGTATCTATTTTACTGTCATAGTAATGCTTGAATGTTTTCACTTATATACATAGTAACATAGTAGATGACGGCAGAAAAAGACCTGCACGGTCCATCTAGTCTGCCCACGATAAACTCATATGTGTATACCTTACCCTGATTTGTACCTGTCTATTTCAGGGCACAGCCGTATAAATCTGTGCAGCAGTATTTCCCATCTCCCAACCACCAGTCCCTCCTCCCATCACCGGCTCCGGCACAGACCCCGTATAAAAAGTCTGCCCTCCCCCATCCTAGCCTCTCAACCACCAACCCCTCTTCCCCCTGCCACCCAATTTCAGTTAAGCTTCTGTGGATCCATTCCTTCTGCACAGGATTCCTTTATGCCTGTCCCACGCATGCTTGAATTCCGTTACCGTTTTCATCTCCACCACCTTCCGCGGGAGGGCATTCCAAGCGTTCACCACCCTCTCCGTGAAGAAATACTTCCTGACATCTTTCCTGAGTCTGCCCCCCTTCAATCTCATTTCATGTCCTCTCGTTCTACCGCCTTCCCATCTCCGGAAAAGATTCGTTTGCGGATTAATACCTTTCAAATATTTGAACGTCTGTATCATATCACCCCTGTTCCTCCTTTCCTCCAGAGTATACATGTTCAGGTCAGCAAGCCTCTCTTCATACGTCTTGGAACGCAACTCCCATACCATCCTCGTAGCTTTTCTTTGCACCGCTTCCATTTTTTTAACATCCTTCGCAAGGTACGGCCTCCAAAACTGAACACAATATTCCAGGTGGGGCCTCACCAACGTCTTATACAGGGGCATTAAAACCTCCTTTTTTCTGCTGGTCACACCTCTCTCTATACAGCCTAGCAACCTTCTCGCTACGGCCACCGCCTTGTCGCACTGTTTCATCGCCTTCAGGTCCTCAGATACTATCACCCCAAGATCCCTCTCCCCGTCCGTGTCTATCAGGCTCTCCCCACCTAACACATACGCCTCCCTTGGATTTCTACTCCCTAAGTGCATCACTTTGCATTTCTTCGCATTGAATTTTAATTGCCAAACGTTAGACCATTTTTCCAGCTTCTTCAGATCTTTTTTCATGTTTTCCACTCCCTCCGGGGTGTCCACTCTGTTGCAAATCTTGGTGTCATCCGCAAAAAGGCAAACTTTACCTCGTAACTCTTCGGCAATGTCACTCACAAATATATTGAACAGAATGGGCCCCAGCACCGATCCCTGAGGCACTCCACTACTCACCTTTCCCTCCTCCGAGCGAACTCCATTTACCACCACCCTCTGGCGTCTGCCCGTCAACCAGTTCCTAATCCAGTTCACCACTTCGGGTCCTATCTTCAGCCCTTCTAGTTTATTCAAGAGCCTCCTGTGGGGAACCGTGTCAAAAGCCTTGCTGAAATCTAAGTAGATGACGTCCATAGCCCGTCCTTGATTTAATTCTCCCGTCACCCAGTCAAAGAATTCAATGAGATTCGTTTGGCACGACTTCCCTTTGGTGAAACCATGTTGTCTCGGATCTTGCAACTTATTGGCTTCCAGGAAATTCACTATCCTTTCCTTCAGCATGGCTTCCATTACTTTTCCAATAACCGAAGTGAGGCTTACTGGCCTGTAGTTTCCAGCTTCTTCCCTATCCCCACTTTTGTGAAGAGGGACCACCTCCGCCGTTCTCCAATCCCTCGGAACCTCTCCCGTCTCCAAGGATTTATTAAACAAATCTTTAAGAGGACCCGCCAGAACCTCTCTGAGTTCCCTCAGTATTCTGGGGTGGATCCCGTCCGGCCCCATGGCTTTGTCCACATTTAGCTTTCCAAGTTGTTCATATACACTCTCTTCCGTGAACGGTGCTGTATCCAGTTCATTTTCAGGTGTACTTTTGCCAGTCCCTCTCGGTCCTTCCCCAGGATTTTCTTCAGTAAAAACAGAACAAAAGTATCTATTTAGCAAATTGGCTTTTTCTTCATCATTTTCTACATAGCGTTTTGCTGTATCCTTTAGTCTTACAATCCCCTTTTTAGTCTTTCTCCTTTCACTAATATACCTGAAGAAGTTTTTGTCTCCCCTCCGTACATTTCTAGCCATTTGTTCTTCCGCTTGCGCCTTCGCCAGACGTACCTCTCTCTTGGCTTCTTTCACTGTCAGCTAGCACATTTGCTTATTTCCGATCTGAGGAAGAAGGGCAACCTTCGAAAGCTAATCAAGAAATGTATTAAGTTATGTCCAATAAAAAAAGGTATCATCTTATTTTCTTTTCCACGTTTTATTTTGTTTGATTTCTATTGATACCTTTTTTCTCATTGAAAGTGCTGAATATGTTGTGTAGATCAGTGAAAAAACCCTTTAAAGCATTTTGAACTGAAATTTTTTTTACACAGCAGAATGTTAAAAATCTACCAGTATGAAGACTTTTACAAGTCCTTGTATGGGAAAAGCATCCACTGTGTCAGTTTCTGTGATAGTGTCTTATCTTTCTGAAGCAGAAGAGCCGTTTATTGTTTTGTACTAATGTGAAGAGATCTATTGACAGAGATCCATAGCTCTAGAATATGTTCTTTAAGGTTTTAGGCATCAGCTGAGATATATTCTGATTATTCAGAAGTATGATGCCAACAGACATCCAACAAGAGTTTGCCCGATTCCAAAATTTCAGAATCTCCTTGACATTTCTTCCTTGCTTATATACAATAAAATACAGCTACCTAATTGTCCATCTGAATCGAGATTCTCTTTCCTGACAAAAGTTTAGTGGAGGCTCTGAAATTTTCTTTCAGTTCCTGGAGATTGATTTACTAAGACCTCCCATTTTTCAATAAAGCTCTTTTGTGTACTAAACATATTTCTGGTGATGTGGCTGATAGAACATCAGCCCTTGCATCGGTCTCTCTCTCATTATCCACTGTCTGAAAGATGGAAGATCCTGTCATTCTGTATAAGCCAAGGGTTCTCAACCCAGTCCCAAGGACAAAACTTGCCAGTCAGGCTTTCAGGATAACCACAATGAATATGCATGAGTTAAGACGTGGGATACAAATGTCATAAACATAATAATGCATGTTTATTGTGGATATCTCAAATACTTGATTGGCCAGGTGTGTCCAGAGGACTGGGTTGAGAACCCCTGGTATATAGAGAGGTGTATCATGTAGTCCCACTGGAATTGCCACATAAACACTGAAACTCAAAAATGTGTGTGTGTGTGGGGTGGGGGGGGTCATAGGGCATGGCATCATCAAGCAGTGTCTGTTATGATTCTGTTGGTATTTCTGCTAGTCAGACAGGGGAGTGCTTGGGACCACTCCTGATTGGTCCGTCAGGTGCTGGGCTGTCTGATCTACTTAAGCTCACCCCTTCCGTCAACCCCCGCTTTGGCGTTTTCTCCGATTCTGCTGAAGCCTTACCTGTGCTCTGTCTAAGCTATTTGCTCTTTTCTTGTGTGGAGTTGTTCTCCTATGCTGGCTTGCAGTTTTCCATTGCTCTGTCTCTACCTGCGTGTGTCTAAGGTGAAATTAGGCCTTACCTGCTAATTTTCTTTCCTCTAGACCCTCCAGACCGGTCAAGACGCTTGGGTTATGCTCGCCTACCAGCAGAGGGAGACTGAGAACACAAAACTTGAAACTATGTACTTATAACCTGTGCCTAGCCATCTATAGCCAGTATACACTTAGCAAAGCAGAGAATAAAAACACAACTCTGAAACTAAAAATCCCTGTACCTGGAAAACCCAAGGACAAGTACCAACAGTGTGCTGAACACAGACGAGACGTCACAGCGCCCCGCTCTGTAATGTCTTAGAGTCAAAGAATTCTCTCTGACCACACAAAACCTTAAAGGAATAGTCCTAGCAGAACACGGCTCAAAATACTGCTATCCATATACACGGCTCAAAATACTGAGGAATACTTCTGCGAAAAGAACGGGCGGGCTCTTGACCGGTCTGGAGGGTCTAGAGGAAAGAAAATTAGCAGGTAAGGCCTAATTTCACCTTCCTCATCAACCCTCCAGACCGGTCAAGACGCTTGGGACGTACCAAAGCAGTATCCCAACTAAGGGCGGGACCCTTGAAAAGCAGAAGACAACACAGCCGCTCCAAACCGGGCATCTTCTTTCGCCTGCACATCAAGTCTGTAATGCTTCACAAAGGAATGGATGGAGGACCACACCGCTGCCCTACAAATATCCTGCGGCGGAATAAAACTAGCTTCCGCCCAAGAAGCGGCTACTCCCCGAGTAGAATGTGCCTTAAGTAAAGAGGGTACTGCCCGACGCCTCAACAAATAAGCCGAAGCAATAGTCTCCTTCAACCATCTCGCCAGAGTAGCCTTGGAGGCAGCTTCACCTTTCTTGGGACCTCCAAACAAAACAAACAACCTGTCTGACGATCGAAAATCTTGGGTTCTGCTCAAATATGACCGCAAAACGCGTCGCACATCCAACTTAGCCAAACGACGCTGCAAGGGATCCCCGGCACGATCACCCAACACTGGCAACAAAATCACCTGATTGACATGAAAAGAAGACACCACCTTAGGCACAAAGGAAGGAACCGTGCGTAAAGTCACTTTCTCTTTGGCAAAGGACAGAAAAGGCTCTCTGCAAGATAAAGCCTGAAGCTCCGAAATCCTACGCGCTGAAGAAATAGCCACCAAAAAGACTGTCTTCAAAGTAAGGTCCTTACACGTAATGGAAGGCAAGGGTTCAAACGGTGGTCCCACCAGAGCCTCCAAGACCAAATTTAAATCCCAAGACGGAACCACCGGGCGGCGAGGCGGCCGAAGCAACTTCACTGCCTTCAAAAACCGCCCCACGTCCGGAGAAGCCGCCAAGGATACTCCCCGAACCTTACCTCTAAAACAAGACAAGGCTGACACCTGCACCTTCAGAGAGGAGAGCGAAAGGCCTCTATCCAAACCATCCTGAAGAAAATCCAACACTTCCACTGCCGAAACACGCAACTGGGCATAGCCCCGCTCCTGACACCAATTCTCGAAAATGCGCCACACCCGCACATATGCCAAGGAAGTAGCCCTCTTACGAGACCGCAACATCGTATCAATCACCCTGGCCGAGAAACCTTTGCGTCTTAAACGGTGCCTTTCAAGAGCCAAGCCGTAAGCAAGAATGGAGAGGGGTCGGCCATCTCGATCGGCCCCTGAACCAATCTCACCCGAGGCCCCAGGGGAATCGGATCCTGCACCAGCAACCGCATCAGATCTCCGTACCACGGACGCCGGGGCCAATTGGGCGCTATCAGAACTACTAATCCCGAGTGACGACCGATCCGCTGAACCACGCGGCCTACCAGCGGCCACGGCGGAAACACGTAGAGCAACTGCTGAGTCGGCCACGGAAGGACCAGCGCGTCGATGCCCTCGGCCCGAGCATCTCTTCGACGACTGAAGAACCGAGAGACTTGTGCATTGGCGGACGACGCCATTAGATCCAACACCGGTCGACCCCACTGTAACACTATCCGCTCGAACACGGAGGGATGGAGAGCCCACTCTCCGGGATCCAACGTGTGCCTGCTCAGATAATCCGCGCTCACGTTGTCCACCCCTGCCACGTGCCCCGCCGAGAGACTCTGCAGATGAGCTTCTGCCCACACCAGCAACTCTGCTGCCTCTACCGCTAAACCGGGACTTTTCGTTCCTCCCTGTCGATTCACATACGCCACGGCTGTGGCATTGTCGGAAAGCACCCTGACTGCCTTGCCGTCTATCAGACTCTGAAAGGACCGAAGAGCCAACCGAACTGCACGCGTCTCCAGACGATTGATGGACCAACACGCCTCCTCCACTGTCCAAAGTCCCTGGGCCACCTGTCCCAGACAATGCGCCCCCCAGCCCATCAAACTCGCATCCGTAGTCATCACCACCCAATGTGGAGTGGCCAGCGGCATGCCCTTCGCTAGGTTTGGAGAATGGAGCCACCAGCTGAGACTGCGACGAACCACCTCCGACAGAGAGAGACTCTCCTCCAGATCCTGCGACTGAGGGGACCAACGAGACAACAACGCACCCTGCAGCTGCCTCATATGCGCCCTGGCCCAGGGAACTACCTCTATTGATGCGGCCATCAGACCCAACACCTGAAGGTACTCCCGCGCCGACGGTGCCCTCTGGGCTCGGAAATGACGGATCTGAGCTTGCAGCTTGGACATGCGAGAGGGAGTCAAGAACACCCGGCCTCTCTTCGTGTCGAAACGGACTCCCAGATACTCGAGAGACTGCGACGGCACTAGGTGACTCTTGGCCAGATTGACAACCCAGCCCAGAGATTGCAAAAAGGACACCACCCGACCGGTGACCTCCTTGCTCTCCGACCTTGACTTGGCCCGAATCAACCAGTCGTCTAGATACGGGTGCACCAAAATGCCCTGCAACCGCAGAGCTGCTGCCACCACGACCATCATCTTGGAGAAGGTTCGAGGAGCAGTGGCCAGACCGAAGGGAAGCGCGCAAAACTGAAAATGTCTCCCTAGCACCACAAAGCGAAGAAAACGCTGATGCGCCTCCAGGATGGGGATGTGCAAGTACGCTTCTGTCAGATCTAGGGAAGTCAGAAATTCCCCTTCCTGAACCGCTACAATGACGGAGCGTAACGTTTCCATCCGAAAGGAAGGAACCTTTAGGGCTGCATTGACCTTCTTGAGATCCAAAATGGGACGAAAGGCGTCCTCTTTTTTGGGAACCACGAAGTATATGGAATAACATCCCTTTCCTTTCTCTGCTGGAGGAACAGGTACTACAGCCCCTAAATCTACCAGGCGCGACAGAGTATCTCGGACCGCTCGCGCCTTGCGCCGAGAATGACAGGGAGACACGAGGAAGAAGTCGGACAGAGGTCTGTCGAACTCTAGCGCGTACCCGTCTCGGACTATTTGCAGCACCCACTGGTCTGACGTGATCTGGGCCCATCTCTGGTAAAACAAGCGTAAGCGAGCCCCCACGCGGACCAGAGGCTGGGCCCCCAAACCATCATTGAGAAGGACGGGACGCACCGGCCGCTCCCGAAGAGAAACCTCGCCCTCCACGACGGCCACCGCGAAAGGACTGGGTTCTCTGAAAGAAACGACCCCTAGTCCCACCAGAATATCTACCAGGCTGATACCGCTTAGCTTCCTGAAACCGTCCACGACCCGCGGATCCCCTAGAAGCCTTAGGGCGAAGCTCCGGAAGCCGAGGAACCTTAGCGTCACTAAGACCTCTCACCAACTTATCCAACTCTTCACCAAACAGCAAAGAGCCTTTAAACGGCAGCGAACACAACTTGGCCTTGGACGCAGCATCCGCCATCCAGCCTCTTAACCACAGGGCCCGACGAGCTGCCACCGCTAGAGACATGTTCTTGGCCGAGGCCCGCAACAAATCATACAGCGCATCCGCCAAAAAGGAGGACCCCAACTCCAACTTTGCCAGATCTTGAGTCAAAGAGGCTCTGTCCCCTGGCGGACTATCTAAGAGCTGCTCCGCCCAACGGAAACAAGCCCGCGCCACCAGACCTCCACAGACCGACGCCTGCAACGCCAGAGCCGACAAATCAAAACTGCGCTTTAGGAAAGTCTCCAATTTTCTGTCCTGAGGGTCTCGCAACGCAGCCCCTCCATCTACCGGAATCGCCGTAGCCTTAGTCACTGCCGTCACCACGGCATCCACGGTCAGAGGCCTGAAAGACTCTCTATCTTCCTGCGGCAGGGGATAAAGCTTAGCCATGGCCCGAGCTACCTTACATGGCGCCTCCGGCGCCTGCCACTCCTGAGTAATCATTTCTCTCAGATCCGCATTCATAGGGAAAGTACAAGACACCCGTCTGATCCCCTTAACTAACGGATCCTGCTTCCCGGCCTCTAACGGGGCTGCCGCCGGATCAAATTTAAGGGTCGCAACCACCTGATCAATCAGCTCTGATAATTCATCTCGCTGAAAAATGCGCACCACCGAGGGATCCTCCCCAGGCAGCGCAAGCTCCTTATCATAGCCAGCCAGCGACCCCTCCTGCTCTCCTAGGAGGCTAAAGTCACCCTCCGACTCCGGAGGCGAAAAATCTTCTAACTCCTCAGACCACTCTACACGTGGTCTCTTCGCGCTAGCCCCCCCCGTCCCAAGACTAAGGGGCTCCGCTCGAGACGGCCCCGCCTGCCAAGCCTGAAATAAATTCCAAATGAAATCCGGGGGAAACCCGATCCTACCCAAGGCATCGCTCCCCGAAGGCGCTGAAAATTGACTGCCCTGCAGTCCCCCGACTCCGTCGGACCCGTGCAGCGCCGAATCCAAAATGGCGGCGGTTCCCGCCAAAAACGGAACCGCCGCAGGGCCGCTAGTCAAAGGCGCCGCAACCTCTGGGACGCAAGTCGCGGGAACCTCCGCCGCTAACACCGGCGGTACGGAGGATTGCGGCTTTGGCTCCCCGCAAAAACGACAAGTGCTGCCCACCGCGTCAACGCCCCGACGCGCACACGATCTACACCGAAGCGGTCTCCCTGACATCTTCGCGAAGCCCAGCTGACCGCCAAAACAAGTGCCTCAATAGTAAGAACAAAGAAAAAACTCACCCGAGCAGGAAAAACTCAGCGCCTTGACCACAGCTGAACAGCTCCGTCTCTCCGGAGTGCAGCTCCAATAGCTCTCCCCCAGCGTTTGGGCCCGACACTTTTTTTTTTTTTTTTTTTTCAATCAAACTTTACTGCAGCCTTTAATTTGAGCCTTGCTGCTGCTAACACCATCCGGCACTCAAGGCTGCAGTATACAAACTGCAGCCGAGGCACAAAGCTGCCCAAACGGAGAGCTAGACTGGGGGAGGGACCCGGCCACCCGGGTGTGACACCCCAAAGGGGACAATGACGGGCCCCAGCGGACCCGCAACCCCTCGCACACCAAAGTCTTCCAGGCACAGGGATCCACCAGAAATAGCACAGAAATAAAGGAAAACTCTGAAAATTAACTCAAAAACCTATCCAGATCGGACAAGCTGCACAGGCTGCCTGTCTACCCTCTGCTGAGACTGAGAAAATACTGGCTATAGATGGCTAGGCACAGGTTATAAGTACATAGTTTCAAGTTTTGTGTTCTCAGTCTCCCTCTGCTGGTAGGCGAGCATAACCCAAGCGTCTTGACCGGTCTGGAGGGTTGATGAGGAATTTCCTTTCTCACTACGCCTGGGTTTCTCTTTGGCTCTGGTGCCGTGTGGTAAGTCCCTCCTCGTTCTGTTCCAGTCTGTTTGTTTTGCTTCCCTTCAGAGTTCCCTTCCTGCTGTGTTTGTTTCTGCTTGGCAGGTGCTGCCCTTTGTTTCTCTCTGTGGGGGTTGTTTTTTTTTTTTTTTTTTCATTGTACTCCCGATTACCTGTTGTTTGCAGTCTTCCCTGCCTCTAGTTACTGTCTGTATGCTGACCGTGGTTTAACCCTTTGTCTGCAGAGCTTCTCTGCTTCTGGCAGTTCTGTTTACTACAGTTCCCGGTGTGACTGGTTCAGTCCTTTCTTTGTTGTATTACCTCCTGTATTACAGAGCCCTGTCCCTTTCTGTGCTGGTGTGTGTTAGGCTCTGCACCTCCGTTTTGCACTTTTCCCTTCCCTGATTGCTGAGGGTCTCTGCCTACAGTATCTTGACAGTCCCTTACTTTCTTTGTGTGTGGTGGGCTACAGCTTGACGGGTTTCTGTGTATGCTTCCCTTCCTCCTTGATTACCAGCACTGAAGGGGTTGCTGGTGCTCCGGTCCCCGTGGGGGACCCCTCGTTTAATCTTTCTCCCCTCCCTAAGTATGACTCAGTTCCAGTTAGGCCATGAGGCCCGCATGCATGAATTCTGAGTGAATCGGTTCCAGTTAGGCCGTGAGGCCTGCCTGATTGCCCTATCTTCCCTTTTCTGTGGTGCAAGTTGGTTGCTGCATGTGTGTGTACAGGGCTTGGTAGCTGGGGTAGTGTAGTGCCTGCTTGGCCCGCCCTCGACCTAACCCCTATACTAGGCTTCAGCCGGGGCCCAAGGGCTCATAAGCAGATTAACAGTGTCTTGACTGAACAAGTTGAGAAGCTTGATTTGCGCATGAGTTTTCTGACAATAGCCATTAGAACATTAGCTATCTTTAACAAGGTTTTAATGTGTTGGGGCACTGTGATGGGTGACAGACTGCTTCTGGGTAGTTGATGATGAAACTTAATAACCCTAGGTAATGAATTGTTGTTTGAAGGGACTGCCTGGCCTCCTTGGCTAAGAAGCTTTTCATCAGCCAATCTAGGTAGGGGAAGACAAAGCTGTCCAACCTCTGCAGAGTAGCAATTGCTTCAGCTAGATAGATTCTCAGGGCTGCTGATGGAGCAAAAGGAAATAGCATTCAGTTCTGGTCATGGGTAACACAGACCATGAAATGCAGGAACTGCTGGTGTGGGGGATCAAATTGTGTGCATATACGTTGCCTTGAGGTTTAGGAAATTGTATCAGTCTTTCAGTGGAGGATGATTTATCATGAATTCATCTGAACTTTTCCTGAACTACAAACTAGCTCAGATCAAACACTGGCCTCAAATCCCCTACCATCTTAACAAATAGGAAATACCTGATATAAAAGCCTTTGTTGGTATCAGTTACTAGAATTTCTGTTCTTTGTCCTCTCTGAGGGAAACCACTCTTAATAAAACATAAAGTCTTGTGTATAGATGCAGATGGGATGGTCCATCAGCATCTGAGAAAAATTCAACCTGTAACCCTGGCTACTTTCAGAACAAAGATTGTATTAATTATTTTCCTTCACTTTGAAAAGTTGGACTTTGCCTCCCACTGGACCTGCCGTGTGGGAGGAAATGGTTATGCTGCTCAATTTGCAAAAAACTGAGGTAGGCCTGGGTTGAGTGACAGATTGAATCCTACACTGCTGCCTTTCTCAGGCAGAGGGCTTCTACTGCTACTGTCCCTGCTATATTTGCCACAGATATAATCAATTAGACCTCCTCTGCTGAAGGAGTGCACTTTGCAAGAGAAGGGTTGGTTCCCATAAGTAACAGTTTAATTCAACGTGCCCAAGGAGGGGGTTTGGAAAATGCATAGTGCCCGCTTATGAGGTTGATCATCTCCTTAACCTGGTTAATGAACAAATTCTTTAAATGTATGTACATTCTCACAAAGGCCCTATAAGCCAATTCAGCTTTCTAGCTCCTGTGGCTACCAAAGATGTTCTGGCTGATGTCTAATGCCTCTTAAGCAGACTTGATCAGATGCTTTACACACTGTTCTGCATTGATGAATCGGTCCAAAAACATATCCTTCAGTGCTTGTGCAAAAAGTGTCCAGTGCTGGAAACACTGGTGGATGTAGAGCTGGTGTGCGACTATTTGAGTTCAGCATGGTGCAATGAAAACTGTTTTTCCCTGAAAGATCCATCTTGAAATTCTTGCCAAGTAGGTTTTGAATATTCTCTCAAAATCTTTACTTTCTTGAGGGCCAACTCCACCACGAGAGACTAATATGGAAGTTTTACCATGTTGAAACCTGGGCTAGGCCCTGTATTTAAGGTTGAGCTTTCTCAAGACATGGATCTAGAGATTCCTTGAGTAGCTCATAGATTGGCAACCTTATGGACTCCTTAGGAACAATCTAGATATTGGAGGAGTTGGGAAGATGTCTAGCCTGAGTTCTTTATCCTGTTGGAGGGGCAAGTGAACCTCCTTATCATTCTCTGAAAGAACCTGAAATATCCAAGTCTTCAGATTGAAAAGTACTTTGTGGCTGTGCGGGAGAAGGGTCTGAGGGCAACCTGGTTAATTCTTCTCCATTACACCATCTCCCCCAAAAGTCATCTGGAATATGGGAACCTTACTGTTCATTTGGAAAAAAAAACAAACCCCAGCAAGGTTGGCCTTCCTGAACTGGGTCATTGGCTTATGGTAAAGCAGAATGCTGTATGGCCAACTCTACACCCTCAATGTTTACAGGGAAGAACTGACTTGTACAATCAATGATTATGGGGCTTTCTGAAGGCAATTAGAAAACTTGGATTTTTAAAGATTGCTACTGTATTTTAATAATGCAATAATGATTGAAGGAGATTATACAAGTTTGAAGATGTGAACTGAAGTTTAGGATTGTATATACATATATATTTTTTTTTTGGAGGGGGCGGGAGTTCAGAATTTTAACATTGAAATCATAAATTGTAACCCATTGTATATGGCCGTTGAGAGCTGCAGGCTATAAAAAGCCTGTATTAAACTAAAAGTTGATGTGGATTGGAGACAACTGACCCTTAGTTACCTCTGGTATTGGCCTTGTTGGGGGCCTCTCTTACAAAACTGTCATGACCGGTTGTTTGAAGGCCTCCATGCCCAGATTGGATGCATCTATACTCTGATGAGCTGAAGAGGGGTCAAGACATGAGTCACCAGCTTCTGGAATCAATACTAGCCAACCTTGCTTTGGGGTCTTTGGTACAGAAGTCGCCAGTGGAGCTGCACCAAGTATGTTGATAACATAAAGAGGGATGGCACTAAACACCTTGGTGGTGCCAAGGCTGGCACACATATAAGCATGGGCTTAGGTATTTTGAGCGCTCCTTTTTTGCCATTTGTTCCTAGGCCAGCCCTGGCTTAGACATCAATTATCTTGGCACCAAAGGCCTGTGCCATCATTGGATCCAACCTTCATTTTTTAGAGGGTTTATCCATATAGTGCCTCTTTTTCCAGCACACTTCTCAATTCTTCACAGAGGACTTGTTCCTAGAGGTGGAATAACCTCTAGTCTCCCTCTCACCTCTGTGCATTCACATAGTGAGCTTCTCCATGGCTGCCGACAGGAGCGGGACTGTAAGCCCTCTATCCCACGGCATTAATGTTCCAGAAGCCCACAATGGACATCTTTACTCTACAATAAAGAGAGCAGAGAACTACATCAGTGTGGTATATTCAGGGGATCAGCAAGGTGATGACTATGTGGGAAAACTTGTACATACTTGGAAAAATCTTCTTAGTTTTACTAAGATCTAAGAGCTGGTCTATGTTAACATCCACTTTCTTGCATGTTTATTTATTTATTTGTTACATTTGTATCCCACATTTTCCCACCTATTTGTAAGCTCAATCTGGCTTACATAGTACCGAAGAAGCGTTTGGAGACTCCGGTGTAAACAAATATAAAGCGATGTTGTGGTAAGATAAAGTTCATGTGGCACGGCCACATTAGGGAATTGTACAACGGAGGAGTTGTGTTATGTCCATTACGTACTTTAGTTTTGTTGTGTTGCAGAGATCAGGCATTTATGTTGGATTGGTAGGGTATGCCTTTTTAAACAGGTTAGTTTTTAGTTTTTTTTCCGGAAGTTTAGGTGGTCGTATGTAGTTTTCAAAGCTTTTGGTAATGCGTTTCACAGTTGTGTGCTTATGTAGGAGAGACTGGATGCGTAAGTTAATTTGTATTTGAGTCCTTTGCATCTTGGGTACTGCAGATTTAGGTACGTTCATGTTGATTCGGATGTGTTTCTAGTTGGTAGGTCGATTAAGTCTGTCATGTATCCCGGGGCTTCACCGTAGATAATTTTGTGAACCAGAGTGCAGATTTTGAAAGCAATGCGTTCTTTGATTGGGAGCCAGTTTAGTTTTTCACGGAGGGGTTTTGCGCTTTCAAATCACGTTTTTCCGAAGATAAGCCTAGCTGCCGTGTTTGAGCGGTCTGAAGTTTCTTTAATGTTTGTTCTTTGCATCCTGCATAAATTCCATTGCAGTAGTCTACATGGCTTAGTACCATTGATTGTATCAGGTTGCGAAATGTTTCCCTCGGGAAGAACTGTTTCACACGTTTGAGTTTACACATTGAGTGGAACATTTTCTTTGTTGTGGATGTCACTTGGCTCTCTAGTGTTAAATTGCGGGCCAATGTAACGCCGAGGATTTTCAGGCTGTCTGAGATAGGGAAGGAGTAATCTGGGGTGTTGATAATTGTGGGGTTGTCTGCGTTGTGTTGGGATGAGAGGATAACACAGTGAGGCATATTTTCAAAGCACTTAGCCTTCCAAAGTTCCATAGGTTTCTATGGAACTTTGGAAGGCTAAGTGCTTTGAAAATATGCATGTTTGTTTTTTCTTTGAGTTTTAGTTGGAATGCATTTGCCCAAGAGTCCATGATGTTCAAGCTGATCTTGATTTCGTTGGTGATTTCTGTCAGTTTTGATTTGTAAGGAATATATATAGCGACATCCTCTGCATAGATGAAGGGGTTAAGGCCTTGGTTGGATAAGGACTTGGCTAGTGGGGTCATCATTAGGTTGCTGGAGAAACAGTGACTGACAGTGGTGCTCACAGAAAATGTAGTGGTGTGGGGAGGGGAGAGCATAAATAAAAATTACTTGGAATGCATCGCAAATGATAGGTCTGCATTTCAATTAAAATTTTAATTCCACAATTAGGTTGCTGGCGAAACAGTGAAATATCATTTAGACTTGGCGTGTCTGGCATTCTCTTTAAATAGCAACAGCAATGGGTTCCTGAGTGACACACCTGAAGCCAGCTCTTACAATTTTCTAGTGTGTTTGTGTGTGTGTTGAGGTGGGGGGGGGGGGGGGCAGCTGTTTCTTTTGCTAGAATCTGATGCCAAGATTTCCCCCTCCTTACTTTATATCCCCTTTTCAACTCATCTTGTTGGAATGTAATTGTATTTTACATGCATTGCCTGTCACCTATTATTTCTCTGTGATTACTCTGTGACCTCTGATGTGAATTACTTAGAGAGGTCACACAGCTATGCAACTTCCTTTGGGGGTCAGACACAGCAGATGCAGCACATGGAGCACATGGAGCTCATGATCTCTCCTAACCTGAGAGGATCTATGGTGGTGTGAGCATCCATTACCATCTAAGCACATGGAAGGAGCTGATAATACAAATGTATAGTAATATGTATATATAAGCCTGTCTGATTATAATCTAACTACAAACTGTGAGTAAACAGATGTTTTGTTACTTCAACTTTAAAGTGACTCAGCAGTGAATTATTCAGGGGTGAATGAGAGAGAGATGAAGAAAGAAATTAACATTTCTAAAGCTGAAGCTGTGTGTACTAAAATCTGCTAATTATTTACTACAAATAATCCAACACATCTAACTTTAGCATGGCAGTGCGTTCTTCTCAACCAGGAGCCATGGACCAGAACTGCCTTCCAGAATCCTAATTGACTTACCACGCAGAAACAGATCCAGTACCTCACGATCATACCTGAACTTGCACTACCCAGAGACTGTAATGGCCTTAAATACAAGTCAATTTACGCCTCCAACTTTACTTACATAGGCACTCAACTGTGGAATGCTCTACCCAAATCAGTAAAATCTACCCAGAACTACCGAAATTTCAGAAAATTATTGAAATCAGTATTGTTTAAGAAGGCTTATTCCCCAGGTTCAACTTAATTTGAATTAACTCTATTAATAAGATCCAAGGACACTAATTACCTGTTATTATCTCTTGCCTATTGGTTTGTTATTTCTTATCTTATTCTCAATTTGTACAATTGTCCTTCTTGCACTGTAGCCTTACTACAGATTTATGTAAGCCACTTTGAGCCTGCAATCAGTGGGATATAAATGTAATAATAAATAAATAAATAAAATAAATTCAGAATTATCTAAATTTTATAAAACTATTGAAGACCATCCTGATCAAGAAGGCTTACTTCCCAGACTCAACCTAACCTATCCATTCCGGTTTTCAGCAAGATTCTTCGATCTTATTAACTTGTAACTATGTATTAACTTTTGCTACCTTTATTGTTTATATGATACTCTTACATTGTTTACTTGTACTTTTCTGTACTGTAGTCTTCCCTACGGTTCTATGTAAGCCACATTGAGCCTACAACTAGTGGGAAAATGTGGGGTATAAATGTATTAAATAAACAAACTATCGGGTGCCCATGGGAAGAGGGTAGTCAGTTGCCAGTCCCCTGACTTTTAATGACAAATTATTTATAGGCTTGGTTTTCTGACGTAGACACTGAGGACTGTAATTCTGTTTATAGCTATTCTGAAGGCTGTTTTAGATTATTTCATTTGTAATTTTTCAATTTGTATTTTGTATTTCTTATCTTTTCATTCTTTAATTTTTTAGGGTTGTATGTGGATTAAAATGTATTACCATGATGAGTCACGTGATTTAAGGTATGTTATTTATTTATTGACATTTTTCCCACTGCCGCTCCTTGTGACTCTGGGGCATGGAGGGTTAAGTGACTTGCCCAGAGTCTCACGAAGGTGCACTGGGAGGGGAAAAATTAACATACTTTTAATTGTGGAATTAAAATTTTAATTGAAATGCAGACCTCTCATTTGCGATGCATTCCAAGTAATTTTTATTTATGCTGTCCCCTCCCCACACCACTAAATTTTCTGTGAGCACCACTGTCAGTCACTAGGTGTCACCACTGTGTAACACCCATAACTCCCTTCTTTCCCACAGCATCCTCAGGTCCAGCTGAGCTAAAGGGGGGAGGGGAGGGAAATGGGACTTGATTTACTGCCTTTCTGTGGTTTTTGCAATTATATTCAAAGCGGGTTACATAGTATATTCAGGTACTTATTTGTACCAGGGGCAATGGAGGGTTAAGTGACTTGGCCAGAGTCACAAGGAGCTGCAGTGGGAATCAAACTCAGTTCCCCAGAATCAGAGTCCACTGCACTAACCACTAGGCTACTCATCTGTCAAAGGAAGACCTGAGCTGGGAACTGAACCCAGGCCCTTCTTCTGCAGAGTAGATCCAGCTGACCTAAGGAAGCCCAGAGCTGGGAACTGAACCCAGGCCCTTCTTCTGCAGAGTAGGTCCAGCTGACCTGATCTGGGAACTGAACCCAGGCCCTTCTTCTGCAGAGTAGGTCCAGCTGACCTGAGCTGGGAACTGAACCCAGACCCTTCTTCTGTAGAGTAGGTCCAGCTGACCTAAGGAAGACCTGAGCTGGGAACTGAACCCAGGCCCTTCTTCTGCAGAGTAGGTCCAGCTGACCTGAGCTGGGAACTGAACCCAGGCCCTTCTTCTGCAGAGTAGGTCCAGCTGACCTGAGCTGGGAACTGAACCCAGACCCTTCTTCTGCAGAGTAGGTCCAGCTGACCTAAGGAAGACCTGAGCTGGGAACTGAACCCAGACCCTTCTTCTGTAGAGTAGGTCCAGCTGACCTAAGGAAGACCTGAGCTGGGAACTGAACCCAGGCCCTTCTTCTGCAGAGTAGGTCCAGCTGACCTAAGGAAGACCTGAGCTGGGAACTGAACCCAGACCCTTCTTCTGTAGAGTAGGTCCAGCTGACCTAAGGAAGACCTGAGCTGGGAACTGAACCCAGGCCCTTCTTCTGCAGAGTAGGTCCAGCTGACCTGATCTGGGAACTGAACCCAGGCTCTTCTTCTGCAGAGTAGGTCCAGCTGACCTAAGGAAGACCTGAGCTGGGAACTGAACCCAGACCCTTCTTCTGCAGAGTAGGTCCAGCTGACCTAAGGAAGACCTGAGCTTGGAACTGAACCCAGACCCTTCTTCTGTAGAGTAGGTCCAGCTGACCTAAGGAAGACCTGAGCTGGGAACTGAACCCAGGCCCTTCTTCTGCAGAGTAGGTCCAGCTGACCTGAGCTGGGAACTGAACCCAGGCCCTTCTTCTGCAGCGTAGGTCCAGCTGACCTAAGGAAGACCTGAGCTGGGAACTGAACCTAGGCCCTTCTTCTGCAGAGTAGGTCCAGCTGACCTGATCTGGGAACTGAACCCAGGCTCTTCTTCTGCAGAGTAGGTCCAGCTGACCTAAGGAAGACCTGAGCTGGGAACTGAACCCAGGCCCTTCTTCTGCAGAGTAGATCCAGCTGACCTAAGGAAGCCCTGAGCTGGGAACTGAACCCAGGCCCTTCTTCTGCAGAGTAGGTCCAGCTGACCTGAGCTGGGAACTGAACCCAGGCCCTTCTTCTGCAGCGTAGTACATACCAATGGCACTGAGCCATCGGCCTAGTCCTACCAACAGCTATTTATAATAGTTGTTTACTTCGCACTCTTGCTGTTTCTTCTGTGAGCAGCAGATATGTAGAGGAGTAAAAGGGAAAAAATCCTCTTTTGTTCCATGGCCTAGCATGGCAGTGAGCTGTGTGGACTATCACTAGTACAAAAGCAGCTCTGTCCATAGCCATTTACTTACGTGCACTTGTTCACAAAAGGTGCATTAAACATTAATGTTGCACAGTGTGTACCAGTGACTAAATCCCACTAATAATAACAGTGCCCATGGTAAATGCATGTTAATATTTAATGCACCTTTGTGAATACTGGTGAAAGAAAAACTCTTGAAAAGAGAAAGCAATGTTTGATAGCCACACACACACACACACACACACACACAGCAGTCAGCACAGAATCCCATTACAGAAGCCATGTCAGTAACGCTATCCAATAAACTGCCATAAGTACCCCATAAGGCACAGGATTCTCAAACAGTGGGTTCATGATCCATTTGGGGTTCCAACCTGGATAGGAGGTTCTTGCCCTGAGCCACCCGGGGGGAGCGGAGCACACTTTCTGCAGCCACATAAGTTGAGGTCGAAGTTGCAGAAAGATTGGCAAGTGCTGCTTAAATGCATCATGATCAAGTATGTTTATCAAATGTCACTGTTCCCACAGGCTACCCAGGTACACAAAGAATAATGACATTCAGTGATGATATGCTACGGTAGACCTGTCGCAAAAGAGCGTAAGGAGAACTGCTGGAGTTCTATACCCGCGATATCCATGCATCATGATTCTGAGAGACACCTGTGAAGATGGCAGCCAGAAGTCATGCGTGTCTCACCAAACCAAACCCCATGCTGACTTCTTTTCATCAGCACTGCAAGAGTATAGACCGAGAAGGTGTACATAAAATACGTGGCCTGGCAGAAGAGCAGATTCTACCTTAGTCAGGTGGTGCCAAGTTAATGTTTAAGAAGGACACGGTGCCAGCTGATATTTGGAATGTCTGGCCTTGGAGCTGAGGCAAGGTCTGGTGAGACAAATTTGGCTCTACAATCAGCGCAGAGGGCTGGCTAGCGTCCTGAGTTGTCTGGGACGTGCAGTTGGGCTCATGGCTCAGTTGTGTATTTTGGGGAGAGTGCAATGGTTCTGCTGTTAGATGGAGAACCTCTGCCCGGCTTTGAAGCTGTTCCAGAGCCTCCTTTGTGAGAGTTATGACATGCATTTCCTCTGGCTGAGCCACTGCAACTTGATTGTCCATTAGGTTAAGGCTCTGAATTTGCTCTGCTTGCCGATGATTGGTGGCCAGTGGCTGGGCAAGCAGAGCAAGGCTAGTAGTCTGATCTGGTGTTACATTCTTGGGGCTATCAGCCGTCACAATGCTAAGTGCCTGCCCATGGCTGGGCACAAAATTTATGTTGTGCACAGCATCCGTGATCAGTAGCTGTATCTCTTGTCCTGCAGATGAGGAGAGCTGGTATTGCTGCAGCTGGACAATATTGCGGGCCTCCTCCGCTCTGCTGCTTTCTTGTGCTTGCATGTGCTTCTCCTTGCTGTGGATCTTCATGTGCGTCTTTAAGTTGTCCAAGCGGGAGAAGTGCGTATGGCAGTCTGTGCAGGAGAAAGGCTTCTTGCCCGTATGCAGGATGCAGTGTCTCCTCTTCGCACTGGAGTCCGAGAAGGATTTCCCACACACCCCGCAGGTGTATGGCTTTTCACCTCTGCAAGACAAGAGAAGGCGTGTCACTTCAAGGTTTGGCTCAGCACTGCAAGGACCTGTGCTTTTCAGACAACAATGCAATGCTTTTTATAATACGAAAAGATAAGCTAGAGAAATACAAGGAAACAGTCTCAAAATTTATGAGCGATATTAAGCCATGTAACCCCAGACCTCGCTTCCCCAGAATACACACTGAGTAGACAGATGTCAGACTCGCAGAAACAGAAGCCTGCTTGGCCACGTTGCTGATCTGCAAGGGCAGGCTTCTACATGGAATGTTGCTAGTGGAATAGCAGCATTCCATGTAGAATCTCAGATAGTAGCAACAGAATCTCAAATAATTTATTTGGATTTTGCTCACACCTTTTTCAGTAGTACAATGGATATTTCTCTGTCCCAGGAGGGCTCACAATCTAAGTTTCTACCTGAGCCAATGGAAGGTTAACTGACTTGCCTAAGATCACAAGGACCAGCAGTGGGATTTGAACCGGCCACCTCTGGATTGCAAGACCGATGCTCTAACCACTAGGCCACTCCTCCAGGGTTCTACATGGAATGTTGCTACTCTTTGAGGTTCTGAATGGAATCTTTATTTATTTAGATTTTGCTCACACCTTTTTCAGTAGTAGCTCAAGGTGAGTTACAGTCAGGTACTCTGGATATTTCTCTGTCCCAGGAGGGCTCACAATCTAAGTTTCTACGTAAGCCAATGGAAGGTTAACTGACTTGCCTAAGATAACAAGGACCAGCAGTGGGATTTGAACCGGCCACCTCTGGATTGCAAGACCGGTGCTCTAACCACTAGGCCACTCCTCCTATGTCAGAATTGTCTGTGTGTGTCTGATCTGGAAGGAAGATAGGAGGGGAGATTTGCAAGAATAATTCAAAACTAATCCAAGCAATTGCGCTGCAGTATGTGCCCACTTCACTTCTCAGCCGCTATAGTGCAATTGCTTGGTGAAGCTCCCGATGAAGCATTAGGTGAAACGGCAGTGCTCTGTTGAGTAGGACAAGGTGCCAGTTAAGTGCTCTCTTTCAGCCTTCTCACTGAATTAAATCTGCATAAAAATAAATGTTCTATGAGGATTGTATATGTTCTGTATACTTCAAGTAAAATTCGGTGAAATTGAGCATAAATTGCTCTGAAGAGGAGGTTTTTTTAAAGACTTGTCAGGAAATCGCTCAGCATTTGGACTTTGGTCTAAACAAAAAGATTTTGGCTGAAAGTCTTTTCCTCCTTCCTCTCTTTTTTTCTTGTTTGACGATAAAGGAGAAATTAGATCTTACCTGCTAATTTGCTTTCCTTTAGTCCCTCCGGACCAGACCAGGATTGGACTGATGGGTTGTGCTCGCCAGTATTTTCTCAGTCTCCACCTGCTGGTAGGCGAGCACAACCCATCAGTCCAATCCTGGTCCGGTCCGGAGGGACGCTAAGGAAGACTGATTGTGAATTACTTGCACCATATTGACGTTGGAATAATAAAATAATAATAAAGAATAATAAAATATCTGGCACGTCTGATAGTTGAAATTCACAGCCTGTTTTCTGCTGTCTTCCTACCAAGAGGCATCTTCATTTTCTAATAATAAGCAATGCTGTTTTCTTGGAAGCTGGTGGCAGATCTGTTTTTAGACTCACAAATTATAGAGATAAAATACCCTAAATATTCAAGACATCAGTGAACCTTGTAGAATAAACTAAGAAACTTCACAACAAAACTCCATTATGTTTCCTTATGTTATACTAGTAAAAAAGGCCCGTTTCTGTAGGCAAGGAAACGGGCCTTAGGCAAGCAATTCCCTCCCCCCCCCCCCCCCCGTGCTACGGCCCCCTCGAACCCCCCCCCCCCGTGCCAGCGAAAACTGCCACCACCGTCGCCGTTGTTGTGCTACCTTCCCTTCCCGTAGGTTCTTCAATCATCTTCTTAGAAAGTTTAACTCAGTGCGTCTGACGTCAGACGCACGGAGTTAAACTTTCTAAGAAGATGATTGAACAACCTACGGGAAGGGAAGGGAAGGTAGCACAACAACGGCGGCGGCAGTTTTCGGCGTTCCGGGGGGGGGGGGGATCGACAGGTTCGCGGGTGGGTTTCGAGGGGGCTATAGCGCGGGGGGGGAAGGGGGGTGACAGCTGATTCCGAGGCAGTAGGAGGAGTAGGGAAACACCTCTCCTTGCCTTGGAATCAAGCTGTGTTGACGTCAGTGACGTCCGTGCGTGTCTGCCTCGCAGACCACTTGCAGCCAGGGAGCCACGGTCCCAAGCATAGAACGTTGGAGGTGAGAATTATTATATAGGATAGGATGGACGTTCTAATATGTTGCGTATTAGGGGGTCATGTTTATATTATATGAACATTCTAACACAGTGTTTCTCAAGTTCTTCAAGCCAAGTACCCCCCCCCCCCCCCCCTCAGTCAAACAAATTTCAATTGAGCATCCCCAAGGTCCAATCAGAACTGGCAGATGTACATTCCAAAAACTGACATATTCTAATCACAAAATAAAATAAGTAATTTTATTTTCTAATCCTGTTGTTCCAATTTCTGGTTTTTGCTTTCCTTTTTCTTCTCTTAACTCTCTTGCCAGGGTCTCCCCTCCATTTGACATGTCTTTTCTCCTCATGTGCATCATCCATCTCTCCTAATATCCAACATCAACCCTGTCTCTCTCCCCCTACCATGCAACATTTCCTCCCCCTCCCTGGCCATCTAGGATTCCAACTCTGTCACTCTCTCTTCTCCCATCCAACACTGCTACTGTCTCTCTCCTGCCAACATCCAGCATTGCCCATTCTCTCCACCTTCCCCTCACATCCAGCATTAACCCTCTCTCTCTTCCCTTCCATCACTGCCTCTTTCCTACCATCCTCCACTATTAAGCATTGCCTCACTTCTCTTCCCCTCACCCCATCTCTCTCTCTTGCTCCCTCCTCTACCGTCATCCAATTTCTTTTCTGCTTTGCTAACTCTCTTTTCAGTGGCTACTGTCCATTTGTCCTCTCTTCTTCCCTCCCTCACTAGAACTGACATATTTCCCCTCTCTTTTCTATGTAGAAACTGCAATTGCATTTTTTCACTTCCCCCATTCTCTCTCCTCCCATCGAGTTCCATCCCCTTCTCCCCCACCCCCCGAGTCCATCCCCCTTCTGCTCTCCCCTGCTCACCGTCCCATCCACCTTCTGCTCTGTTTTCCCTCCCCCATCCACTAAATCATAGCCAGCCTCTACTCTCCCTTCCCCACCCTGCCTCCCTCTTCCATTAGTAATAATAACTGAACTTTGAAGGCTTGGTAACCCTTTTCTTGGACCCACTAGTGAACAAAGTTCTGAGTCTGCAGAACACCCTGGCTTCTACACTTGCCTTGCTGGCTGCACACTCCTGCTGCCTACTCAGCCCAGCTCTATGGTTTGCTGAGGCTGAAATCAGTGTGGGGGCGGAGCGATTGAGGGGCAGATAGCCAATGAAGAACAGACTGGAGCAGCGAGAGCCTTGCAGCAAAGCAACTGATCCAGAATGGGCAGCCGGTCAGCTGCAGCTGTGGTGCACATGGACCCAGTGTGGCTGGCTGGCATCAATATCATGCAGTACCGTGCAGAGAAAGAAAGAAGCACCATCAGTGGATTTATAAGCCTTGTGACACTGGGGCATTCTGTAGCCCTGCTGCTGACTCATGTACCCACTTGGGGAGTGTGTACCACCTGTTGAGAACCTCTAATATATTGCATATTTAGGTCTCCCACTTAGCCATTTCTCTCTCTCTTCAATCTGTTCAAAATTCTGTTGCACGACTAATATTCCGCCAGTGTCGTTATGCTCATATTAGCCCTCTCCTCAAGTCACTTCACTGGCTTCCTATCCGTTTCCGCATACAGTTCAAACTCCTCTTATGGACCTATAAGTGCATTCACTCTGCAGCTCCTCAGTACCTCTCCACTCTCATCTCTCCCTACATTCCTCCCCGGGAACTCTGTTCACTGGGTAAATCTCTCTTACCTGCACCCTTCTCCTCCACCGCTAACTCTAGACTCCGTTCCTTTTATCTTGCTGCACCATATGCCTGGAATAGACTTCCTGAGCCGGTACGTCAAGCTCCATCTCTGGCCGTCTTCAAATCTAAGCTAAAAGCCCACCTTTTTGATGCTGCTTTTAACTCCTAACCCTTATTCACTTCTTCAGAACCCTTATTTTATCATCCTCACTTTTAATATTCCCTTATCTCTTATTTGTCCTGTTTGTCTGTCCTAATTAGATTGTAAGCTCTGTAGAGCAGGGACTGTCTCTTCATGTTCAAGTGTACAGCGCTGCATACGTCTAGTAGCGCTATAGAAATGATAAGCAGTAGTAGTAATATTAGGAGGTTTCATTTGTATGGTACTGACATTGTAAGTATCACATTTGTGTTGCATGAATGTTCTTCGATGTTGCCTATAATATTTACCATATGTCTGGTATGATTGTTATCCTGTGCTGTTTTAATGTGTAGCATTTTGCTAACTGTATCATATTATTCCCTATTACAAAGATTCAGTCTGTCTTGTCTGTTCTTATATTTGGTTGATTTACTGTTGTTATGCTGTTAATACAATTGTAAGGTTTATGTCAAGATACATCTGCTGTATACCACCTTGGGTGACTCTCTTTATAAAGCCATAAATAAACCCCAATCAATTAATAAATGTGTGTGCCGTCACAGAAGCAGTGCATTGGCAGGACTGTGTCATTACTAATCTTAGAGATAGGTTAATGCTGCTCAATTTGGTTTTATGCATATTTGAGTTATGTGCAGAATGTAATATTTGCCTTCTGTTGGTAAAATAGCACAGTACCTCTGCATGACGACATCACCGATGATGATGACATAATCTCAGTGATGTCATAATTTGTGACATGCCTGTGGTCTGTTACTAGAAAGGCCTGGACAGTTCTAGCTGGCTGTCACTTTAGCACTGCTGCTGCTTGTGAAAGTACTGGACAGTTACAAGTGTGCAAAAGAAAACGATGAGGGAATGAAGAATAAAGGTAAAATATTGCTTAAGGGTTACAATGAAGAAGGGGTTCATTACCACGGGTGTCGTCACCCCTTGTCAAGCAGAGAACACAGAAAAGATCTTGAAACTTTCTAGGTAGAGTGAAGGCAGTTATTGTTAGTATAACTCTGTTCTAGTGTAATTTTAATGGCTAACATCAATATATGTAGTTGACCAGCAGTTTAGGAAGAGGGTGTGAGAGTTTCACTGATCGATTAAAGGGATACGTGAACCATAAAAGGTTAAGAACCCATGCAATGAAGGATGAAACAGGACAGACTAAGAATAAGACCTAACGTTAATGTTAGGTCCAAAATAATAAAAATACGAATGTACTAAAACAATGAAAGGAGACCTAAGGGGAAGGTCAAACCTGGAAGCAACATTTTCTTGCATTGTTTCCTTGGGGTTTATTTTTGCTCTTTAAAGAAAAGCCTGACACATACATTACCTGTGGATTCTAATGTGAGTCTGAAGAGAACTTTTTGCTGTGAATGACTTTCCACACACTTCACATGTGAATGGCCTTTCACCTGGAACACAGAAGTTCTGGATTTAGTTTCCGGACAGAAAATTAGAGAATAACATCACTTGAAATTTGCTTCTAGGGTATGGCATCCTCCACCCTGCCCCTAGCAGTGTAACTGGTGTTGATGGTTGCAGGATCGAGGACTGGAAGAGAAGGCAGCGTGTTTACTAACCTGCCACCTTATTCACATACAGTAATGGCTATGAAATTCTTAGGAGTCCAAGCAGGTGGTAATAATAAACTTAGAGTGGAGGAGTGGCCTAGTGGTTAGGGTGGTGGACTTTGGTCCTGGGGAACTGAGGAACTGAGTTGGATTCCCACTTCAGGCACAGGCAGCTCCTTGTGACTCTGGGCAAGTCATTTAACCCTCCATTGCCCCATGTAAGTCGCATTGAGCCTGCCATGAGTGGGAAAGCGCAGGGTACAAATGTAACAAAAATAAAATAGATACTATTGGAGATTCTACATGGAATGTTGCTACTATTGGAGATTCTACATGGAATGTTGCTACTATTGGAGGTTCTGTTGCTACTATTGGAGATTCTACATGGAATGTTGCTACCATTGGAGATTCTACATGGAATGTTCCACTAGCAACATTCCATGTAGAAGGCTGCGCAGGCTTCTGTTTCTGTGAGTCTGACGTCGTGCAGGACGTCAGACTCACAGAAGCAGAAGCCTGCGCGGCCACATTGGTGATCTGCAAGGGCCGACTTCTACATGTAGAATCTCAAATAGTAGCAACAGTGGAGGAGTGGCCTAGTGGTTAGGGTGGTGGACTTTGGTCCTGGGGAACTGAGGAACTGAGTTGGATTCCCACTTCAGGCACAGGCAGCTCCTTGTGACTCTGGGCAAGTCACTTAACCCTCCATTGCCTCATGTAGGCCACATTGAGCCTGCCATGAGCTGCCATGAGTGGGAAAGCGCGGGGTACAAATGTAACAAAAATAAAATAGATACTATTGGAGATTCTACATGGAATGTTGCTACTATTGGAGGTTCTGTTGCTACTATTGGAGATTCTACATGGAATGTTGCTACCATTGGAGATTCTACATGGAATGTTCCACGAGCAACATTCCATGTAGAAGGCTGCGCAGGCTTCTGTTTCTGTGAGTCTGACGTCGTGCAGGACGTCAGACTCACAGAAGCAGAAGCCTGCGCGGCCACATTGGTGATCTGCAAGGGCCGACTTCTACATGTAGAATCTCAAATAGTAGCAACAGTGGAGGAGTGGCCTAGTGGTTAGGGTGGTGGACTTTGGTCCTGGGGAACTGAGGAACTGAGTTGGATTCCCACTTCAGGCACAGGCAGCTCCTTGTGACTCTGGGCAAGTCATTTAACCCTCCATTGCCCCATGTAAGTCGCATTGAGCCTGCCATGAGTGGGAAAGCGCAGGGTACAAATGTAACAAAAATAAAATAGATACTATTGGAGATTCTACATGGAATGTTGCTACTATTGGAGATTCTACATGGAATGTTGCTACTATTGGAGGTTCTGTTGCTACTATTGGAGATTCTACATGGAATGTTGCTACCATTGGAGATTCTACATGGAATGTTCCACTAGCAACATTCCATGTAGAAGGCTGCGCAGGCTTCTGTTTCTGTGAGTCTGACGTCGTGCAGGACGTCAGACTCACAGAAGCAGAAGCCTGCGCGGCCACATTGGTGATCTGCAAGGGCCGACTTCTACATGTAGAATCTCAAATAGTAGCAACAGTGGAGGAGTGGCCTAGTGGTTAGGGTGGTGGACTTTGGTCCTGGGGAACTGAGGAACTGAGTTGGATTCCCACTTCAGGCACAGGCAGCTCCTTGTGACTCTGGGCAAGTCATTTAACCCTCCATTGCCCCATGTAAGTCGCATTGAGCCTGCCATGAGTGGGAAAGCGCAGGGTACAAATGTAACAAAAATAAAATAGATACTATTGGAGATTCTACATGGAATGTTGCTACTATTGGAGATTCTACATGGAATGTTGCTACTATTGGAGGTTCTGTTGCTACTATTGGAGATTCTACATGGAATGTTGCTACCATTGGAGATTCTACATGGAATGTTCCACTAGCAACATTCCATGTAGAAGGCTGCGCAGGCTTCTGTTTCTGTGAGTCTGACGTCGTGCAGGACGTCAGACTCACAGAAGCAGAAGCCTGCGCGGCCACATTGGTGATCTGCAAGGGCCGACTTCTACATGTAGAATCTCAAATAGTAGCAACAGTGGAGGAGTGGCCTAGTGGTTAGGGTGGTGGACTTTGGTCCTGGGGAACTGAGGAACTGAGTTGGATTCCCACTTCAGGCACAGGCAGCTCCTTGTGACTCTGGGCAAGTCATTTAACCCTCCATTGCCCCATGTAAGTCGCATTGAGCCTGCCATGAGTGGGAAAGCGCAGGGTACAAATGTAACAAAAATAAAATAGATACTATTGGAGATTCTACATGGAATGTTGCTACTATTGGAGATTCTACATGGAATGTTGCTACTATTGGAGGTTCTGTTGCTACTATTGGAGATTCTACATGGAATGTTGCTACCATTGGAGATTCTACATGGAATGTTCCACTAGCAACATTCCATGTAGAAGGCTGCGCAGGCTTCTGTTTCTGTGAGTCTGACGTCGTGCAGGACGTCAGACTCACAGAAGCAGAAGCCTGCGCGGCCACATTGGTGATCTGCAAGGGCCGACTTCTACATGTAGAATCTCAAATAGTAGCAACAGTGGAGGAGTGGCCTAGTGGTTAGGGTGGTGGACTTTGGTCCTGGGGAACTGAGGAACTGAGTTGGATTCCCACTTCAGGCACAGGCAGCTCCTTGTGACTCTGGGCAAGTCATTTAACCCTCCATTGCCCCATGTAAGTCGCATTGAGCCTGCCATGAGTGGGAAAGCGCAGGGTACAAATGTAACATAAATAAAATAGATACTATTGGAGATTCTACATGGAATGTTGCTGCTATTTGAGATTCTACATGGAATGTTGCTAGTGGAATAGCATCTCAAATAGTAGCAACAGTGGAGGAGTGGCCTAGTGGTTAGGGTTGTGGACTCTGGTCCTGAGGAAGTGAGTTCAATTCCCACTTCAGGCACAGGCAGCTCCTTGTGACTCTGGGCAAGTCACTTAACCCTCCATTGCCCCATGTAAGCCGCATTGAGCCTGCCATGAGTGGGAAAGCCCGGGGTACAAATGTAATTAAAATAAATAAAAATGACTGAGCCCAGCAAGTGCTGGGGGTCAGCAGTGGTGCAAATTTTGCATTGCTGCTAATGATGTTTTATCTAGTCAGTCCAATAAAATCACCTAATATTTTCTTTTTTTGTTTATGGACTTTTATCATCAACTTCCCTCCTACTGACAGTTCTCCAGAGCCCTGAAAGCAGCCTTAAAAAGTAAATCAATAAATCACTAAAATAGCAGTTTGTATTACTTAGTTGAAAACATATTTGTCGGTGATAAGATATTTAAGGAACTGGGGCCAATCGCTAGTACAGGCCTGCACGGTTATGACCTTTCAAGGCTGCTTCTCCCAAACACTTTATTGTGTGCTCTGTCCGTAGACTGTAGTAAGCTCTATAGAGCAGGGGCTCTCCCTTATGTGTATCTGTACAGAACTGAATATATCTTGCAGGGCTATATAAATGTTTTATTTATTTGGATTTATTGGCCACCTTTGTGATGAAATTCACCCAAATCTTACAATTTTGTTAACAGCACAACAATGGTAAAATGACCAAATATAAGTTTAAGAACATAAGAAAAGCCGCCATACTGGGTCAGACCAATAGTCCATCTAGCCCAGTATCCTGTTTCCAACAGTGGTCAAACCAGGTCACAAGTACCTGGCAGAAACCCAAATCGTTAATGATCAGCAAAAGAAAAACTGGAAAACAAAAATACACAATCTACTGCTCCTCAAATATTAAAACATACCAAAAGAAAACAAAGAATACTGTGATGTAAGTGAAATAAAGGCATCAGATATATATCAGTGGGCCATGCTATTAGGTCTCCTATAGCGCTAAGCTATTCCAAACTTGAGCCTACTGCGTATCATCAATCACTTTTTCTCCAGGAACCAAAACCTCCATTTAATAACACGTTCTTCTTTATTTGGATAACGTCATTCCATGTCAAGTGGTCTGGTGGTCCCTGCGTGACCATCACAGATTTCGCTGAAATTTTCTGTGAACATTCATACATGTCCCCAATGAACACTGGTAAAGTTTTACGTTCACCGATGCAATACTTGCAGAGATATAGTAATCTGTTTGACCCCTTACTGCAGCCTTCGCGCAGGGACCACTTGACATGGAATGACTAAATGCATACTGCACACCAATTCTTATAAAATTCCTAGTTTACAGCTTTAGACATCAAGGCACATCAAAATTCAAACAAATCCAAGGTTCAGCGCTGCTTAAACCCAAATCATGGCAACCCCAGGGCAAGCAGTGGCTTCCTAATGTCTGTCCCAATAGCAGACTATGGACTTTTCCTCCAGTGTCCCCTAATCTTTGTACTTTTGGAACAAGTAAAACAATAAATCGATTTACTTCTACTCGTTCTACACCTCTCAGGAGTTTGTAGACCTCAATCATATCTCCTCTCATCCATCTCTTTTCCAAGCTGAGGAGCCCTAACCTCTTTAGCCTTTCCTCATACGAGAGGAGTTCCATCCCCTTTACATTTTGGTCGCTCTTCTTTGAATCTTTTCTAATTCCGCTATATCTTTTTTGAGATACGGCGACCAGAACACCATGGAGCAGCGATACAGAGGCATTATAGTATTTTCAGTTTCAATACAATCAATGAGGTAAACTTGGAAATGGCATATCGAATCCTAGAAACAGGATTAACATGACACAGTAAAACAATCATATAACAGAAATATGATAAATGCCCTCAGAATAGGAATGATCCTATAAGAAACATGGAAGAACATTCAACAATACAAACGAAACATCTTTAATAGGCAGGTATTGGAACACTGTTTGTACAATACAATGAAATATCTTCATAGGTAGCCAAGGGGGCAAGTGTGCAGTTGAGTCACATAGGTGGGCCAAGATGGGCAGGACAAAGACATTGAGCTGAACAGAGGGGTTTGTAGTACTGAAGCTGACTCCTTTGGTGTTTCAGTTCAATCAGACCAGACGTCTATTATTATTATTCTTATTGTTTATCATCTCCTCTCAATTCAGCCTAGTCATTGGTTTATGGTTTACTGAAACTTGCTCGCAGATCTAAGTGATTTAAAATCTAACAACAAACTTCCGCAGTGATAACCCTTACCCAGGGGCAACAAAACATGGCTCCCTCTTGAATGCAAGAAATTTGGACCCGAAGCCTGAAGACGTGTTGAGTTTTCTAGATAAACATGGGTACCAGGGAAATTCCTATAACGTAATGGCGACTGAAATCTTCTGTAAAAGAACCTTGAAAATGCTGAGTTCCATAAACATTGTTCTATGTTCCATAACATTCAGATAGTGTGTTCCATTCTATGTAAACAATGAAGTAAGACAGAAATTAGCTGAAGTTGCAAGTTGGGAGGGGATTGATGCCCAATCCACTGTATATAAGGCACTGTTTTGTTATATCTAGTCGGAGGGCTGAGATGATCAACCGAGTGACCCTTCATCACAGAGGTCTCCCTCTCGTAACAAATTGCTGATGCCTGATTTCTTTACTATTTGCTACCTGCCTGATTACTCTGATTACAATGATTACTTTGTCTGATTACTCTAATTACTTCACCTGATTATTTTGCCTAATTGCTTTATTGCCTTCTTATCATCTATAATTGGTAAGTATTAAAGACTTTTCCTTTAGAAGAAACATAGCCTCCGTCCTCTCTAATTTCCCTGTTCTTTCTGTCTATTCTGTCACACTATATTTTGGGAATGGCTGGTCCACTGTATCTTGGGGTAAGTGTTGGGAGACAGAAACCCTATTGCCTCACCTGTCCAAATTATTATATTCCTTATGATAAGTGGAAGGATAAGAAGGTAGAATATTACAGCCTTCTCTGGGACTGGGTAATTACCAGGGGAGGACCATATTATGGCCTTCCCTAAGATTCTACTATAAACAATGTCCAGCAAAAGCATTTGAAAATGGCAAGGACAGATCAAGACCAGATATACATCTGAAGTTATCACATCATACCTTATGTAATGAGTTTATCTTGTTGGGCAGACTAGATGGACTGTACAGATCTTTATCTGCCACCATCTACTATGTTATGTTATGTTATGTTATGTTATATTTAAGGCATCAACTGGAGAACGGGCATTTTTCTGGTTAGAGCCTATGTTGAGAAATAAGCTCCCTAACTCTATACAGACGGAATTTTGAAGAAGTTTAAATGACTTCTGAAAACTCATCCCTTAGGGAATTAGGAGGGTCTTGTAGCATTTTTTTTGGATGCATATATGTATCTTGTATGCCTATTAGTTACTTTGCAGGATGCAAAGAACAAATCACAAAAAACTACAGACCATTCAAAACACGGCAGCCAGGCTTATATTTGGAAAAGCGCGATTCGAAAGCACCAAACCCCTCTGAGAAAAACTGCACTGGCTCCCAATCAAAGAACGTATTGTCTTCAAAATCTGCACCATGGTTCATAAAATTATCTACGACGAAGCCCTAGGATACATGACAGACCTCACAGATCTACCAATCAGATCAACATGAACATACCTAAATCTCCACTACCCAAGCTGCAAAGGACTCAAATAAAATCAACCTATGCATCCAGCTTCTCCTACATAAGCACACAACTATGGAACGCACTACCAAAAGCCGTGAAAACAACGTATGACCACCTAAACTTCCGGAAATCACTAAAAATCAACCTGTTCAAAAAGACATACCCCACCGACCCAACTTAATTGCCTGCTGAACCCTGCTACACACCGAAACCAAAGCTCGTAATGGACATAACGTAACTCTTCCTCTCTACGATTCCCAAATGTGTCTATAACACATGAACCTTATTCTACCACAACATCACTTTGTATTTGTTCCTTACCGGAGTTGGCGATTGCCATTACGGTACTATGTAAGCCACATTGAGACTGCAAATAGGTGGGAAAATGTGGGATACAAATGTAACAAATAAATAAATAAAATATTAGATGCCTTCCTATCATGACATGCAGGTTTTTTTGTTATTCTTGGTTTTTAATTTTGTAAATCACCAAGCGGTATATCAAATTTTAACAACCAAAACATACCTGTATGGGATCGCAGGTGCTTTTTTAGTTGTGCTGTGTCCATGAATTTCCGATGACACTGGTTACATTCTGGCAGTAAATGACCTTGTGATAAATTTTAAAAAGTAATGGAGCCGTCAGCATAAATACATCAAAACATCCCAGAAACAACACTGCCATCTGTTATTACTCAGAGTCCTACCAACATATGCAAAGCTGTGAAATGGAAATAAGGCTTTGTTCATACCCTTCTCTAAGTGCAAAGGTCTCTTGGAAGCTACTCTGAAGGAGTTTCCTATATGTCAGAACAGAGACGTACGAGGGGCAATTCTCTAAGCCAGTGATTTACCAAGGAGTAAATATGAGTGCATAGATCACTGTTTCCCAAGTCCGGTCCTGGAGTACTCCCTCGCCAGTCAGATTTTCAGGATATTCACAATGAATATGCAAGACACTGATTTGCATACACTACTTGGGAAACACTGATCTATGCGCTCACATTTACACCTTGGTAAAAAAAAAAAAAAGGCAACAAATGACACTTCTCTAACAAAACATCAGTCTCTTTAAGAGTCATAACACATTGATACATTTGCTTATCACTTCAGTATTATAAAAACATAAGCATTGCCATATGGGGACAGATCGAAGGTCCATCAAGCCCAGAATCCTGTTTCCAACAGTGGCCAATCCAGGTTGCAAGTACCTGGCAAGATCCCAGAATAGTAGAATACATTTTATGCTGCTTATCCTAGAAATAAGCAGTGGATTTTCCCCAAGTGCATTTTAATAATGCATTATGGACTTTTCTTTTAGGAAATTATCTAAACCCTGCTATGCTAACTGCTTTTACTACATTCTCTGGAAACAAATTCCAGAGTTTAATTACACATTCAGCGAAGAAATATTTTCTCAGATTCATTTTAAATTTACTACATTGTAGCTTCATTGCGTGCCCTCTTGTCCTAGTATTTTTGGAAAGCGTAAACAAGCGATTCACGTCTACCTGTTCCACTCCACTCATTATTTTATAGCCCTCTATCATATCTCCCCTCAGCCGTCTTTTCTCCAAGCTGAAGAGCCCTAGACGCTTTAGCCTGTCCTCATAGGGAAGTCGTCCCATCCCCTTTATCATTTTCGTTGCCTTTCTCTGTACCTTTTCTAAATCCACTATATCTTTTTTGACATGTGGCAACCAGAATTGAACACAATATTCAAGGTGCGGTCGCACCATGGACTGATACAAAGGCATTATAACATCCTCACTTTTGTTTTCCATTCGTTTCCTAATACCTAACATTCTATTTGCTTTCTTAGCCACTGCCGCACACTGAGCATAGGGTTTCAACATATCATCAATAATGATGCCCAGATCCCTTTCCTGGTTGGTGACTCCTAATGTGGAACCTTGCATTACATAGCTAAAATCCGGGTTCCTCTTTCCCACATGCATCACTTTGCACTAGCTCACATTAAATGTCATCTGCCATTTAGATGCCCAGTCTCCCAATCTTGTAAGGTCCTCTTACAATGGAGGTCTTGGTTGTAACTATATTATCAACTCCATATTTAGCTGCCTATATGTGGTGGCGGGTGTGGCTCTGACCATCTTGCTGGGCAGGCTGGATAGACTGTGCGGGTCTCTACTGTGTTACCGTTTACCTGAAGTAACGGGCAACAAAGAAACTTATCCAAAATTATAAGGAATGTAATGAAGTGAGATTTGAACCCTGGCTTTTCCTGGTTTACAGCCCATTGCTCTCACTACTAAACCATGCCCTCCAGTTTTATTGTTATTAAATGTCTTATACCCCATCCATATCAATAAAATATTACACCAAGGTGCAAATGATTCTCAGGAAAAGGATGTTACCAGTGGTGTGCCACAAGGTTTGGTTCTTGGGCCAGTTCTTTTTAAATTTGTTATTTATTTATTATATTTGTATCCCGCACTTTCCCACTAAAAGCAGGCTCACATAATAATAGGTAACATAGAATTTTGTTATGTAAAGTAGGAAATTAAGTATAACATAATAGAAGGATGGATGGGTAGGTAGGTAGAGACAGGTGATAGAGAGAGGAGGGTAAGGTGGGAGATAGAGTCTGGGTCAACGTCGTTTTCTCTTCAGTATATGTAAGGTAGATGGGTTCATGAGATTAATCTGGGTCTTTTGGGTAGGCTTGTTTGAATAGATGGGTTTTTAGTGCTTTTCTGAATGGTAGGTGGTCATGGATTGCTCGGATAGGTCTAGGGACAGCGTTCCATAGACGGCTGCCCAGGAAGGAGAAATTGGATCCATAATAAGTTTTGTACTTGAGACCTTTACAGCTGGGGTAGTGCAGGTCTCACTTTCGTGAGGATATAGACATGTTTCTTGCTGGAAGTCGACCAGATTTATCATATAGTTTGGAGATTCTCCGTGTATTATCTTGTGGATTAAAGTCTGGGCTTTGAAATTGATACATTCTTTGATTGGGAGCCAGTGCAGTCTTGCACGGAGAGGAGTTGCACTCTCAAAATGTGATCTGCCAAAGATGAGTCTTGCTGCTGTATTTTGGGCGGTCTGAAGTTTTTTTTTTAGGATATAGGCTTTGCAGCCTAAGAAAATACTGTTGCAATAATCAGCATGGGTAAGTACCGTGTATTGCACTAAATTCTGGAATGTTTTCTGGGGTAAATATGGTTTTACGCGTTTCAATATCCACATCATTGTGAACATTTTCTTTGTGGTGGATGTGGCGTGATTGTCGAGGGAGAGGTGGCTGTCTAATGTCACTCCCAGGATTTTCAGGTTTTCAGAAATGGGGATTGTAGTGCCGGAGATGGTGAGATTAGATGGGGGAATTGTGGAGTGTTGAGATGAAAGGATTAGGCACTGTGTTTTTTCTTTGTTCAATTTCATCCTAAAGGCATTGGCCCAGGAGGTTAAGATATTCATGCCCATGGATATTCTATCAGAGATTTCTGTTAGGTTTGATTTAAAGGGAATGAATATAGTAACATCATCAACATAAATGAAAGTGTTTAGACCATGTCTGAATAGGGCTTTGGCTAGTGGGATCATCATTAGATTGAAGAGTATCGGTGATAAAGGGGATCCTTGAGGTACTCCGAAGACAGGTGACCAGGGGGATGAGATATCAGTGGGTGATTTAATTTGATAGGATCTTGAGGTGATGTGTACAATTCTGGAGATCGCACTTTTAAAAAGACATAAACAGGATGGAGTTGATCCAGAGGGCTGCTACTAAAATAGTCAGTGGTCCGCGTTAGGAGTTACGGATCAAGAAAGGGATCTGGGTGTCGTCGTCGATGATACGCTGAAACCTTCTGCTCAGTGTGCTGCTGCGGCTAGGAAAGCGAATAGAATGTTGGGTGTTATTAGGAAGGGTATGGAGTCCAGGTGTGCGGATGTTATAATGCCGTTGTATCGCTCCATGGTGCGACCGCACCTGGAGTATTGTGTTCAGTACTGGTCTCCGTATCTCAAAAAAGATATAGTAGAATTGGAAAAGGTACAGCGAAGGGCGACGAAAATGATAGTGGGGATGGGACGACTTTCCTATGAAGAGAGGCTGAGAAGGCTAGGGCTTTTCAGCTTGGAGAAGAGACGGCTGAGGGGAGATATGATAGAAGTGTATAAAATAATGAGTGGAATGGATCGGGTGGATGTGAAGCGACTGTTCACGCTATCCAAAAATAATAGGACTAGAGGGCATGAGTTGAAACTACAGTGTGGTAAATTTAAAACGAATCGGAGAAAATTTTTCTTCACCCAACATGTAATTAGACTCTGGAATTCGTTGCCGGAGAACGTGGTACGGGCGGTTAGCTTGACGGAGTTTAAAAAGGGGTTAGATAGATTCCTAAAGGACAAGTCCATAGACCGCTATTAAATGGACTTGGAAAAATTCCGCATTTTTAGGTATAACTTGTCTGGAATGTTTTTACGTTTGGGGAGCATGCCAGGTGCCCTTGACCTGAATTGGCCACTGTCGGTGACAGGATGCTGGGCTAGATGGACCTTTGGTCTTTCCCAGTATGGCACTACTTATGTACTTATGTACTTATCAAAAGGGATATGGGGCAGTGTTTGGAAGAAAGGCAGGAGATGTGTCACGTCTGTGGCCGTGACCACCCTCAGCCTTACCTCCTTTCTGGGGGTCAGCAGCTCTGCTGGCTTCTGTCTGTGTTAGTCTTGTCTCTGTCCTGGTGTGCTGGCTGCTTCCAGCATGAACCTGATTGCTTCACTAGACCTCACCTGTGTGGGCTATGTCTCTCTAGGGAGCCAGCATCTAAGATGGCTGCCACCGGCTCTGTGCCAGCTTCCAAGATGGCTCCTGCTTGTCTTTCCTGTGGGCTCACTTCCTATGTGTGTCAAGCCTCTCTTTGTTGTCAGTGTACTTCCTGCTTCTGTCCTACTGCTGGTGACTCATCAGTGAGAGTCTTCATAAGGAAGTGCTGTGCTTGCAGTCTGGGCCTTTGCATAAGTGTTATGCTCTTAGGCCAGGTCAGGTTAGTTAAGTGTCTGCTGCACTACTGCTTAGCCTCTCTCTGGGTTCCAGCCCAGATTCTTTCTGTGTCTCTGTTGTCCTTCCGTGGGGGGTTTTCCCTGCCACTGTCTGTGGACTGCGGTCCTTCCTGGCTTACCCTGAGTTGGGGTGAAGCTTCTGTCTGTGGACTGCGGGTCCTTCCTGGCTTACCCTGTGTTTGGGGTGAAGCCTCTGTTCCTGGCTTACCCTGTGTTTGGGGTGAAGCCTCTGCTCCAGGCTTACCCTGTGTTGGGGTGAAGCCTCTGCTCCAGGCTTACTCTGTCTGTACCAAAGACCCTTGGCCTGTTATTCCTGGTTACTCTGTTTGCTCTGCTGCCAGCCCAAGACCCCTGGCCTGTTCTTCCTGGTTTGCTCTCTTTACCCTAAGTCCTGCCTTGCCTAGCCTGTGTGCCTACCCTGCTTGTATATCCTGAATCCTGTATCTGTCTAGCTAGTGTGTATTTCCTGGGTGGTTATTCCTGTATCCTGTCTCCACCTAGCTAGAGGGTTTACCCTGTGAGTATTCCCGGATCCCCGTTCTGCCTAGTGTGTACGCTGCCCTAGTCCTTGCTCCTGCTAGGCTTCTGTACACCTTGTGTTCCTTGGTCTGTCTTCTGGGTCTTGCTAGTGGCTGTGCAGCAGCACACTGTCTGTGTTTAGTTCCTAGTCTGGTCTCCCTCGTGTATCCCAGACCCAGGGTGGGTCCTCTGGATCTTCAGTTCCTGCCTTATCCTGCAAGTCCTGCCGGCCACCTGCACTTTGGAGCTCAACTCCGGAGGAACGGTGGCTAAGTGCAGGTGAAGCTGTTCCTGTTTCGTCTGTTCTAGCTGCCTGCCTTGTACTACTCCAGTCCAGAGTTCCAGTACTGCTCTTTGGGGTATCCAGTTCCAAGGTGGTCTTGCCTGCCGCTGCTCCTCGGCAGTGGCCCAAGGGCTCACGAACTCCAGTCCTGCCTCGAGGACCTGACAGGATGCCAAGGCCCTCGAGAACGCAACAAGAGGGAAGATATGAAAGAGATATTTAAATACCTATGTGGCATAAATGCACATGAGGTGAGTCTCTTTCAATTGAAAAGAAGCTCAGGAATGAGGGGGCATAGGATGAAGGCAAAAAGGGGGTAGACTCACAAGTAACCTGAAGAAATACTTGTTACAGAATGGCCTCCCGGTGCAAGTGGACGAGACAAAAACAATATCTGAATTCAAGAGAGCGTGGGACAAGTCCATAGGATCTCTAAGGGAATGACAAGGAGAGTAGATGGCACGGATAGGCAGACTGGATAGGTCATACAGAGGGGCATTTTCCAAAGGGACGTCCAAGTTGCGATTTGGACGTCCTTGCAAAATGGCGAAATCCAGGGGTGGGGAAACTCGTATTTTCCAAATAAAATGGACATCCATCTTTCGTTTTGAAAATACCGCCAGAGATGTTAAAAATCCTTAAATTTGTCAGGGTACAGGGGTAACTATATGTAAAACTGGGACAAAAATTTGGAAGTAGAAATAGTAATGGTTATAGCATTGTGAGTTTGTTGGTGTGTTACTATGTGCAGAACTCCTTGTTTGGGGGTGTATACGTGTGAATAATTGAAAAATGTCAAGTTGAGTCATTTCTGTATTGCTCTTACAATGATCAATGAAGACTTCTATAAATTAAAAAAAAAAATCCTTAAATTTGGACGTCCCTAGATTTGGACATTTCTGACTTTCGGTGATTTTCGAAACCAAAGACGTCCATGTCTAAAACGTCCTAATGCAAGCCATTTGGGCGTGGGAGGAGCCAGCATTTGTAGTGCACTGGTCCCCCTGACATGCCAGGACACCAACCGGGCACCCTAGGGGGCACTGCAGTGGACTTCATAAATTGCTCCCAGGTACATGGCTCCCTTACCTTGTGTGCTGAGCCCCCCCAAAACCCACTACACACAACTGTACAACACTATCATAGCCCTTACAGGTGAAGGGGGGCACCTAGATGTGGGTACAGTGGGTTTGTGGTGGGTTTTGGAGGGCTCGCTGTTTCCTCCACAAATGTAACAGGTGTGGGGGGGTATGGGCCTGGGTCCGCCTGTCTGAAGTGCACTGCAGTACCCATTAAAACTGCTCCCGGGACCTGCTTGCACTGTCATGGACCTGAGTATGACATCTGAGGCTGGCACGACATGTTTTGAAAGATGTTTTTTGAGGGTGGGAGGGTGTTAGTGATCACTGGGGGAGTAACGGGAGGTCATCCCCGATTCTTTCTGGTGGTCATCTGGTCATTTTGGGCACCTTTTTATGCCTTAGTTGTAATAAAAACACGTCCGTGTGAAAACGTCCAAGTGTTCGTCAGGGACGTCCTTGTTTTTTTCGATTATGGGTCAAGGACGTCCAAGTGTTAGGCATGCCAAGTCCCGCCTTCGCTACGCCTCCGACACGCCCCCTTCAACTTTGGCCGTCCTTGCGACGGAGTGCAGTTGGAGACGTCGTAAATCGGGTTTCAATTATACCGATTTGGACGTCCCTGGGAGAAAGACGTCCATCTTCCGATTTGTGTCGAAAGATGGACGTCCTTCTCTTTCGAAAATGAGCCCAATGGTCTTTATCTGCCTACATTTTTGCTCTGTTTCTATGTTTCTTCTATGTTTACAATCAACTATACATAAAACCATAAATGTTCAAAAAATAAAAATAAAACCAGATCATCCACTATCACAAAACCCAATAGCCTCATTACCCACCAATTCAAACCCACAGACCACCTTATTTACCCCACAATCCATTTTCCTCCCCAGGAAACAGACATGTTTTCAATCATTTTTCTAAACTTGGAGTAGAAGCCTAGTGGTTAGTGCAGTGGGCTGAGAACTTCGGGAACTGGGCTCAATTCCCACTGCAGCTTCCTGTGACTTAACCCTCCATTGTCCCAGGTACAATACTTAGGTTGTGAGTCTACTAGGGACAGAGAAAGTACCTGAATATAATAAAATGTAAACCACTTTGACTGTATCACAGAAAGACAGTACATCAAATCCCACTACCCTTACCCCTTAAGATTTCCATGTTCTACTCCCACCCTAATTTCTTCAGGGAGCTTATTCCACCATGTTGGTGTCACAACAGCCAACATCCTACTTCACAGCCTAACCTCAATCCAAGAAGGTATTTGTAACAGAAGGTTGTGTCTTGATCTCGAATCCCTCACTGGATCCTACTTTGTAACCTACTTGCTAAACAGCTGGGTTAACCTTCTCAAGCACCGATATTTTGAACTACACCCTACTTGCAGACACAACCACCGAACACTGTAGCAATCGTGTCACACTCATCCAACAAGATTCCCCCAGGATCATCCTTGCTGCCCTAGAGAATTTCTTCCCCAGTTTTGTTCCTGTCATTTTTACTTACTGATTGCTCAGAAAGACAATCCCCTAAAAATGACCACATTTTCCCAATCTGCACTTGTGGTAGAAGAGCATATGAGAGACAAGATGTACCTGTGTGCACTCGGTAATGGCTCTTCAGTTGTCTTCTCTGACTGAAAAATTTCCCACACTTGTCGCATGTGAAATCCTTCTTACCTGCAAGAGAAAGGAGAAGTTTTGCTGGTGTGGCATTAACAACATAAGAGTAGCCATACTGGGTTGGACCAATGGTCCATCTAGCCCTGTATCCTGTTTTCCAAACAGTGGCCAAGCCAGGTCACAAGCAGAAACCCAAATCGTGGCAGCACTTCATACTACAAATCCCAGGGCAAGCAGTTGCTTCCCATGTCTGTCTCAATAGCAGACTATGGACTTTTCCTCCAGGAATTTGTCCAAACCTTTTTTAAACCCAGATACACTAGCCGCTGTTACCACATCCTCTGGCAAAGAGTTCCAGAGCTTAACTATTTCGTTGAGTGAGAAAAGTATTTCCTCCTATTTGTTTTAAAAGTATTTTCATGTAACTTCCTTGAGTGTCCCCTAGTCTTTGTACTTTTGGAACGAGTATAAAAAAATCGATTTACTTCCACTTGTTCTACACCACTCAGGATTTTGTAGACCTCAACATATCTCCCCTTATCCATCTTTTCCAAGCTGAAGAGCCCTAAACTCTTAAGCCTTTCTTCATATGAGAGGAGTTCCATCTCCTTTATCATTTTGGTCGCTCTTCTTTGAACCTTTTCTAATTAGACCACCGAGGCAGCTACATCCCCACAGGGATTCACTGTGAATCCAGAATTGCAATGCTGAAATCACCATGGAAGAAAACAATTCCTAAATCTAAATCAGGGGGTGGGAAAGTTGTGGTTGTCACAAAGATTAAACAATTCTCAAAAGACAGGAAAGGTAACACGTTTAAAACTATCTTACAGTACAGTGCTGCAAACATTTCATTTTGTTTGTATTTTCATCCTGGCATCCTGGGTACTACTATAAAATGGAAAGCCAAGAGATGAAGACTTTTCTGGAAAAGTATCCATATCTGCTGAGGAGTTGGTAGGGTAGGAAGTAACCTCCAATTCTTGGTGTTTTAAGGCAGTGAGAAGAGGCTGCAGAGAGCAACGTAACACAACTGGACCTTAGTATCTGAAACAATGGCGCTATGAAGCATTTTAAACACTATTCTTCCTCCTTCCCATGATTATAGCACTAGTAGATGCTCGTTGCACTATACCCTGTATGCCATCTAATCCTACTATCATATACTAAGCAGTATAAAATGTTTTGTACATTTTTGGGATCTTGCTAGGTATTTGTGATCTGGATTGGCCACTGTTGGAAACAGGATGCTGGGCTCGATGGACCTTTGGTCTTTCCCAGTATGGCAATACTTATCATGCACACTCTTACATCACGGACTGTGCCCGTTACCTGCGTGCAGGCTCATGTGCTCCAGGAGAGAATGTTTGGTTGTCAGGGCCTTGCTGCACACAGTGCAGGTGTAGGGTCGCTCCCCTGTGTGTATCCGCTCATGGACCTGCAGAGAATGCTTCTGGGAAAATCCTTTCCCACATTCCGTACATTTGAAAGGCCGCTCCCCTGAAACACAAAAGAAACTATTTCAAACCATAAACCCCCAGACAGACAAATTCACTACTTCTGCATTACCCCTTTCAAACCGATGTCACCGAGTATTTTTAAACCTGACCTGTCTTCCCAATGTTCTCTGACGTTCTAAAGTTTTCAGATATGCTTTTACCACAATAATGCGCACATTATAAACCTTTTTTGCAAAGTGCAAGATAGCTGTCTGGTATTTCTGGGCCCATGCTAGACCTGCTTTTAATATGCGATCTGTTTATTTAGCTTGTAATATGCAATGTATTTAATAAATATTTAAATTTAACAAGGGTTGATTGAATATAAGCCTGGGTATTTCAGTTCAAATGTTATAAAGTCTCTACAGAAGAAATTGCGTGAAGTCATCTGGAATAGACCATTTCCAGTCTAGAGGTCTGCACAGGAACGGGGTTCGCAGGGATCCCGCAGGAATCCCCTCTGGGCTTGCGGGAGCACTGCAGGAACAGAAATAGACCTGCAGGGTTCCTGTGGGGATGGAAGATGTTCCTGCGGGGTTCAGGCATACCTTTGTTTAAGCCCATAGCTTTTCTGCTGTTCTGTCTGTGCCCATCGTGACAACGCACTTCCATCTGCAATCCATCATGCTTGGTTTGCCCCTTGGCTCAAAAAAGAGGAAGTGTGTGTGCACGCACATGGGTGCGTCGACCACGAAGGAGGAGGTCTGGCTGGCATGCGACTCTAGAATCCAGTCCATTTAAACCTAGACGTTGTCACCATGGGATTTGCTTTTGAATTCTACAAATTTAAAATGATTAGGTACGAGAACCTCACTACCTCTTAGAGGACTCTCTGCTCGAGGTGCTGGTGGATAAGGAGGAAGCAGCTAAGGCGAGGAGCGAGCACATGGTCTGCACAGCAGCAGCACTGTAGGAAGAGAGGCGTGAGGAGGATGGAGGCAGCACGAGGCACGAGCTGAGCACTGCAGGAGGAGAGGACACCGCTCAGAGGAAGCAGGAGCTGAGCGGCTGTGGCAAGGAAGAGAGAGGGAGGCAGCATGAGGCATGAGCTGTGCAGGAGAGGACTCCGCTCAGAGGCAGCAGACGTGGAGCAGCTGTGGCACCAAAGCCAGACCAGAGGAGAAGGGGCAGTGAGTAGTTACTGAGTCATCCTGAACCTGCAGAAGAGAACTGCACAGAGGTGAGTCCGCTCAGCTGACTACTTTTATTTTTTTATATGCATAGACAGTTTTTTCCTCTCATGGTGGGAACTGGGAAGTGGTTGTGTTGTTTCTCTCGATCAGCTTGATTCAAACAGCGACCGTGTTTCATATACAAAAAGTAAGGGTAAGAGTGAAGTATGGAATGTCTTTAAATCGGTATTGGTTGATACCAAATAAGTGCCTTTTGTGCTTTGCTCGAGATGCAAAATAATTCTCTCTTGGCGATCACGTGATGGCATCAATGGCTTATGAGCTCACAAGGACTACTGAGCAAACTGTATGCCAACAACAAAGATTACAGCTATGCCAGGCTTTTCTCTATCAAGTAATACCAACAAAGTACCTGCGAGCATCATACCTGAAGTGGCAGACATTGTGGTCGCCATGTGTGCAACAGATGTGAGGCCTTTTTCTATTGTTGAAGGGGACGGATTCAGGAATTTAGCATCAGAGCTCATCTCCATTGGTGCTAAATATGGGAACGTTGACCTGGACCAAGTCATGGTCAACTGTGTCTCATCATCTTGATGGTGTTGTGGAGAAAGAGATCACACTCATCAACAATCTAACTTTAATGCTGCAGTTCGGCGTGACAACTGACCTCTGGATACACAAACAAAGCAACCACAGCTGTATCTTAGCTATCGATTACTGGACAAAAATCATACCTTAGAAAATATAAAACTGACAGTGAAGTCAATTCTGAATGAGTTTTGTGTACAACATCAAGACAATGTGTTCGCTACAGACAATTCCAGTAATATGAAACATGTGGATTGGACATTCATGTCATAATCTAAATTTTGTTTTGTCACGTGGACTACAGCAGACAAGTTCGTATGGCACTGGTTTGCCACCTGAGGTTGCCAAATTATTGACACTTCAAAAGAATTAGTGACATTGGAAAAAAAACCCAAAATTAACAATAAGCTGGTAACAACACTTAAACAATGTGTAGTAACATGACGGAACAGTGGGCTGTTAGCACCGAAATCAGTGGCAACAAATTTTTTAGATCTCCATACACTAAGTGCTGAGCCAGGTTTTAATAGAAATTTTTTTCATTTGCTGGCTCATATCAATGAAGACTTATTGGCTGACGTCATTCAAGTTTTGGAACCAGTTAAAGTGGCCACAAAATACCTTTCTACTGAGAAAAGCCCTTCATTGCATCTGGTGATAGCTACCAAAATAAAGCTGCAAACACTTCACTGAAAAGGCTTCTCACAGTACCATCATCTCACAACTAAAAAAACATCTACTTAACATGCTGAATAATACTTCACAATTCATCAGTTGCATTGTACCACTGCTTTGCTGGATCCACGGTTTAAAAACAACTTTGGAACATTAGCACCAACTGAATATGCACAGGCACTGTACAACTTGAAAGAGATGGTAGATAGACTGCCAGCAGCAGACATTCCAGATGACCCTGTCTTACAGCAACCCAATAAGATGAAACTAGTGGAAAATTTCTTGAGCGATCTCTATTCTTCTTCTTCAAATATATCTGAGGTATGAATATATTTTCTTTTGTTAGCTATTTCAATATGTTATATCTATTTGTAATGGCAATATTACTTGTACAACATACCTTCACATTCGAAACAATACCATCTGCTTTTTCTCAGGTGGATGCATACATGACTACCACTGACGAAATTACATGACATCTTGTCTTACTGGGAGTCAAAATTAACTAAGTGGAAAAGTCTTTCTGGAGTTGAGTCCCTGGACTGCCTGCTGCCAGCACATCCTCCGAATGGTCATTTTCATTGACTGGGCACGTTCTTGAGGGTAGACGATCACAGCTAGGACTACAAATTATGGATGGACTTCTGTTTCTGAACGGACTAAAGAAATAACTGCCCAATATTCCTGACTGGTTTTTGTCCTCTTACTTGGTGGATGTTTCTGTTTTGTATTTCATTAAAATGCAATAAAAACTAATTAACATTCAGAAATACATACTTCCTTTTTTTATGGGGACAGAGGAGATTACTCACGGGGATGGGTTGGGACGGAGGAGTTACTCACGGGAAAGGGTTAGATTCTGGTGGGGATAGGTTGGATTTCTGACCCCATGCAACTCTCTATTCCAGTCCAAGCATCATCAGCCAGCTTCTCAAACTCTTCTCAAAGTCCGTTCGCTCATTGCTATCATTGTTGAAATATCTAAGAACTGCCTGTAGATGTTCTGAAGGGATATCATTGTCACTGCTTCTGCTATATCTTCACTTTTGCCATCGGTACTCGAATGCATAGCTTTGTGTTTGTACATAATTCCCAGCTTTTCTGAACCCACTGCAGATGGTTTCTGGTGTTATTTTGCCGGTGTCATAGGAGTAAGAGACACCATTTTGTAAGGTATCGTGATTTGCCAATTGTTGCTTGGTCCCCTGAGGAAGCTTATATTATATAGCGAAACGGAGAGCCCTGTAGGGCAAGATTAAAAGCTAAGTAACATTAAGTAATATGTATAATATCATTACTAGAGGAATGAAAGATCACAATTGAATATTATACTTATATTTTATTATATATATTATATACAAGTGGAGTTTTTTAAGACCAGTAATTATAATGGAGCCCAATGAATGCTGGCGTTTGAGCGCATTGAGCACAGTATCGCCATGCAGGGACTGCTGAGGTCTTTTTCTCCATTTTGAATTAATTGGTTTGAAAATAAGAAAAAAAGATAAAAAAGATAAAAAGAATGGATACCACACTGCACACTGACTAAGTGTTGAAGAGAGTTCAGCTTATTTTTGACGTTACAGTTCAGTTTTTTTGCTGAAATTTTGTCCAGTATATTTATTTTGTTATTTTGCCCCAGGCAGAAGCCACCCACTTGCAGACTTCCGAAAACGTTGCCTGCTTCAGTACCGATGGTGTAAATTCATGAATCCCAAACCGCATCCTTTCGTCCCACTCTCATGAACGTCTTGAGATGGTTAACTGTTATATCTAGTAGCTGTAGCTTGCATGTAAGACCAGCAGGAATAACAGCTATGTGGACACCAATGGAGTTTATATAATTTTGAAAGCTTTTTCCTTTGTGTGTAGCCATGGCTTCGAAAATTAGTAAGGATTTCTTTGAAAAGAATCCCCCTTGCCTGGCCCTATAACATTGATCTATTCATACTTTCATAGGTCACAGTTCATCCATCCCTTCTTATTGCAATGGACAACCACACTGGCTTTAATTTCACCCAAGTTGCAGTGCATCCGAGGACAACAGTGAAGCAAGCCCTCTCATGTCCTGTGTTTGCAATGGCTACAGTTTTCATACCTGAAGCAGCCACTGTCCTGGTGGGTGAGATGTCGAAAGACACTGAAACTCTGTCCATGTTAATAATGTACATTGCAGAGAAACCGAGTTCAGAGATTTCTTCGGAGACAAATTCACAGAAGTCAATCAACTTTCGCTCCCAGTCTTATGGAAGTCGCTGGCTTACAGCGGCTCTCATTCTCACTGAAAGTCCATTTCATTTCATGAATCTCAAAATCCAGGTGAAGCCCGCTTTGAAATCCGTGATGCCTCTTTGACAGACACCGCTTTAATTTGAATTGCGACAGCAGCGATTTCTTAAAGGGAACAAAATCAAGCTAAGACCCACTCTCTCAAGTCATTTCCTAGTTGAGGCCATTTCGGTTTCTGCCCACAATGTGCGTGTTTTCGGGGGGGAGGGGGTCAGGTTCTCGAGGTGTTTTATCTCCTTTCGCAAATGGATGACTCACCAACCTCAAACTCTCTCACTGCTGCTCTCTTGATTCTGCTCTCACGACGACTTTCTGATTGAAGTCAGCAGTGTAGGACTTGCGCTTCATTCCTGGCATAATTATATATCCTATAGGACAGTTCAAATCTACATAGGGAGTGTAAGAAGGGTTTGATTTGTGTTATATAGCGCAGTATATACGTGGGCGCACTATACCAAGGTTATTTTGCATTACTATTGATTTCGTGCACGTTAAATATAGGTGCATATTATTTTTGTAGGTGCAGTATATTTGTGAAAATACAGTATTTAAGATGTATATGACTTCCTACAAATTTCCTTATTTTTTTTAAATTTTGTATCTATAACATTTAAATTAATTAAATGTTTTTAGCTATTTCAATTTTGTTCTTTTATTGTTATTGGGCACAATATTCAGCTAAATGGCCAACACTTCAATTTAAACAAGTATGATTCACTTAAATTTATACAGATTTTCAGTGGAAGAATGTGTTCAAATGTGGATACTTTTTTTTTTTAATACCTTTATTGGAGAACGGCACACATAAACGAACAATACTAAAGTGCCCACCAAGTTCAAGCAGTACAGCAAACAATACTACAAAGATAACATTGGTACAATAACATGAATGAACTGACTTGTACATGAGCCATTCATTTTTCTACTGTACCCCTCCCCCCCTCACCCTTCCTTGCTCATTGGGATGGGCGATGGCTGCCCTTGTAAATAATTCTGTGCCAGTTTCCAAATGTCCATGTACCGTGAAAATGAACGTCCCGGGGGGTGAAATGTGTGGTGGAGCTCCCATGAGGCCATCTGGATCATACTAGCTTTTCACTCAGTCGAAGACGGGGGATCTTTCCCCACCCAATGATGAATTGTCTTTCGTGCCAGCATCAATGCTACGAGCACAAATCGCTGTTGATGCTCCAACAGTCCCTGAGCATCTAGCGCGTTATCGAAACCCAATAATAGGGTTGCATATGACCATTCACACTTAGTGCCCACCATCACTTCAATCAAATCCAAAACATCAGTCCAGAAAGGGTGAAATTTACTACACTCTAAGAAGTGATGCACCGTTGTGCCCTTTCCCAAAGCACATTTATCACACACATCTGTATCCCAAAGTGCCATAGCCTTCCCCTTGCTTTTTGAGATGTAAGTATCGTGCAGGATCCTAAATTGCGTCTCCTGCAACCTCGCATTTGGTGTGTGGACAACTCCTAATGTCACCTTAACTTTAAATGGCTACCTGATCTGCTTAAATTTATTCCTGCTGTTCCTGCATTGAGATTTGCAAGTACCTTTTACAACCAAAGCAGTTAACTTCAATATTAACCGTGTGAACTGTCAGGACTGAACATTCAAGGCTGCCCAATGCATAACTTTTGGACGGCCATCTAGGAGGTCAATTTTCAAACAGAATGTCCAGGGATGCACGCTAAGAAGGCTGAGGTGTACTCCTAGATTAGACGCATTTTTCAGCACTGCACACATATGCTAGGGAATTCTATACATGGCACCTGTTACATGCTATTTAAAAGCATTATAACAAAAGGTGCCAAAACGGCCCAAAAATGGCAGATGAGCATGGAACTATATTTACATACCCAGTTATAGAATAACACCTAAATGTTACTGCGTGGATCTGAAAAGGGGAGGAATGATGGGAGAGACACTGGTGGGTCAGGGGTGTTCTCTTCAAATGAACACAGTGTTATAAAACTCAGGGGATCCACACCCAACTTGTGCACTGGGATTTATACCTGGTTTCAGCTGGTTTAAGTCCGTGCGGCCAAAGTTGGGTGCGGATTCTGGGGCTACGTGCTCGTCTATAAAGGACACCCATCCCTAAGAATCCTTTACAGAATACCAATCAGAACTGATTTTTTTCAGCGCCATATATTGAATCCAGCCTCTAGTGTGCATCGCTGAAATATGCGCCTAATTTACTCATACACCTATATATCCAGTCTAGACATACAGGCACAGAAACTGAGTGCCTAAATATCATACCAGGTCAGACCTGGTTCTGGCACATCCAACCCAAACATATATGCTAGATGTATAAATAATCAGTATCCGCATATATGCGTCTAGAGTAGGTGCATAGTGTCACGATTGTGGCCGTGCCCTTATGTTCAGACCTACTGTTTCCTGTATCTAGCTGTGACCTCTCCGGTCTGCCTTTTTCCCTATTGTTTTTCTTCCTGTAAGCCAAGCCTCACTTTGGTCTCCCTACTTCTGCTTCATTTCCTGTTGTTGTTCTTCCTAGTAGCCAAGCCTCGCTTTGGTGTCCCTGAAGCTAAGCCTAGCTTTGGTCTCCCTGCTTCTGCTTCATTTCCTACTTGTGACATCATCAGCCTACTCCTTTACAAGGACCCAGGGAGCTTTCCTACATGGCCTTTGCAAGAGGTCTCTTAATCTTGTGTTACCTGTTTAGAGCATTTCCCTGCTTGGCTTTGTTCCTATCTTGCTCCTGAAGGTCTGTTCTGTGTTTCTTAGAGTTTTGTGTTTCAATGCTTGTTTTGTTTCTGTGTATTTGCTTTTGTACCTTGATCCTGAGAGCCACACCCTGCCCTTGGTGTCTGTATCTGTTTAACTCTACCCTTCGCTCCTGCTTTTAGTCTAGCCGTGCTTTTGACTCTTGCTATCGTTAAGCTCTGTGTTTAAGCCAACCTCTGTTTCTGTATTCCCTGTTCTGTTTCCTGTGTGTGTGGTTCTTGTCTTTATTCTGAGTCTGTAGAAGCCAGCATCATATCTGATTACTTCACTGCTATCCAGCTGTGGGTGCTGGTAAGCACATTGCTTCTTTGTTTGTCTTCCTTTAGTCTGCTTAATCCTTTGCCTGCCATGTTTGCTTCCTGGCTCTTGAGCTCTCTTTCTGCCAAGTTCTGTTCCTGTGTGTGTTTGAGCCAGATTCTGCTCCTGCTCTATGTTTGAGCTAGTTCTGTCCCAGTTCCCTGCTAAGCCAAGTCCCTTTCAGTATCCTGTTCCAGTTAAGCCAAGCCGAGCCCGTTCCAGAATCCGGTTCCAGCCGAGCCCGTTCCAGAATCCGGTTCCAGCCGAGCCTGCTTGAGAATCCTGAATCCGGTTCCAGTCAAGCCTGCTTGAGAATCCTGAATCCTGTTCCAGCCAAGCCTGCTTGAGAATCCTGAATCCTGTTCCAGCCAAGCCTGTTTGAGAATCCTGAATCCTGTTCCAGCCAAGCCTGTCTGAGAATCCTGAATCCTGTTCCAGCCAAGCCTGTTTGATAATCCTGAATCCTGTTCCAGCCAAGCCTGTTCGAGAATCCCTGAATCCTGTTCCAGCTAAGCCTGTTCGAGAATCCTGTTCCAGCTAAGCCTGTTCGAGAATCCTGAATCCTGTCCCTGCCTTGTTTGTCTTGCTTCTGTTATTCTTGTTGCCTAGCTCCTACCCTGTCTTGCCTGTTTAGTTGTGCTTTGTCTTGTCTCTTTCAGTCTAGTCCTGTCCAAATCCAGTCCTTGCCTTGCCCTTTTCTGGACCCAGTTTTAATCTACTTCCGTGTTTTGCCTTGTCTTGCATTTCTGGGTCCCAGTCCCAGTTTTATCTAGTTCCGAGTCTTGCCTTGTCCTGTCTGGGTTCCAGTTCTGGCCCTTGCCTTCTTTTCCCTGCCTCGTCTGGATCCGGTTCTTGTGTTGTCCATTGTGTTTAGTTACCTCTGTCCTGCCTTGTTGAGTCTGTTAGTTTATCCTAGTACAGTCTGTTCTGATTCCTGCCTTCGCCATCCCAGGTGATTTGTCTGCCAAAGCTCCAGCTTTGGTCCAAGGGCTCACCATTCCTGACAGTTTTGACACATAGTGGGCCATGCCCTGGAACACCACTGCCATGCCCATTTTCTGCTCATGTAAAACTACTGTAGGTGTACCCCAGAGAATGTACCTAGTTTTATGCGTGCAGCTCCAATGAAAATGAAACTCAAATCTAGATGTGCAGCCAAAAGGAGTAGAGCTGGTAAGTGTTCTGGAAGAGGCAGGGGAAGGGGCAGAAGATACAAGCTATTCAGAGAGTATTAATCTTCAGCATTATCCAGATAAAGTCATGGGGGCAATTCCATATAGGTACCAGCTCTGATACAGAAAAAGTGAGTGCTAAACCAGTAATTCTTTAATGGCCAAATTGTGCACCAAAGCCACTTTTTTTTTTTAATTTTCATTTATTTATTGGGATTTATGAAGAGATTCGCCCAAGGTGGTGTACAGCAGGTACAGTTTAATAAAACCTACAATTTTTGTTAACAGCATAATAGTAAAATGACCAAATATTTCATTTCATTGATTTCAATTTATAATCTGCTCTTGTCCAAAGCAGAGTATAAAATAACATACATCATAAAATATATTTCACATAAAATCAGACCACAGAAAACATTAAAAAGGCAACGAAACAGTGATTCTTACGGTCTTTGCAATCATAATTCAAAACCAGCCTTTGTTAACAAATGCTGTTTTAGCAGTTAATAAACTTGGAAATGGCAAATTGAAATCTAACAGGACTAACATGAAACGCTATCAGAAATATACATATTTAACAGCACTGCAGTAACAATCATATAACAGAAATATGATTAATGTCAGTATAATACAAACAATACCATAACAGACAGCAAGGAAGAACATTTATGTAACAGATATAATACGATCTCAGCATAATACCAATTAAACACCTAATAAGCAACACAATACAACATTCAAATAGCACAGATATGACGTTAATGCTTTACTTACAATACAGCTTACTATGTAGCCGAGGGACCAAGTGCAGATATATATCTCAGCTAGCTTACTTTAAGGATGAATATCAGTTACTGGACCAATTTCAATTTGGTTTCGGGAGTGAACATGATACCGAAACACTAATGCTTTCTATGTGTGATCTCATCAGGACAGGTTTCGATAAAGAAGAATCCTTTCTCCTAGTCTCATTAGACATCTCAAGTGCCTTTGACTCTATCAACCACACGATTCTGCTGCAAAGATTGCTGGAACAGTAGGAAAATGGTTTTCCTCATTTTCGGAAAGCTGACACTACTGTGTGGTGCAGGGGAAAGACATATCTGAGATGATTAGTTTGACCACTGGGGTCCTCCCAAGGGTCAGATCTACCTGCAATTCTGTTCAACATTTTCCTCCTTCCACTGTGCACACTTCTCAAGGACTTAGGCGTCAAGTACCGTATTTATACAATTCCTCTTTAAGATCAAGAATTCAATAAATGAAAATATCCAGCTACTAAGCTTAAAACTCAGGATGATTAAGCACTAGATGGAAGCAAACCAACTTAGATTAAATATGGCAAAAACACAGGCCATTGTCTTATCCGGCTTGGTCCCAATTAATGTTCCAGATGCCATACAGACGATATCAAAATTATGCTCAACAAGAAAATGTGATCCCTGGGTGTTATGAAAGATTCATCACTGAATATGAAACTGTACAAGTCTTGGTTTGGAAAAGATGGTGCTAATCATCTTTGCTACTTGCAAAGGCTGAAGGAATACTTGACTGCTGATAATTTTCACCTAGTAATTCAAAGCATAGTAATGCCTCACTTCGACTAAGTCTCCTCAGTTTCCACATTGTGTGGAACATTTTTGACATTACATTTTCTGCTTGTTTTTCAAAAGACAGTTCTTGGACCAGTATCACTCCTGGGACCTTGAGGTAGTCCGAGATGGAATATGAAGTACCTTCTATGGTGATGCTGGAGATTGCAATGTCACAATATGGTGATGTTATTACGAGAAGTTGAGTGTTTAGTTTTAGTTTGAAGGCAGATGCCCAGGACTCCATCGTATTCAGTCCTATTTTGATCGAGTTTTTGATTTTGGTTAGGTCTTGTTCAAAAGGGATCTGGGTGACGGGAACGAGGGCGAGTGTCATTCATGCTGGGGGGGATCTATCAATTTTCCTCCAATGTAGCTAAATCTTACCTTGTCACTCCAGGTCAGGTTGGCACGGCTCTTTACAACAGTTTCCGCTATTTTCCCCAGCACTGCTTTCTACATCAGAGGCACTCATTGCCCCGGACAGTGTAAAGTTAGAGAGAGCCCATTGGGCTCTGGGACCCGCGCAGAATAATCCCCCCAAGGACATCGTGAACAAACTGTTAGACACCACACCAGATACAACCAACGGCAAAGATATACCAAGTGTCGACAACCTTGCGACATACTTCAAGGAGAAAATTATACTATTACGACACAAAATACCCGCTAGCCCTACAGTAAACACCACTCTTCTAGACTGTCTAGATCCAGAAGAAGGAACACACCCAGCAGACAGAACCTGGACCGAATTTGAACTACTGTCAGAAGACCTCATCTCTAAAACTCTCAAAAGATATGCCAAATCCAACTGCAAACTAGACATATGTCCAAATAGCCTCATGAAATCTGCTCCTCAACAATTCATAATAGACCTAACAAACCATATAAACTACACACTACAAAATGGACTCTTCCCAAAAGAAAAAGGAAAAATCTTATTCACCCCAATTCCTAAAGATACAAAGAAAAACACGAGCGAAATAACCAACTACAGGCCAATAGCATCCATACCACTAATAACCAAGATAACCGAAGGTATGGTAACTAAACAACTCACAAACTATCTAGACAAACATTCAATACTGCATGATGCCCAATCAGGATTCCGTTCGAATCATAGCACAGAAACAGTATTAGTCACCCTTATGACCAAATTCAAACAAATAATTGCAACTGGCAACAATATACTCCTCCTACAATTTGACATGTCAAGCGCCTTCGACATGGTTGACCATGGAATCCTACTACACATACTTGAATACTTTGGCATCGGAGGAAATGTCCTGAACTGGTTCAAGGGGTTCCTAACCCTGCGTTCGTATCAAGTCACATCAAATTCAACCACGTCCAAGACATGGACACCTGAATGTGGAGTCCCACAAGGATCACCTCTCACACCAACTATATTCAACCTAATGATGATCCCTTTAGCAAAACTCCTATCAAACCATAACCTCAACCCATATATATACGCCGATGATGTGACAATATACATCCCATTCAAACAAGACACCAAAGAAATCTCCAACGAAATCAATCAAAGTCTACACATCATGAACACATGGGCAGATGCATTCCGCCTGAAATTAAATGCAGAAAAAACCCAATGCCTGATACTCACCTCCCAATACAACACAAATGAATTCAATGCGATAAACACACCAAACCTAAACCTCCCAGTCTCAGAAACGCTAAAAATCCTTGGAGTCACTATCGACCGCCACCTAACACTCGAAACCCACGCAAACAACACAACCAAGAAGATGTTCTACTGCATGTGGAAATTGAAAAGGATAAGACCATTCTTCCCAAGATTCGTCTTCCGCAGCCTAGTGCAATCCCTCGTCCTCAGCCATCTGGATTACTGCAACTCACTATACGCAGGCTGCAAAGAGTAAATACTGAGGAAACTTCAAACAGCCCAGAACACAGCAGCCAGGCTCATCTTCGGAAAACCAAGATATGAAAGGGCAAAACCACTACGAGAGAAATTACATTGGCTTCCACTTAAGGAACGCGTTACTTTTAAAGTTTGCACACTAGTCCATAAGATCATTTACGGCGAAGCCCCAGCGTACATGTCTGATTTAATAGACCTACCACCCAGAAACGCTAAAAGATCATCCCGAACACACCTCAACCTCCACTTCCCCACTTGCAAGGGCCTGAAATACAAGACGCTACACGCGTCAACCTTTTCCCACATGAGCACGCAGTCTTGGAATACACTACCGCGCAACCTAAGAGTGATTAACGAACAAGCTTCCTTCCGTAAATTACTGAAGACTCACCTGTTTGAACAAACTTACGGAAAGAGCCAAAACACATAGAGTCCATACTCACTGTTCATCAATGCAACATACATCCACTTCTGATCCCTCATCCCGTAATCCAGTCAATCATACACTTATTCACGGAACTATGTACACCATATGTCTTTGTGTCTAACACTGCCCTTTAGCTTCCCATTGCCTCCTTCCAATGTTTCGATGTTGATGTCCCTTTGTTATATTCCTAATGATATTCGAATGTCTCGCACAACTCTGCACAATGTAATCCATAACCAAGTTGTAACAAATGTATTTCTATTATTCATATCTTATTGTAAGCCACACTGAGCCCGCAAAAAGGTGGGAAAATGTGGGATACAAATGCAATAAATAAATAAATAAAAATCATTGTGTGCTTTAAAGATTTCAAGCTGAAAGAAAGGGTCCTGAAAGCAGCGCTTGTCACTTTAAGATGAACGTATTGGAATAAGAACGTTTTATGAAGAAGTTGATGTGCATTTAGGAATTGCAAATGTAAAAAAAAGGGAGGTTTTTTTGAGACAATGAAAGAAAATCAAGCATTAGCAGAAAAGTAAGGCTAGTTGTATCCTAGGATTTTCCCTAAGGATCTTCGAGATCTCTTTTTCTCCCCCCCAAAATTCTTTTCATAAAAAGTAGTTATAAATCTCATCCCTACAGAGCAAGAGTAATTGATTGGTGTTTGGGAGTTATCATAGTATCGGTTTAGTGAAGTTCAACACCATTTGATATTGCAGTTTTGAGTGTCATAAACACCAAGGACCCTTAGCGGCGGGGGTGGGGGTGGAGTGAGGGGTAACGTCTGGGATAAGTACCGAGGATACTTAGCTGGAAGGGTGGGGGGGGGGGGGGGTGAGGGGCAAAGCCTGGGATAAGCAGAGGATACTTTGCTCTAACAGAGGTAAATCCTGTGAGGCACAGATGACTCTTGGGAATGGGAAAATGAGGGCAGTAGATAAGGAAAGTGTATACAGACAAAACAGATCTTGTTGCTAGTTTCTCTCTGGTCAATATTGAGCCCATATTTAATGCCAGCCATGTCCACACACTGGTAATGCACACCCGGGGCTAATTCATACAAATGGGTCCTGGCCAATATTCAACCAGAGCCCACATAAGACAGTTATGCAGACCCTGGCTAAATATTGACCAGAACCCACATAATGGAATACAACCCTCCCACCCTCCTGCCAAAGCATGGGTGTGGCCTCAAAGGGTTGCCACGATCCCATTTTGCGATTGGACTTGCGACGGGCAGTAAAAAGTAGGCATCGCATGCTGTCCGTATGCCCCTCAGACCTCTAGGGAGCTTCAAAGGCAGGCTAAAGCACGTGAAACCCCTCTGGCGCTACCTAGAGATTAACTGGGCTCCGGTCAATATTCAGACCATTGCCCGTTACCTCTGCAGCTAAATACTGTCCTAAGCTTCTTACTCAACTGGCTAGCAGTGCGACTACTGCCTCTAACCCGCTCCTCCCACGCTCTGGCCAAGGACCACCCCAGTTGCCACCGAGTATCAACACTTAGGCAGACACAAGTGATTTAACTGGGCCTCCGGAGTTATCAGGCAGTTTCTATAATATTTCCTGATGCCTCATTTATCCTCTTGGCAGTGGGATATCTGATAAAAGAAAACCCCGCAGAAGAATATTGCAAGCTCCCTGTGTATTCTAGGAGAATAATCATGCCTTCTCCCCTGTAACAGCTTGCCTGGGCTTTTGACTGTATAGGACTGTTATATCCTGCAAGGTAGGACACACAGAATCCTTGAAACCTGTTCAAACTAGCTCTTATCTAACAAAACGTAGCCAAGCTCAGAGTTAGGTTCTCCCTGAAAGCGAACGGATGTGCTTGCTCAAAGTTTTACCCACCTGTGTGAGTCCTTCGGTGAATTGCCAGAAAGTGATGATATTTAAACACTTTGCCACAGTCCTTGCACTGCACCTCCGCGTTCGGTCGCCTCTTCCTTTCCTCTCCTCTCTTGCCTTCTTCTTGTTTGTCCTCGTCACCCAATAACTTATAGTCTCTCAGTCTTACAGATCTTTGCAGCTTTCGCTGGCTGCATCGGCTCCTGCTCTTGCCTTCTCTCTGGGGTCCGGAGTTGCACATCTCTGGTGCCAAGGGCTGCAGGAGAGTTCCCGAGTTCTGTGTCCCGTTAGCCCCTTCCTCCTCTTTGTCCCTGACACGGCTATTGGAGATCACTCCTTCTGTTTCTTTTCTCCTCCAATTTTCTTCCTCTCCACTCTCATTGGGCTGCGTGCATTCTGCAGAAATGACCACCACTTCTTCCTGGCAGCCAGGTGAATACTTCTTCGGTCGTCCTCGCTTCCGTTTTGGCAGCTCTCCAATTGCAGTGGCGGTGACTGCATCCCTGCATCTGGGCACTGGATCTTCAGGGCCATGCTTGCTCTGGTAATCGGAATAGGCCTTCACCAAGTTATTGACTTTTAAGAGCTGAGCAGTAGCCACAATCTGTTCTGTGGTCTTCTGGCTCACATGGAGGTGGCCTGTGTAGATGAAGCCCAGCAAAGCCCCAAAGACATCAGCCACCATTCCCTCTAGCATGTAGACAGAGTGGCCAAGCTCACCCTCCTCGGCAAACATCACGGAGAAGTACTCACTAGTGGCAGCCAACAGGGCCTTGTGTGCCCGGAACTGCACATTCTCCACGATCAACGTGATGTCACACAGGAAGTCCTTGCGTCGCTGCTCCTCAAAGTTTGCCAGCACGGTGTCGCGGTGGACCCCAGAATGAATGAGAACGGGTTTCTCTGCTGCAAGCGCAGGGGCTGTTTCTGCCATTCTTTACTACAAGTCAGATGGGACAAACCTAGCAAGAGGAAAAAAGAAAAAGCAACCGTCACCTTTACTGGAATTTGAACCAACTCATCTATTTTATATTGATGTTATGGTCACAAAAATCACAGAAAAGTCCCTAAAGCTGACAAAAGGAAGGAGCTCCACTTTGTACTTCTGGATTTCCCCTGTCTCTGCAAGAGCCCCTATCGTACACGGATGCTACAAATACATTTCATTTGTAGTCTGTATTTTTTTCAATGCATAGAGATATGTATCTTAAGAACATAAGATTAGCCATACTGGGTCAGACCAATGGTCCATCTAGCCCAGTATCCTGTTTTCCAAACAGTGGCCAAGCCAGGTCACAAGTACCTGGCTTCCGATCAGATACCGCATACAATTCAAGATTCTCCTCCTTACCTACAAATGCACCCGGTCTGTGGCTCCTCACTACCTCTCTACCCTCACTCTCCCTATGTTCCCGCCCATAACCTCTGCTCACAGGACAAATCCCTCCTATCAGTTCACTTCTCCACCAACTCCAGGCTCCGCTCATTCTGCCTTGCCTCACCCTATGCCTGGAACAATCTTCCTCAACCCCTACGCCAAACCCCCTCTCTACCCATCTTCAAATCTCTGCTTAAAACTCACCTCTTCAAGGCTGCTTTCGGCACCTAACCTTTCGTGAAATATAGTATGCCCTATCAGACGGACTCTACACTTGTCTTTTGACTGTACACTTGTCTTTAGATTGTACACCTGTCTTCTAGATTGTAAGCTCTTTGAGCAGGGACTGTCCTTCCATATTAAATTGTACAGCGCTGCATAACCCTAGTAGCGCTTTAGAAATGTTAAGTAGTAGTAGTAGTAGTAGAAACCCAATTATTATATAAAAGAAGGGAAAACCTTAAACTTTCCTAAAAACCATTTACTCCCTCCAAAAGAGATGTTACAGAAATATTTCCTAGATGTATTAAGGATTCCAAAAGAGGTTTTTCCTCCAATTGTGAAGGCCTATTATACTACAGGAACTAAACCAAATTTGGGGACAGTTCCAGACTTGAACCTTACTCAATTTCTTGAAACTTCACTAGAGATTATTACTGAACGCACTACTCTCCTGGTGTCCTTTGCGTTTGAGACTGATCAAAATAACATATTGAGACTTTACTTCCAATCTATGGCAGCCCAGTTTTATGGATCGAAAATACAGATTTTTCCAGACGTCAGTAAGTCTACACAGAAAAAAAGGCGAGAATTTTTGGGGCTTAGGCCTTGAATTCTCTCCTTGGGAGGAGCATTTAAATTAAAATTTGCATGTAGATGCCTTGTGTCATTTAGCAATGTTCATTATGTATTTTTTGATCCAGAAAAGCTGAAGCTCCTTTTAACAAGTAAGGAAAGTAGGGATGTTCAAGCCTCGGTGACACCAGTAGGGAGCTGAAACCGCTGGTAAAGCCTGGGATTCTGTCCTCCTTATGTTGTTATAAGAGTTTACTCTATTTTTCCTAGTGATTATTACTTTGTATCTTGATCGTACTCATTTGTGGCCTAAGTATATAAGACATTTTCTGTAAATCCATGAGAATGTAATGGATGAAGTATTTTTTTTCCTTTGGATGTATTGCCTGATTGCCGACATTTATTATTTATGAATGTATCATATTGAAATGTAATAAATAAATCTTAAGAAAAAAAAAAAAGACTACAAAGAAAATCCATAGCCTCAATAAACCACTTCGACAACCCAACCCAGTTAAGAATGTCTACCTGCTATACTCTCCCACCTAACTCTTTTCTTTTCCCTACTTAATCTTGTTACATCACTAATTGTATCTGATATCCTGGAATGACAACACCATTACAAAACTCTGTAAGCCACATTGAGCCTGCAAATAGGCGGGAAAATGTGGGATACAAATGCAATAAATAAATAAATACGTATATAAGTAGGAAAAAGGGGACGCAATCACATTTGTGTGTGTGTTGCCACTTGTGACAGCTCAAACAACCTAAAAAAAAACCCACCAAAATACGAAGAGGCACCAGACTAAACTGAATATACAAAAGCAAACCCAGAGAGAAGAAAACCTGATCAATTGTTTTTGACTTTAAAAAATACTAATTTTGTTCTGACGGGAAATTACCTCAAGGAATTGCTGTCTGGATGGGAACATATGGAAGAAGTTGGAAAGCAGCGGGCAAAACTGAAAGGAGCTATTGTAAGGAAAGTAAATAAAAGTAAGAGGAAAAGGAGGCCTGCTCTGGTTCTCAAAAGTAGCATCTAAAAAAGTAACGAAAAAGAAGTTAGACTTTGTAAACTGCAAGAGATCGCAGAAAGAGGAAGACAGGCAAAAATAGCTGGAAAAGCTAAGAGAAGCTGTAGAGTAGTCAGGAAAACAAAGATGCAAACAGAAGAAAAAATAGCCAGTATGGTAAAATGGGGAGAGGGGGGGGAAGACATTTTTTAGATATGTTAGTGATAGGAGTAAGTGTACAAGTGGCATTGTGAGACCCAAAGGTGAAGGGGAGGAATATATTGATAAAGATAAGGCGAAATTGCTTAACGAATACTTCTGTTCTGTGTTCACAGCTGAAGGACCGGGGATCAGGACCGCAGAAGACAAACACAAATAGGAATGGAGGGGTGGTAGTCCCTGAACCATTTTCAGAAGACTGTGTTTGTGAGGAGCTATCTAAAGGTGGACAAAGCGATGGGGCTGGATGGCATACACCTGAGGGTACTGAAGGAACTTAGGGAAGTTTTGACGGCTCCTCTGGCTGACCATTTGAGTGCTCTTCTAGAGAGGGGAGTGTTTCCAGAGGACTGCAGAATAGCAGATGTGGTCTCTCTCCACAAACACAAAAGTAAAGAGGAGGTTGGGAACTACAGGCCGGTAAGTCTGACTTCTGTGGTAAGTAAATTAGTGGAAATTCTTTTAAAACACAGAACTGAAACGTTTAGGACCCAAGGCAGATCTTAGACTGGGTGACCAGAGAATTGGATCATCAAGGGAGAGTGCTAGATGGTGTATTTTGATTTAAAGCCTTTTGATAACACTTCTGCACAGATGACAAATGGTGGAGGAGTGGCCTATTGGTTAGTGCAGCGGACTTTGATCCTGAGGAACTGGGTTCAATTCCCACTGTAGGTCCTTGTGACTCTGGGCAAGTCACTTAACCCTCCATTGTCCCAGGTACAAAAACTTAGATTGTGAGCCCTGAGGGACAGAGAAAGTACCTGCATATAATGTGTACAGCACTGCGTATGTCTAGTAGCGCTACAGAAATGATTAGTAGTAGATAAACTGAGTGCTCTCGGTATGGGCCCGAAAGTCACTAACTGGGTGGGAACTGGTTGAATGGACGGCGACAGAGCGTAGTGGTAAATGGAGCTCATTCTGAGAAAAAAAGGATGTTACTAGTGATGTGCTGCAAGGTTCAGTTCTTAAGCCAGTTCCTTTTTAACATTTCTGCAAGCAATATTGCTGAAGGGCTGTTTGGTAAGGTTTGCCTCTTTGTGGATGATATCAAAATTTGCAATAGGGCAAACACCCCTGATGGTGTGGGTAACATGAGGAAGGACTTAGCGAAGCTAGAAGAATGGTCTGGAATTTTGCAGCTAAGATTTAATGTTAAAAAAACGTAGGGTCATGCATTTGGGCTGCAAAAGCTCAAGGGAACGATACAGTTTAGGGGCTGAAGAACTTTTGTGCAAGAAAGAGGAGCAGGACTTGGGTGTGATTGTATGTGATGATCTTAAGGTGACCAAACAGGTAGAAAAGGTGATGGCGAAAGTTAGAAGGATGCCTGGGTGCACAGGGAGAGGAATGGCCAGTAGGAAAAAGGAGCCAATGATGCACCTGTAAAAGACTGTGGCGAGACCTCGTTTAGAATACTCTGTACAATTCTGGAGACTGCACTTTTAAAAAGACAAACAGGATGAAATCGAACCAGAGGGCTTCATCATAAAGTGTATGGGGCAGAGTTTGGAAGAAAGGCAGGAGAGGGGAGATGTATGATAGAGACATTTTGCCAAAGACTTTGCGAAAATCCTCTGGTCACCCAGTTAAGGAAGAATCAGATTGGTTTGGCATGATTTTCCTTTGCTAAAACCATATTGCCTCAGATCACGTAACCCATTGGATTCCAGAAAGTTCACTAGCCTTTCTTTCAACTGCGCCGACAGTTTCCCACGTCTTCTCTGTCACCATTTTTGTGAAGAGGACCCCCATCCACTCTTCTCCAATCTTGTGGATCCTCTCTCGTGTCCAAGGATTTATTAAGCAAATTTTTAAGAGGATCCACCAGATGTTCTCTGAGCTCCATAAAAATTGGCGATCAGGAAGCCACATTGAGCCTGCAAATAGGTGGGAAAATGTGGGATACAAATGCAACAAATAACTAAATAAATAAATGCACAGGAGGCAAATCTCTTTCAATCTGAAGGAAGCAAGGGGGAATAGGCTGAAGAAGGTGAAAGCGGACAAGTAACCTGAGGAAATACTTCTTCACGGAAAGGGTGGTGAATTCGTGGAACGGCCTCCCAGGTGGAGGTAGTGCAGACTAAGACAGTATCTAAATTCAAGAGAGCTTGGGACAAGTGCATAGGATCTCTAAGGGAGTGATAGAGTTGATGGCATGGATGAGAAGACTGGCCATATGGTCTCTCTCTCTCTGTCTACATTTTTCTGTTTCTACGAAGAGAAAATAACCACTCCAAACAGAAAATAGGGAATTTAGAAGCCAAGAAGAAAACCTTAGCAGTCTGTATCGCTGCAGCATGTCTAAGCACTGTGCAACTGATGACTTCTGAGGTTGCTTCTCATGTTGGCATTCATGATTCTATCACCATCGCTGTGTTCTGGGCTAATTTAATGATACAAATTTATTTCACATTTTCAAAATTAAACAATGACTGTATAATAACGACAGAGCCCAAAGCACGAATGCTTGTTACTTACAGCTCTTGGTTCATACACTGCCAGTTTCGGTGCATTGGCTGGCATGATGGCAGGGCTGCTCCTCACCAGCTGGGGGCAGCGCTAGACTTCAGCTGTGTCTCAAGATCCAATGTTAAGGACCTAACACTAAAATAAAAATTTACTGTTAAGCTTTTTATGTCCAAAAATCACCCACAAAAGTACAAACTGTGTTTTCTTAGGTGAAAAGAAGCAAGGTAAGGAGTTAACACAACTCTGATACCCTATCTGATATCATTTATCCAGAATCACCATGTACACAGTGCTGTATGAAAATCATCCCTTAATCATAGAGCTTAGATTGGGTGCACAGCAAAGTACAATCTTATTTATTCATTTACTAGTAAAAAAGCCCCGTTTCTGATGCAAATGAAACGGGGGCTAGCAATGTTTTCTTCTGTGTGCATGTGGGAGTGTGTGTGTCCCTGCCCTCTGGCCTCTCTCCCCTCCCCCCTCTGAGTCCTTCACTGTTACAGAGCCAGCGATTTGATTTCGTGCTCTGCTGTTTTCCTTCACTGACTGTGTTACAGAGAGGGCGGGGCAGACACTCATAGGGAAACCGGATATCTCGCCCCCTTCACACTTCCGGCTGGAGGCTTCATAGAACGTTGGTGTTGCTTTTTATATAGAGAGATTTGGGTTAACTCTCACTTTTTTCCCTAGCAGCTCAAGGATAGTTACATTTATGTACAATAGGTATCTCCCTGTCCCTAGCGGCCACAGAGGGTTAAGGGACGACCAAAATGACAAGCAGCTGCAGTAGAATTTGAACTGGGCTTCCTTGGTTCTCAGCCTGCTGCTCTAAGGAAGGTCTCACGGGTGCTAAGTACATTATATACTGTATCACTGTACTTTATAGGTACGATAAGGTAATTCTCTAACAGGTGTAGCTTACGGCACCTATTTTAAGAGTATTCTATAAAGGAAAGTAAGGTGCGATGATTTACACTAAATGGTTCGCACATACACATGTGAAGGACATAGAGGTCTATAATGTACACATACAGCCGTGCACTTCACTCAGATTCTGCACCAGCAAATCACGGCGAGCTGGTTAATATTGTGTATCTGGATTTTCAAAAGGCATTTGACAAAGTACCTCATGAAAGCCTCCAGAGGAAACTGAAAGTCATGGGATAGGAGGTAGTGTCCTATTATGGATTAAAAACTGGTTAAAAGATACTACTACTATTTAGCATTTTTATAGCAGGTTAAATGGTCAGTATTCTCAATGGAGAAGGTTAGTTAGTGGGGTTCCCCAGGGGTCTGTGCTGGGACCACTGCTTTTTAACATATTTATAAATGACCTAGAGATGGGAGTAACTAGTGAGATAATTAAATTTGCTGACGATACAAAGTTATTCAAAGTCATTAAATCGCGGGAGGATTGTGAAAAATTACAAGACAACGTTACGAGACTGGGCGTCTAAATGGCAGATGACGTTTAATGTGAGCAAGTGCAAAGTGATGCATGTGGGAAAGAGGAATCCAAATTATAGCTACGTCATGCAAGGTTCCACGTTAGGAGTCACAGACCAAGAAAGGGATCTAGATGTCATCGTTGATGATACGTTGAAACTTCTGCTCAGTGTTTGGCAGCGGCTAAGAAAGCAAATAGAATGTTAGGTATTATTAGGAAAGGAATGGAAAACAAAAATGAGGATGTTATAATGCCTTTGTATCGCTCCATGGTGCGACTGCATCTCGAATATTGTATTCAATTCTGGTCACCACATCTCAAAAAAGATATAGTGGAATTAGAGAAGGGTGATGAAAATGATAAAGGGGATGGGACGACTTCCCTATGAGGAAAGGCTGAAACTGCTAGGGCTCATCAGCTCAGAGAAGAGACGGCTGAGGGGAGATATGATAGAGGTCTATAAAATGAGTAGAGTGGAACAAGTAGACGTGAATCGTTTGTTTACTCTTTCCAAAAATAGTAGGACTGAGGGTAGGGACGGTCTTAGGCTGGAGCGACAGGGGCAGTCGCACAGGGCCCCGCACCTCCAGGGCGCTCCCTGCTATTGCCGCAATCTGACTCCTTGCCTCCCTTTCCCCGAGCCACAGGGGTGCCCTCCCGACCTCCCAGGTGGTCTAGCAGAGTCTTCGGGGAAAGATCCCCAGTTGCTGGTAAGACTTCCGCTGAAGGCGAGGCTGCTGTTGGAAGTCTTGGCAGCCATTTTAAAGAAGATGCGGCAGCAAGTGGGCCAGCGCCGGCAGAAAAGACTGGAGATCTTTCCTGCCCTGAAGACTCCACTAGACCACTAGGGTGGCTTCAGGTATATGCAGAGAGTGTACTCTGCGGATCGGGGGAGTAGGTCTGGAATAGCTGGGTGGGTGGTTGGAGGGAAGGGGAGGATAGGATACTGTAAAAAAAAAATTCAAGGTAATATCTGTGTCGTTTAGAGGGGTTGGTTAAAGGGACGGGGGTGGGGGGAGGATACTGTAAAAAGAAATCAAGGTAGTATCTGTGTCGTTTGGAGGGGCTGGTTAAAGGGAGGAGTAGCCTACAGGTTAGTGCAGTGGACTTTGATCCTGGGGAACTGAGTTTGATTCCCACTGCAGCTCCTTGTGACTGTGGGCAAAGTCACTTAACCCTCCATTGCCCCTGGTACAAAATAAGTACCTGAATATATGTAAACCGCTTTGAATGTAGTTGCAAAAACCTCAGAAAGGCAGTAATTCAAGTCCCATTTCCCTTCTCCTACGTGCAGGACTTCAGACTCACAGAAACAGAAGCCTGCGTGGCCGCATTGCTGATCTGCAAGGGCCAACTTCTACATGGAATGTTGCTAGTGGAGGAGTAGCCTAGTGGTCAGTGCAGCAGACTTCAATCCTGGGGAAGTGGGTTCAATTCCCACTGCAGCTCCTTGTGACTCTGAGCAAGTCACTTAACCCTCCATTGCCCCTGGTACAAAATAAGTACCTGAATATATGTAAACCACTTTGAATGTAGTTGCAAAAACCTCAGAAAGGCAGTATTATTATTATTAATTACATTTATACCCCGCGCTTTCCCACACATGTCCCATTTCCCTTTCCTTTACTATTATATTCGTGCAGAGATTTTTTTTTCTCCTGGTAATGGGCTACTAAACAGACATAATGTTATGAGAATCAGGTGCTCAACTTTCAGAGCTTCTATTTATTTACTTATTTATAGCATTTTATCCCACATTAAATATGAATTAGATTGAAACCCGGGGGCATTTAAAATCTTTTTTTTTTCTGTGGGAAACTGCTCCTTTTGCTTTGTGGAATTCAGTGGTATATTATAAAAATGCACTTGCCTTTTTTAAATTGTTATTTCACAGAGAAGGTATTGATTAATGAGGGAGGGGTTTCCTTCCTGCAGAAATGTCCAGTCTAAGGGCCCTGTTTAGTAAGGCACCTATAGGGATATTGTAGTAGCGTACACAGTTAATGCACGTATATGGTTAACTTGCGTTAAAAATGTTAATGCGCCTATAACGCGGCTTAGTAAACAGGTCCTTAAATGTGCCAACATTGTCCAGTTCAGCACACTATTAGCAGCCAAGTTCATACAAAGTTAATTATGTTCAGTGGAAAATAAATCTGTTGGCTCAGGCTGCTTGCTAAACTAAAAGATTATTTTATAAAACTGAAATCGGACCAGGCTACAAAGACACACACAAACTCTTCCAACTCGTGAATAAACTACTAGACAGCACACCAGTCACAACCAACAGCAAAGACACACCAGGAGCAGACAATCTTGCAAGATACTTCAATGAGAAAATCATACAACTGCAACTTAAAATACCGGTCAGTACCACTGATTACACCGAACTGCTCGACTGTCTAGACCCAGACCCTGGAGTATACCAAGCAAACAGAACCTGGACTAACCGAGATATTATCAGAGGATACTATCTCCCAAACGCTCAAAAGATTCGCCAAATCTCATTGCAAACTAGACATATGTCCAAACAACCTCATGACATCTGCCCCTCAACAATTTATAATAGACCTCACGAACCACGTGACCCATATGTTACAAATTGGACTCTTCCCGAAGGAGAAAGGAAACATTCTACTCACCCCTATACCCAAAGACGCAAAGAAGAGTGCCAGTGAACTAACCAACTACAGGCCAGTAGCATCCATCCCCTTAATAACTAAACTAACGGAAGGGATGGTAACCAAACAACTCACAAACCATTTAGACAAATTCTCAATATTACACGACTCCCAGTCAGGATTCCGATCTAATCACAGTACGGAAACGGTACTAGTTACTCTCATGAATAAATTCAAAGAAATGATTGCAACTGGCAAGAACATACTACTTCTACAATTTGATGTCTAGCGCCTTCGACATGGTTGACCATGGAATACTACTACACATCCTCAAGTACTTCGGAATTGGCGGCAACGTTCTCAAATGGTTCAAGGGGTTCCTAACCACACGATCATACCAAGTGACAGCTAATTCGAATACATCAGCCACATGGATACCTGAATGCGGAGTTCCACAGGGATCCCCCCTCTCACCGACCTTATTCAACTTAATGATGATACCATTGGCGAAACTATTATCAAACCAAAACCTTAACCCGTACATATACGCAGATGATGTAACGATCTACATCCCATTTAAACAAGACTTAAAGGAAATTTCCAATGATATCAACCAAAGCCTACAGATCATGCACACATGGGCGGACGCTTTTCAGCTGAAACTCAATGCCTAGTACTCACCTCGCAACATAACACGAACAAATTCAACACCAAAACTGAATCTTCCAATTTCTGACACCCTAAAAATTCTTGGAGTTACCATTGACCGACACCTAACACTTGAGAGCCACGCGAAAAACGCAACCAAGAAGATGTTCCACTCAATGTGGAAATTAAAAAGAATAAAACCTTTTTTCCCAAGGGCCGTCTTCCGCAACCTGGTACAATCAATGGTACTCAGCCATCTAGATTACTGCAATGCACTCTACGCTGGCTGTAAAGAGCAAATAATCAAGAAACTTCAAACAGCTCAGAACACTGCAGGTAGACTCATATTCAGTAAAGCAAAATATGAAAGTGCTAAACCCCTGAGAGAAAAACTACACTGGCTCCCACTCAAAGAACGGATCATGTTCAAGGTATGCACTCTAGTTCACAAAATCACCCACGGAGACGCCCCAGCATACATGTCAGACCTGATAGACCTACCACCCAGGAATGCTAAAAAGTCATCCCGCACATTCCTTAATCTTCACTTCCCCAACTGTAAAGGCCTAAAATACAAACTAATGCACGCGTCAACCTTCTACCTGAGCACACAATTCTGGAACGTGCTGCCGCACAACTTAAAAACGATCTATGAACGAACTAACTTCCGCAAACTATTGAAGACGCATCTCTTCAACAAGGCATACCACAAAGATCAACAAATATGAACTCCTAAACGTACATCCAGAATTGCCTTACAACATTTGCTTGTTAAACTACCATCATGTTCTTAGTTAGCACGTTACTCTAGATCTTCTTTCTTTCATCTTTCCACTATTCATGATGTATTGTAAGCCACATTGAGCCTGCAAAGAGGTGGGATAATGTGGGATACAAATGCAATAAATAAATAAATAAATTAGTTTTTCTGTACACATTTTTGTGTGATTTGTCTTTATTTGAAATTTTTAAAAAAAGTTTAAAACACACCTTCTCAACAAGGGGTGGGGCTAGGTCCCACCAAACTGGTCTGCACAGGGCTCCGCAATTGCTAAGACCGGCCCTGACTGGGGGCACAAAATGAACCTACAAAGTAGTAAATTTAAAATGAATCAGAGAAAGTATTTCTACACTCTATGTGTAATCAAACTCTGGAATTTGTTGCCAGAGAATGTGGTAAAAGCAATTAGCTTAGCGGGGTTAAAAAAAAAGGTTTGGATAGCTTCCTAAAAGAAAGTCCATAAGCCATTATTAAAATGGACTTGGGAAAATCCACTGCTTATTTCTAGGATAAGCAGCATAAAATGTACTGTTTTGGGATCTTGCCAGGCACTTGTAACCTGGATTGGCCAGTGTTGGAAACATGATACTGGGCTTGATGGACCTTCAGCCTGTCCCAGTATGGCAACACTTAAGCAGTCTATAACACATAATTTATGTGTCTTCCTGCCACCTCCTTTAAGATTCTCCTATGGGTCCAGCTCACTCAGGCCTGCACGGAAAAGACCCTTCAAATTATCGGATGCTATGAGTGAGGCTGTCAGAACATAAGGACATAACAGTAGCTATACTGGGTCAGACTTATGTTCTTACCACATAGATCCACACTGCCTGACACAGGACGTTTCGCCCACGTATATCAAAACGCCGGTTTGACGAAAATAGCCAAGCTTCTAGCATCAGCATACAAAAACAGCTGTTGAAGCAAGACTCTAGTTTTTGTATTTATTTATTTATTGCATTTGTACCCCACATTTCCCCACCTATTTGCAGGCTCAATGTGGCTTACATAATACCATCAAAGGCATTTGCCCAGTCGGTTGATAACAAATATATAGGTTGCATAGAGATCGAATGAGGTATATGTGGAGGATCGGAAGGGATGAAGATTGCCTGACGTCCGGTATGCTAACATTAGAAGCCCTCGGCTATTTTCGTCAAACCAGTGTTTTGATGTACTACTACTACTTAACATTTCTAAAGCGCTACTAGGGTTACGCAGCGCTGTACAATTTAACGTAGAGGGGCAGTCCCTGCCTCAAGGAGCTTACAATCTAAGAGACAAGTGAACGGACAGTCCAATAGGGGCGGTCAAATTGGGGCAGTCTACTACAGTTTAGAGCCCCTGAAGCAGCTCTTATGTGCGTGAAACAAGGCCTGTTTCGGGCAGTATGGATCTATGTGGTGTTACTGAACTTTGGGTTGACCTTTATTGTTGTGGTCTGTTTGCTTGTTGCCACCCATATTCACGGAAGCATGGTTCACTGTTATGCATATTTAATATGAGTATTATTTGTATTCAACCGCATTGTAGTATCTTGTGATTTGACTCCATGTGAGCTTTCCCTATTGGCTCTTAGGTCTGGGCCAGGACCTGCTCTCCCTCTCTACCCCGTGGGCTGAGTGAGAGAGTCCTCAGTCTTCCTAGCATCTTTGTGGTCAGCAGCTCTTCTATGCTATGCGTTGCTTTTATTCTCTTGGGCAAATGCATTTCAACTAAAACTAAACAAAGAAAAAACAC